>NC_092504.1:142440425-142740425 GCF_047511675.1 Marmota flaviventris | reverse complement strand
TATTTCTATGAGGAATGTCCTTGGGATTTTGATTGGAATTGCTTTAAATCTGAATAGTGCTTTTGGTAGTATGGTCATTTTGACAGTATTAATTCTGCCTATCCAAGAACAAGGGAGATCTTTTTATCTTTTTAAGGTCTTTTTAAATTTCTTTCTTTAGTGTTCTGTAGTTTTCATTGTAGAGGTCTTTCACCTCTTTTGTTGATTCCCAAGTTTTTTTTTTGAGGCTATTGTAAATGGGGTAGTTTTCCTCCTTTTTCTTTCAGATGATTTGTCACTGATGTACAGAAATGCCCTTGATTTATAATTTATGATTTTATATTCTGCTACTTTGCTGAATTCATTTATTAGTTCTAGAAGGTTTCTGGTGGAATTTTTTGGGTCTTCTGGGTATAGAATCATATCGTTGGCCAATAGTAATAATTTGAGTCCTTCTTTTCTTATTCGTATCCTTTTAATTTCTTTCATCTGTCTAATTGCTCTGGCTAGTGTTTCAAGAACTACATTAAATAGAAGTGGTGAAAGACGGCATCCCTATTAGAGGGAATGCTTTCAATTTGTGTCCATTTAGAATGATGTTGGCCGGGGGCTTCACCTAGATAGCTTTTACAATGTTGTAATAGCCTTCTAAATGAAAATTAAGGGGATTCACAATAGCTTGATGGATGATTTAAATTGTTGAGGATAAGTGATGCCTGTTCACTGGACTTGTTGTGCTGGAATCCACTGCAGTTGTTAAAAAGAACACTCCTAAGTTTAGTGTTTTTTTAGTTTGAAGCATTTAGTGTGCCAGCACTAACATAATATTTCTTTTTTCAAGGAAATTAGATAGAGGGGTAACAGATATCTGGACAGTATATCTGATAGAGTAGGAAAGATATGTGGACAAATTTTAACACTTACCTGAGAATAATTGAGAATGATTGGTACCAGGAAAAGTCTATTTTAAGTGAATCTATTTAAAACGGATGATAAGTTGCGCGCAGTGGGACATGCCTGTAATCCTAGTGGCTCTGGAGGCTGAGACAGGAGGATTGTGAGTTCAAAGCCAGCCTCGGCAACCGTGAGGCACTACGCAGCTCAGTGAGACCCTATCTCTAAATAAAACACAAAGTAGGGCTGGGGATGTGGCTCAGTGTTTGAGTGATTCAGAGTTCAATTTCTGGTACCAAAAAAAAAAAAAAAAGATGACAGCATTTCATGATAAATAATGAGCCAAGATTTGTTTGGATCTTTATTTTAAAAATGAAAGCAAATCTATGAAAATAAGTTTATTGCAAGAGTATGTCAAATTTAGTTTCTGAATTAATATGCACCACTTCTTAGAACAAAGAATAAATCAAGTGTTGATTCGTTTGGCATAATTTTTCCACTGAAACTATGTAATTGCACAGTGTGATAGCACTTTAAGGTTGATATGTGTAGCATGATTATGAAGAGAGGCTATTTTTAGAGAAATATTTGAGGTCTTCACCTGTTTTCCAAAGATTACTTTAATTCTTCTGTTATTCAGATCACACTTTAAAAGAGTCTCCCTGGTGTCACAGTGGTTCTTGTTGTTTTGCTGTTCTTTTTGGTAGTGAACTCTTCTAGATCCTTGTTTATCACTGTAAGCTTTGAGGAGAGCAGTTTTCCAACATCATTTAGCAGCAGTTTCACCAAATTTTACATTTCTCCAGAATTTTGCACTTTTACTTTGCTTTAAATTTCATTGAACTGTTGGTTGTTTACCATATCTGTGATCAGGAAGAGATTAAAAACACCATAAACAGTAGGGTTACTCATGGGAGGGATGTTAGAGTGGGTCTAATCTTACATTGCTTGTTTATTTGTATCCTGTTGCAGTTTCACAGATGCAGAGATTTGGATACTGAATACTAAGTTAATAATACAGTAATAGTGGTAATGAATTCTGGAGAAGGGACTAGGGTGGTCAGGGTTGGACAAGGAAGGACAAGTCACAGGTGTGGGTGAGGGCTCTTAAGACAAAGTACTAGGTGACTCGGGCTTGAGGCACATAATGTTAACATTTGAGTTACTATATTTATTAAAAACTGTTGGGAAGTGTCAGATAGCATGATGTAAGTTAAAAGGTGCAGGGAACGTGTAGATAAGATTTGTAGAAACCTGGAGCTTTGCATGGTTACCCTTTCTTCCCTAGCATTTAAAAAGCAGATTCCTAAAGGAGTAAACCTGTGTGTTCAAAGGGGAAAATGCACACATATACACATATTTTCTTTCTTATGACCACTGTTTCACCTAAAATATTCTTCAAATATTTCTTCCAATATCTGACTTTCTTGGGATTGCACATGAATAGCTATAAAAGGATTATTTACAAATTTAGCTATAATCTCACTAATGAGGCTGATTTATATTTTAATTAAATGTAAGTAATGATTTAATTCGCAGGCTGAGGGTGGTCACTGCAGTATAATATCAGGTTTTGAATATTATTAGATATTAACTTTGTTTTTGCATTGTCATGTGCACATTGAATGCCAATTTTTTATTTTAAAAGATTTATAGTAATTAATACATATTTACCAAAAATAAGAGGATTGTAACCAAGAAAAATATAAAGAAAGATGTATATGTCTCCGTTTATATTTCTTTATAAATTCTACTCTACAGATGTGGCTTCTGTTGATAGTTGCTTATGTTTGGATACGTACTTTTTAGTAGTATCAAAGTTTGCTAAAGAATGTATTGGGGGATGGGATTGTGGCTCAGTAGTAGAGCACTTGTCTAGCATGCATGAGGCACTGGGTTTGATCCTCAGCACCACATAAATGTAAAATAAAGATATTGTGTCTGCCTAAAACTAAAAAGATAAATATATATAAAAAAGAATATTGGTATGTACATTCACCAAATTAATTTAGAACTTGTATAAACTATCAAAGCAAATTTAAAATTTCAAGTTTTGACATACATATTAAATATATATTGAAAACATGATAGGCAAAAAATTTGCCCAGCCCAGTGAACTCTGCTTTTTATAAGGAATATATGTAATTTTTTTGTTTCTGTCTTTGTGTACCTTAAAATTTAGTGCTGATATAGTGATATTATTCTACCTTAAATTCTGTTTCTTTCTTTCTTTTTTTTTTTTTTTTTTTAGGGAAACATTTGCAAATGTTTATTAATTGTTGGTGACTGATGCAGGTTAAATGAAGGAAGAGAGTTTGCAGCATGGAGCATGTGCTGAACAGGAAACAGATAGAAGGGAACTTGTCCCGACAGGGAACTTAGCAGTGGGGCAAAGTAGAGGAGAGATGTCCACAGTGATACTCTGTGTTTGTGTGTGTGTGTGCGCGTGCGCGCACTGAGGCAAAAAAGTCTGGAATTAGATACCTACATCTTTGGTAGTCCCACCTGGAGCAAAGGAAAGGTAGTGCTGGTCAATACAGAGAATATCTGACAATACTTGTTTTTGAAAATAGGCATATGGACACACAGACAGATGAATGCATTAGGTATATGTCTTGCTCAACAAAACTCTAATATCTAACAGACTTCAGGGCACACAGCAAGAACAGTGTTAACAGAATACACAGCATATAGTAAGAACAAATAATGCTTAAGTTTTTAATGTTGCGAATTCTTCCTTTCACTTGCTAATACACCTGAGGGTCAGGAGTTCCAGAGTTCACAGCCATGCCTGTGACTGCAAAAGGCCACCACATTTTGCTTCTCATCACGGGCAGGTCACACCCCTAAAGAGAGCAGTCTTCTCCTCAGAGTCGCTGATCTCTTCCTATGCCCTGAGGTACTTCCTTTCCCAAGCCCTGTGGCTCCAGATACCCCCCGTCTTTCCTGGGTCCTGGCACCCTCTCTTTGCTTCCCAGAGGTCCTTGCTTTCCCAGTGGGTGCAGTTGTCTCTGAGACTGTTTGGAGCCAGCTGCTTCTGGCCCTCCCTTCAGATCCTGCTCTTCCCTTGCTGGCTTCTGGGGCATCTCCTGGCATTTTCTCTGTCGTATGCCAGAAGCACTCTCAGATGATTAATCCTGACTTCCACGGTTGTGGCATTCATCAAAATCGTCACTCTGGGATTCTATGATCTTTCCATTAGAACTCATGAAAGCAGGAAAGGTGGCTCTGAGACCTCAGAGACCGAGTGATGGCAAAGGGCATTTGTTTGTTTTAATGTATTACTTATGTTTTAGTTAGTATCAGTGTTAGAATTTAAAAACTTTGGAATTTAGGCATTTTGCATATATATGTGTCATTTTTGAGTACATTATTTCATGTACATTCTATGATGAAATTCATATATAGGTGAAAAACTAAGGGAGTCTGAAAATCCATGTTAACTGAGACTTACTTAGTTATCAAAATTAAACACAAAGAAATTATAAAATCACTGTATTTGTGAGATTATGTTTGAAAAAGTGATTTCCAAAATCCACCAGAGAAAGTGATCCTGGCATTACCTCGGCAAAGAGCTCTGGAAAAAGACTGTGTGCTGAACATGCTTTAACATCTGAGAAGATATGATGGAGCCTGCTGCAGGTGTGGACAGCATGGCCGCTCGGCGCCAGCTTGAAGTCATTTTCAACATGTCAGAACTGGGTGTCTTTTCTTCCGTTGTAGGCAGGGTTGAGTAACAGTACACTGAGACTACTTTCCTGGGTGGAATTTGTTCTAGCTTTCCTTAGTAGAGGAAGGGAAAGCGTCACAACATAACCCATCAATTATAGCAGAAAGCCCCCTTTGTGTGACAGCCTGTCAGCACTTGTTCCTAGTAACTGGGGGTTAAGGGTGTGTGTGCAAATGTGCTTTCCTTTTTAAAAACAATGCAGTAGTCTTGGGGGGCATTTGCAGGTAAAGTCACCAAAGGATGTTTTCCCCTGTACCTGCCTCTGGAACTCATGCCCATTGCAGACCTGCTGAGCCAGTCTCCAGGACCAAGAGATAACGAGTGCATTTTGAAAAGGTTCCCAAATGATCTAAGTGATGACTCCCGTTCTGAATTCTTTTGAGTTTAATCAACAGGGAAGGCTATTTCTGTTTAGTTGTAAAAATTATATGTTGGGTTTGAAGATGCAGATCAGTATTTATTTTCCTTTATATTTGTGCTTGAATTTGTCCAGGCTTTAGATCTCTCTCTCTCTCTCTCTCTTTTTTTTTTTTTAAGCAGTGGACAGCAGAGAAGAATACAGGGAAAACTCCTGGTTTTGTGAGTCAGTGGATTTGGAGTTTGAATATAGTATTCTCATTAGTTGTAGGACTTTAAGACCTTCAACGTCCTTTCCTAAGAAAAGATGTTATAACCTGGTGTCCATAACCCTAGTTAGAAAACGATTTTGTCAGTAACTCTGCTGCAGAATTTATTGAAATACTGATTTGGTCCCCCTTTAATAGATAACAGTAAACAGTGTTAGCAAGGCTATTTAACAACTTTACTACTGATGGGTTAAATAAACAAAATATAAATTCACAGTCAATGGGAAAAAGATGATTTCAGTTGAAGTTAAATCTGTTTCTTAAAAGTCAAATTTTAATTTCTGATGCAAAAGAAATCACAAAATAGTTGACACACTTCCACATTAAATAACCAGTGAATTGTATGAAAGGAAATTTGATAACTGTTGATAACACATGTATTTATTTAATCAGTAACTAAAATTAGACATTCTTATTAAAACTGTTAAAACATTTCTGGATAAATATTACAACTGGAATGTGTATGTTGTAATATTTATTAAGAGTCATCCAAATTGATTTTCACTTTCCTCAAAAGATGTTCCTACATAGTGCCTTGGGCACTATAGAGTAAACACTGAAAGTTATTGAGCCATAAAAACTTTCTTTTTTCTTATTTGTGGGGCTGGGAATGAAACTCAGGGCCTCATACGTACTAGGCAAGAGCTTTGCCACGGAGCTGCATCTCCGTCCCACCACAGATCTTCAGAGGTCTCTTGAGGAACTAAATTATGCTTTCTGCTATAATTGGGGAGTTATGTTGTGACGCTTACTATAAACTCTGTAGTCTTTTACTTTTTGTGCTACTGAATAATTATTTTCTAATGTTTTTTCAAATTGTGAAAGTAGACCTGACATTTTCATTTTTAATTAAATATACTAGGTGAGGGTGGTTCATAGTTTACAAATTCAGGCCCACAAGTGAAAGTATTACTTAGCTCTTGTAATGCCAGCTTGTTTTTTCGTAATATTTACAGGAGAACTACTTTGGGGAAGATGACATGTACATGGATTTTGAAGAGGTCATCTCCAGCCCTGTGCTGTCACTGTCCACATCATCCAGCTCGGGATGGACTGCTGTTGGAATGGAGAACGGAAAGAAGGAAAGTGAAGGTTCAGCCAAGCCAGTTCACCCTCTCACCCTGCGTCCTTGGGACATCACTGTACTGGTTAATTTGTACAAAGTTCACGGGCGTCTTCCTGTTGTAAGTATTTATAGATCAAGAGAGTCCTAACAGTTATTAGGGCATCCATTCAGCATAGGAGTCTCCGTGTGTGTTCCTGGGTGCAGGCGCACGCATGCGTGCACACACACACACACACACTCACACACATTTAAAAGGACACAGCTTAGATTACAGAAATTTAGACTTTATCCCTTTCACTGTTAGAAAGCTGGTCTAGGACATCACATTTTCTTAGTTCTTGTCTTCAGACCCCACATCAGTTTGGGTCCTTATGGTGAACCTGTTATAAAATCAAGCTCAGGCTTGACCCCAGAGAATGAATTGGGCAGAGGTGTAGATCCAGCCCAGCATCCTGGTTCACTCTGAGAATGCCCTTGACACTCATGGGGCTTGGAAACTGACTTGGACTGAGATTGTATGGCCCCAAGAACCAGGAGCATTGAGATCAGGCCATATAGGGAGGAGAATGCCCTGGAACAATTTGCTCCATTTCACATGCCAGCACTGTGTAGCAGAGAAGGCACCTCTGGTGCCAAGGGCAGCAAATGTCCTTGCTTGTGCAGAATGGTTATTTTTGATGACATATACTGTTTTTCCCTTTGAAAAAGCAAATTCTCTTAATCATGATAAGTGGTTTTGTTTTCCTAATATTCTGTTCCTCTTTAACTTCTTCTGTCTTGTGGTACTTTTGTTAGCATGGAACTACTGATGGTCCTGAGTGCCCTACTGCTTTCTTGGAAAGACTATGCTTTGAAATGAAAAAAGGATTTCGGGAGACCATGCTGCAGCTTGTCTTGTCACCCCTGAATGTGTTTGTCAGCGATAACTATCAGGTAATATGAAAGGAAAGGTGGTAAAGAATTAGAGACTTATTTTTAGTACTTAGGGGGTCAAAATAGTGTGTTAGCTTCTGTGCCTGGAATAGGTGGCTCTTTCAGTTAAAGATTTATGACTGTAATAAGGAGTTCTCATGTCTGTGTGTGTGTGTATGTGTGTGTAAAACATGTATAAAATATAAATGTGAGTTGTTTCAAGAGTCTCAATTTTCTTTTTCTGTTTTTCACTGCTCCCATTTATGTGACACCAATCATATTTTATCTCTTGTTTTTAGAAATGGAAAAAATACTTTCTAACTCTCTACTGTAGAAGGGAAAAACTACCTGTTCTAACCAGTACCATAAACATTTACAACACGTGTAGCTGCAGGCCAATGATTTATTCTTATTCATCTAACATTAGACATTTTTGTATTTCTTCACCATATTTAAGAACCTCCTTTGGGAAAGAACCAGTGATATTAATCAAACGGAGAATTATTATATCTCTGGCTGGATTATCACTTTTTAAATTATTTTTTAAATGCCAAGTAGCTTCTCTTGGTGCCTACTACTGATTTAAAAAAAAAAAATTATTTTTTAGTTGTAGTTGGACACAATACCTTTATTTAATTTATTTTTTTTTATGTGGTCCTAAGGATCGAACCCAGGGCCTCGTACGTGCTAGGCGAGTGCTTATCACTGAGCCACAACCCCAGCCCCCTACTACTGATTTTAGGGAACTTCCCTACCTCTGTTCACATTATATGATTTAGGAAATGGATTTTTTTTTGGTCTCCTCTCTATTTTTTAAATTTGTTCTTATTAGTTATACATGACAGTAGAATATATTATGACATATCATACATACATGGAGTATAAACTTCCAATTCTTGTGGTTATACATAATGTGGGGGTACACTGGTCATATATTCATACATTAACATAGCAAAGTTATGTCTAATTCATTCTACTATCTTTTCCATTTCCCATTCCTTCCCCTCATACCCCCTAACCAATCCGGTGAACCTCCATTTTCCACATTGTGATTCAGCATTTGCATACCAGAGAATATTAAGCCTTTGTTTTTTTTGGGATTGGCTTCTTTCACTTAACATGATTGCCTCCAGTTCCATTCATTTATCAGGCAAATGCTGTATTTTCATTCTTCTTCTTGGCTGAGAAATATTCGTTGTGTGTTTATATCATCCATTCATCTGTTGAAGGGCACCTAGGTTGGTTCCATGGCTTAGCTATTGTGAATTGAGCTGCTATGAACATTGATGTGGCTGTGTCACTGTAGTATGCTGATTTTAAGTCCTTTGGGTGTATGCTGAGGAGTGGGATAACTAGGTCAAATGGTGGTTCCATTCTAAGTTTTCTGAGGGATCTATTGTTTTCCAGGGTGCTTGCACCAATTTGCAGTCCACCACTAATATACGAGTGTATCTTTTCCCTCCACATCCTTGGCAACATTTTTTGTTAGTTATATTCTTTATACCTGCCATTCTGACTGGAATGAGGTGAAATCTCAGTGTAGTTTTAATTTGCATTTCTCTAATTGCTAGTGATGGTGAACATTTTTTTCATATATCTGTCAACCATTTATATTTCTTCTTCTGTGAAGCATATGTTTAGTTCCTTTGCCTGTTTATTGATTGGGTTATTTTATTTTGTTGGTGTTAAGTTTTTTGAGTTCTTTATATATCCTGGAAATTAATGCTGTATTTGAGGGGCAGGTGGCAAAGATTTTTTCCTATTCTGTAGGCTCTGTCTTCAATTCTTGATTGTTTCCTTTGCTGTGAAGAAGCTTTTTGGTTTGATACCTTCCCATTTATTGATTCTTGATTTTACTTTTTGCACTTTCAGAGTCTAGTTGAGAATTTGGTTCCTAAGCCAACATGATGGAGATTTGGGCCTACTTTTTCTTCTAGTAGGCATAGGGTCTCTAGTCTAATGCTTAGGTCTTTGAGCCACTTAAGAGACAAGTTTTGTGCATGGTGAGAGATAGGGATCTAATTTCATTTTGTTACATATGCATTTCCAGTTTTCCCAGCATCATTTGTTGGAAGAGGCTCTCTTTTTCTCCAGTGTATGTTTATGACATCTTTGTCTAGGATGAGATAACTATGTTTATGTGAGTTTGTCTAAATGGAGAAAAACTGGAAGCATTCCTTCTAAAAACTGGAGCAAGACAGGCATGCCGTCTTTCACCACTTCTATTCAGCATAGTCCTGGAAACCCTAGCCAGAGCAATTAGAAAAAAGGAATTAAAAAAAGATACAAGTAGGAAAAGAAGAACTTAAACTACCACTATTTGCCGAGGACATGATTCTATATTTAGAAGACCCCAGAAACTCCACCAGAAAACTTCTAAAACTCATAAATGAATTCAGCAAAGTAGCAGGATATAATATTAACACCCATAAATCATTTCCATCCTTATATATCAGTGATGAATCAACTGAAAAAGAAATTATCCCATTCACAATAGCCTCAGAGAAAAGAAAATATTTGGGAATCAATCTAATAAAAAAGGCGAAAGACCACTATAATTAAAACTATAGAACACTAAAGAAAGAAATTGAAGAAGACCTTAGAAGATGGAAAGATCTCCCATGTTCTTGGATAGGTAGAATTAATATCGTCAAAATGGCCATACCACCAAAAGTGCTATACAGATTTGATGCAGTTCCTATTAAGGTTCTAATAGTGTTCTTCATAAAAATAGAAAAAACAATAATGAAATTCATTTGGAAAAATAAGAGGCCCAGAGTAGCCAAAGCAAACTTTAGCAAAAGTGAAGCAGGAGGCATCATGATACCAGACCTTAAGTTATACTACAGAGCTCTAATAACAAAAATAGCACTGAAACAGACCTGAAGACCAATGGTACAGCATAGAAAATGAATTTTAATACAAGACAAATAAAATTATAAATGGGAAGATGAATCTGACAGTCCAAAATCATCAATAGGTGGTCATTATTGTGAATTATATGTGGTAACTGAGCATTTTTTAAAAAATAGCATATTCCTTTTCACTCTTTAGCCATAGCTATGTTTTTCTTGATATAATTTTAGTTTACTTTCTTGCATTTATATGTGGACACAGCTGAGATTGTGATAGCTAAAAATCAATACATGGTGTGTTTTAGACATTGTTTTTGGTTGTGCCACAGAATGGGTGTTTCCTTCTTTTAAACTTTTTTGACTTTTAAGTAATTACAAATTCAGAGGAAATTGGCAAGATAGCACAGAGACACACCATGTAGACTCTTTACCTTGTGCTCCCCATGGCGCGAGACTCTTATGTAATCATTGTGCAGTATCAAAACCAAGGACATTGATACTGGTTCAGCATGTGTTTGTAGTTCCGGGTTGTATTACCACATGTATAGGTTTGTATAACTCCACCATTGTGAACTCCTCTATCTTCATAATACCAAGCTTGCATAACAGTTTATTTTAGCCTTAAAATACCTCTTGTGCTTCTCTGCAATTAGTGGTTTATAAGAGCTGGGGACAAGTGTATTGAGAGGAAGTACATCCCCGTTTTTTAATTTGTTGAAGAAATTAATAAAGAGAAATGGGGAATCTCTTATGGGCGAGTTCTGAGCATCTTAGTTGAGTGTTGGTTTGTTTGTGAGTACTTAATAGTGCTTTACTTTTATTTTAACCACTGTACTTTCAAAAAAGGCCTTATTGGACATTCAACAAAACAAAATAAATTATTTTTAAAGAATGCATTTCCACAAATGTGTTGAAAGCAAGGAACACTAACCCTGTGTGATGGCCCCCGCACACAGATGAAACTAGGTGGAGAGACACCTGTGAGCTGTCTCAATGTAGAATGGTGTCTTGAAGGTCCTGAGAATACTTGTGAGAAAATCTGACTCCTCAGTCAGCAGCATCTCTTTTTAGTATTGTTAGGTGAGATACTGAGGGAACAAGACAGAAATGGTCCTTACCTAATGAACCTGGTGGAGAATATAAATATGGAGATTAAAATAAATAATTCATAGTGTAAAAGTGCTGGAAGGAGAGGTAGACATTGCTTTGGAAGCATGTAATTGTTTGGAGACAAGAATGTGGTCAAACTTGCCTTTTGAAAAGCCCCTGTGGTTGTTGACTGAGCATCGAGATTCAGAAGTGAATGCTGGAATGCTTGTCAAAGTCTTGGCAAAAAGAGTCATAGCAGTACAGATAGAAGAAGGTCAAGGGTATTTGCTGAGACAGACAACAAATTGTGAGGTAGATTCTACAGAAATGGCTGATTAATGGGAAGGCATTGCCTAATGTCCTTGATCCTGTGTTCTTAACAGTGGTCTGTGGAACTAGTATTCCATGGAATGCCCTGTTACACTTATCCTTTTTCTTTCTAAATGTGTCTTACAAATTTTCTCTCACTATAGAGTAAGTATACAAGTATTCTCTGCAAGATAAAAGCTATTCTTTTATTTACATAGTCCTCAAAATCTTCATGGATCTGGGTGACCCTCCCCTGCATTCTTCATGTTATGGTCATATTGGTCTTTATTCTTCCCTTTTTTTACTCTCTTGATATTTTAATCTCATGATTCCTGGCCTTCCCACAAAACATTGGGCTCTGGCATTCCTTGTTAGTGCCCTAGTTTCTTTTTCCTGGAGGCAGTTACCAATCAGACCAATTAGGACTTAGCTATCAGATTTTTGTAGTCGGGCTTTCAGAGGTACTGTCACTGACGTAGCTGAGGGCTCATAAAGATTGTCAGAAGTAGCTTACTTCTGACAATCTTTATGAGCCCCCAGTTGTGGTAGCGTGATTTAGAGTAGTGTCCAGCTCCAGGAGGGTAAAGCAAGTATGAATCATGAGGAGGTTTTGATGTACTTCTTAACGTCTTCTTGTTTCCAGCAGCGACCCCCCGTGGACGACGTACTCAGGGAAGGGCACATCCATCTGTCAGGTCTGCAGCTGAGAGCGCATGCTATGTTCTCTGCAGAAGGGCTTCCTTTGGGAAGCGATTCCTTAGAGTATGCCTGGCTAATCGACGTGCAGGCTGGAAGCCTTACAGCCAAGGTCACTGCACCACAGGTACGGTCCTCCCAGCACTGTGACCTAACACACCTCCTTCTCCTTCCTCCCAGCTCTCCAGGACAGCTTGTGTGACAGTGCACTGATCACTGCGTTTCCACTGAGGAGGTTCTGGGGGAGCGCTGGTGGACTGTCCTCCTTGCTGTTCAGGACTTTCTTAGCAGTAGTTGAGTCAGAGGCAAGGGTCACTTTCTGAGCTAGATATAATTGACAGTATTATGTAGTTCTAGAGATAGTCACAAGAATTTGAGACTTTCTTTGGGAAAAACTCAGGATGAGAACTGTTCTAGAAACCAGATTAATGTATTCTTCAAATTATACTAGTTGGCCCTCTGCAATTAAAATAACCTTTGGTTTCCCCTAGTATATAGAATAACTTTATAAGAACTTTGCTTTCTAGTATATTTCTTAAGTAAGGTTTGAAACTCACCCTTGTGTTGCTGAGGATTCTTGTCATGTCCCAAAGCAAGATCATATAATCTGTGCATATGATCTAGTCTTAATGGATACTGGTTTTTGAAATAATGGATTTACTAACAAGTAAATTTGGTCTTTAGAGCTAAGTGTGGTCCCTTTGGATAAGTTCATCCCTAACACAATCTGACTGACTTTTACAAGGCTCAGAGGCCTTAAGGATTATTTAGTTCTAGAAATAGACAGCCCAACTTTAATTGAAGAGCTGTGTTGCTGTAACGTTTTACCTGTTGAGACATATATTTATGATAATATGAATGCTTTGTATTTTAGGACTGGAATGTGGTATAAATGTTCATACTCCATTTTGGTAAAAAGTTACAGAATAGGTATGAAACAAAGAATCAGGTGGTAGCAGGAGGGAGGTAAACCAAGAATCCAAGTACCTTGTATACCTCAAAGAAGCTGTAGTAGGAGGGCAGCGACACTGATCTCCTAAAAAATAGTAGGAGAATGAATGAAGTTGAAGGTGGTATTTTGGAGTTGGATAACATCTCAGTATAATGTTGGGATATAATGACATGTAAACAAATGGGTGAAAAGAAATGAATATATACAAAAATGCATGACAGGGAACATTCAGCACTTACTGGCTTTGTAACTGTCTTCTTCTTACTATTCCCCGTTTCTTGTCCCTAAGTCTTCAAGTACAAACTTGTATATAACAGAGGAGCTTGTTCCTGATGAGAGGATAAAGTCATGCTGAACCCACAGAACTGGATGCAGTTTTATTCTGAGGACTAAGAGTTCCTGTGTTTATAAACCATCATTATAAGATAACCCTTTCTTTCTGCACTGCACTCTCGTCATGGATTGCATGCCTCATGAACCTGTAGACACTTAAATGTCTTATCATCTGAAATTCATGTTTTCTAATAGTTGAAATTATGAACTGCTTTGGGGGTTATAATGTAATGTATAACCATTCCTCAGTATGTTTATTGTTTAAACAGCTTGAATCAGTTACAAAACTAAAGCACTTTTTAATTTAAACTATAGATTTGAAGAATTGATATATCATTAAACTTTTAATTACATAAACAAATGTGCCTTATAGTAATTCAAAATACCCAGTTTTCCAAAATTGTAGCTCAGTATGATAATGATAATTAAATATCAAAAAAATTTACATCAAAGTTGTTTATTATGAGACAGAATTTTAGGTGCTTTTGTGTGCAAAGAATGTATGACTTTGAAGAAAATTGTTTGTTTTGGAAGTTGCTGAAGGGGAACTTTTCAGCTGAAATAAAGTTCATTTTGGTGATGCATTTTACCTTTCACAAATGAAGAGGAACACAGGCTTCCGAGTGATGTCGAGGTAGAGGAAGCTCTTGCTAACAGGCAGGTTATCAAGCAGCAGGTGTAAAGCAGCATTTGTGCTCTTTCAAGCCAGCTGATGTTCTTCACGGGTTGCTGAGTGCCAAACCCTGTTTAGGTGCTAACCGTATTGTCACCCTGTCCCTGGTTATCTTAGCTGGCGTGTCTCTTGGAGTGGGGACAGACATTTATTTTTCACGTGGTGTGCCGGGAATATGAACTGGAAAGACCAAAATCTGTAATCATATGTCAGCATGGGATTGACCGTCGAGTCTGTGAGTCCAAGGTATGTTAACAAATGTTAGCAGTATATACACATGTATGACTTTTTTTTAAATGGAAGATCAAGATTCAGCTTTAACTAAAATGTGTATAACCATGAAGTAAACAGTATAGTTTAGCTTTTTTTTTGGTTAATTATTGTGTAAATTCTTAGTCACTATATCTAAAATATAAGAGAATTATTAAAACATACACATTCACGCATATATATTTTTACTGTTAAAATTTTTATCTTAGTGTATTATTTGCAATATGGCTGTGTCTGTAGAAGATTTAGAAATTGAAGCAACAGGAAGGAACAATTCCTTATGTGGCTTGATTTGCAGACCATTCTGGAACATGTCTAATATCCTACAATGTGATTAGCAATGTTGGACATTGGCCAGATTTCCCGATTCCAGATCTCATTATCTTTTCAGGACATGGAACTGCCTTGATATATGTCATTATGGTTCCTTCTCAGGATTTAAAAAAGTAGACAGTGATCCCTAGAATGTACACAGTGGCACTGAAATGTGTGGTGTTTTGTGCAGTAAATACTCTCCCTGGTGAATTTGGAATGGGGACTTATTTCCAAAAACCTAGAAATTATGGAAATTTGAAAAGTGTAAAAGAAGACCATTATTAACAATTTAGTTTTTCTTTCTTATTTGGATTTTTTTCCATACAAGCTATATTTATGTGCTGTAATATTATTGTGAATTAAAGTAATTTATTGTGCTTTTAATTTTATGTCTGAAAAAGTCACACTATGCTTATGTGCTGATAATAAAGGAAATAGCTCTTTAAGTTTTGATAAAGTGTTTTTCCTTTTGGGAACCGTCCCCTTACTTATATGTCAGGCAGTTAGTTCTTATGGATAATTCACACATACCTTTAGGTTCCCCGCTTTAACTCAAAGCTTTTATGTGACATGAAATTTTTTAAAGTCAAGTATATTGGGGTATATTTTTACATATAGTAAATTCACCCTTTTTAAGTTGACTGGTTTGAGTTTTTGACAAATGTTCTAATCATGCTAGTAATGATTATCACCAGTAACAATAGAGAACATTTCTGTCATTTTGAAAACTTCCTTTGTGTCTCTCTGCCTTTGTCTGGAGCAGATAGATCAGGGCAAAGCGTCAGTGTCCCGAAGGCCCCGACTGCAGTCCTGGCGGTGCCGTAGTGAGCATGTTTACATGCTGGCGGGTCAGGACTCCCTTAGTCTGCCATTTCCTCAGGTTTATTGAAGTAGGTGATGTGCAGGCTTCTTCCAGCCTAGGCATTACCAAATCTGTATTTTGGGAACAAAACAAAGTTAAATTTGTGTGGATTGTCCTAGGTATCACCGTGATATTTACAGTTGTTTTATCTGTGGATGTGTGAAAACAGTGTGTGCAGGGTGGGGGGTATTCTCACAGGGAGACCGCCTACCTCTAAACTCTCAGACAATTCTTACAAACTTGGACTATTCTTATTGAGTCTTGGCAACAAATTTATGTGTATTAAGTGAAATAGGTTTGCTACTTGGCAATTTTGATGAAAATGGCAGTTATATGAGACTAGTGTTCTATTGGGAACACTTAGATTGCTGATGGCTTTATTTATCATTGTAAGAGAAAGAAATTTAACTGACTGATTACTCTCACCCCCATACTGGGGATTTAACCCAGGGGCACTTTACAACTGAGTTGCATCTCCCCCATCCCCGCCTTTCAAAAATTTTTTGAGATAGGATTTTCCTAAGTTTCTTAGGGTCTTGCTGAGTTGCTAAGACTGACTTCAAACTTGGTATCCTCCTGCCTCAGCCTTCGAAGTTGCTAGAATTACAGGCATGCAACACCTTGCCCAGCTAACCTACTGATTAAAAAAAATACATATAACTAGAATTTCATTTGTTTAAATAAGGAGAGTTTAGTTAAGTATCACAACAGTGTGTTGCTTGTGATGAATTAATTATACAATTCTTTTTCATTTTAGTTGAGTTGTATTCCCGGGCCTTGCCCAACTTCAGATGATTTGAAATACACTATGACTCGTTTAGCAGTAGATGGAGCTGATATTTATATTGTGGAGCATGGCTGTGCTACAAATATAAAGGCAAGTGTTTGTCTTTTTCTTGGCCTGTGTAATTTTTTCTTTTACTATGCCAAACCTTTATATCTTGAGGTACAACACACTTTATAGCTTGTCATCTCACAGACTAGCACATAACTTTAGAAGATATCTTCCTGAGTTTTACTCATTCATTTTGTCTTCCTCTATTGTATTTTAAAGTACTTTCACCACTTTTTAATTCTAACTGAATTATTGTGACATTGCTTTATGAAAGTGTGTATGCCAGTGTTGTAAACAGGTAGTGCCAGAGGATTTTGCTGAGTACTGGCAGGTTTCGAACATTCCTGTTTCTTGCCCTGCTCCTGGGGACATTGGTTTGCCACCTCTGCACTCTGGGTGGCTGTTGCGCATGGCCTTGTTGAGTGGTTGTGGCTCCTTTCCTCACTGCCCACCGACTGGGCGCACCTGTCCTTGATGCTCTTGCTCCTCTGCCTCTGTCCTCTCTCGGTCATTGCAGCTCTGCTTCTCTTCTATTCGTGAATTTGCCTTTTCTGTTTCCCCCCTTTCTAGTATTTTCCTTTTTTTCTTCTAAATATCTTTTCCCTCTGCTTGAAATGATTGCCTGCTCTGTAGATGATGCTAGGTTACTTAAAAATACAGAGGTTCTAGCTTTTTTTCATTTGTTTCATTCAACTTTAGATGGGTGCAATTCGGGTTGCAAACTGTAATCTCCACAATCCATCTGTCGGGGAAGGAATAAGTGCTGCAATTCAGGATGTTCAAGTGAGACAGTACATTGAGCAAGTCAATAGCTGCAGAGTTGGACTTCAGCCTGCAGTGCTCCGGAGGGCCTACTGGCTTGAAGCTGGGTCAGCCAATTTAGGACTTATTACTGTTGATATTGCATTGGCTGCTGATCATCATTCTAAACACGAGGCACAGAGACATTTCCTAGAAGCTCATGATGCCAGAACTAAGAGGTAAGTGAAAATTTTAAGAATGGAAGCCATCTTAGGTTCAGATAAAAAGTATTAGAAAATTATAGAGAAAATTTTTTTAGGAGTGGAATAAGGACATTTGGATTAAAGACTCGGCGTGATGACACTGCTGCACTTCAGTGAACTTATAAGAACTTTTCACTACTTTTTAATTCTAACTGAATTATTATGACATTGCTTTATGAAAGTGTGTATGCCAGTGTTGTAAACAGGTAGTGCCAGAGGATTTTGCTGAGTACTGGCAGGTTTCGAACATTCATAACCTTACCTCAAAGAATTTTGTTGTATATCTTTCCAGAATTTTAGGTGTAGTTTTCTTATACTTCATATATGTACACTTATACTTTATACTTTAATCTTTTTTAAAAATTTTTAATATTTGTTTTTTAGTTTTTGGCAGACACAACATCTCTGTTTGTATGTGGTGCTGAGAATTGAACCTGGGCTGCACGCATGCCAGGCGAGCGTGCTACTGCTTGAGCCACATCCCCAGCCCTATACTTTAATCTTATACGGTTTACAAAACTGAGACTTTTGATATGCATTACCAAATTACTTCTGTGAGAAATTATTTCAGCCTACATCCCCTGGATTTTAGGAGAGTCCTGTCTCACTGTGCCTTTGCTACCTTTTGAGGGTTTATGATAACTGAAAGGTTAGGTCTCTCCTTATTATACATTTCTTTACTTCTGAGACAATTTTTTTCACATACTAGTTAGCTGTTTTGACTTGTCAATATCTTATTAATAGTCTGTGTTCATTTATTTGAGTATTGATATTTTTCTTACCAATTTTTTTTTTGATACCAAGGATTAAACCCCGGGGTGTTTATCCTCTGAGCCACATCCCCAGTCCATATTCTCAAAAACTAAAGAACCTGGGTTTCTTGGTTGGTTGTTGCTCAGGAAGCCAACCTGGTGCAGTGCTTGTTTTCAGTTAAGCTAAGTGGCAGAGCCAGGTGCCCTTGAAGCTGGGGAACTGACTCCTGGGGACCTTGGGTATTCCTTGCAGCTCCTTAGGCCAGCTTCAGAACTGTGCTTGTCAGGAATTGTGACGAGCACAGATCTTGTACTACTTACAGGCTTCGCCTGTCAGGGGATAATTTTTATTTTTTTTAAATGTATGAGTTAAAAAACTGAATTAAATTTATTTTGAAAAATAGAAATTGTGGTTGTTTTGAGAATGTTTTAAACCTGGAGCTAATTGTCTCATTTTTTTAATTTTGTATTTGCTTTTTTAATTCTTTGCTTTTTAAATATATACTATATTTATTATCATTATTCTACTTATTTCCATCTCACTGTGGTAAAACTGCTTTTTTTTTTTGAAAGGCAAATGATTAAAAAGATATACCACAGAAAAACTAAACCTTTTCGTTTGTGTTTATGTTATTTTAATAAGAGTTGTGTTTTTTTCTTAATGTGTTCTTTTCTGGGTCTGTCTGATTGTGTTAGGTTGTGGTTTCTGTGGCCTGATGATCCCCTGAAGAACAAGAGGTGCAGAAACAAGTGTGGCTGTCTCGGGGGCTGCAGGTTTTTTGGTGGCACGGTGACTGGCCTGGATTTCTTCAGACTCGAAGAGCTGACACCGTCCAGTAGCTCTGCATTTTCCAGCACAAGTGCTGCAGAGTCTGATATGTATTATGGACAGTCTCTACTACAGCCTGGAGAATGGATCATTACTAAAGAAATCCCCAAAATCATAGATGGTGAGAAAATGTGTCTCATGCTAATCTTTTATTATCACTACTCCTAAGCCATCCTGAGAGAACATCTGTGTTACTTTGTTCAAATTGATTAATTTTTTTGAGGGGTGTTGTCAGTAAGGTTTAATATAATCTCTATTTTTTTTTTTTGCATATACTGTAACAAAAGCCAGAAAAGACTAATAATTGTTTTCAAAGTTACACATGTCCAAAGTAGATCTATTCAGATCTCCTACTGTTGACATAGGTGGCTTTCCTCACAAAATTTAAGCTAAATATTTCCTTATATATTATTATTTTTTATAACTCAGCTTCCAGATATATACTGAGGAGTAACTGTCCTTCAACTTTGTTTTACCAGCCTCTTTTTATAGGAAAATGTATTGACAATATCATTTGTATAATTGGCCCCCATGTACCAACCACTTTTGCAATACTCTTAATTTTCTTTTAAATCACTAAACTTAAACATGTGAGAAGGAGAAATCTGGTCTTTCATTAGAGTCCTTGGGATAACTTTGCAAATCCACTAGTTTGGTATTAACAGTACATGCTAGCTTTAAAGGGTCTCAGATTGAACAACTTTGGAAACAGATGTTCCTTTAGTTATGTAATCATCTGTTAAGCATAATGTTTATTGTTCAAGTTGCTGTGCTGCAAAAATGTGAAATGTAGACAAGTTTGGATGTTTCACTAACATTTAACCTTTTTTCCTTAATCTATTCAAAAACATAAGAGTATTTAGTTCTGCTTTTTGACAGTAGACCAAAAAACAGGGGGGTGGTGAGGGAGCTGTAGTTTTGATTTTAAGAATCTTGTCAGATATATTTCCCCAGGTATAGGTATTAGAAGAAAGAAGTGGACCATGTATGTTCAGTACCTGTTTAAATGATTATTCACTGAATAGTAATACATAGCCATGTACATGCTATTGTAAGATCATTTTACTTTAGTAGTTTTACCAAAGTAAGAGCAGATTATGTTATAAAATCAGCAAATAACCAAAACTTCTTGGCATTTAAAGGATAACGATAGATTTTTGATTTGTTGAGTCTCCTGGGAGCTGAGTATAGCTGTCTAGTGTCAGGCTAGAATAAAGAAGCTACACTAATAGAATTGAGGGCCCACTTAGTTCCTCTTATGTACAAGTGGATTGAACTCGTTCTTTTTTCCGTTTCACATTTGTAGTTGAAGTAAATGTTGCTTCTATTCTAGGTGTGTAACTCTTGTACCCCTGAGTTCTGTGTGGAACTGCATTCCATTCAGAAGGTCTCCTACTAGCAGGTTCCTTTTCTTTTTCCTTTTTTTTGGTACTGGAGGTTGAACTCAGGGGCATTCAACAACTGAGCCACATCCTCAGCCCTATTTTGTGTTTTTTATTTAGAGACAGGGTCTCACTGAGTTGCTTAGTCCTTTGCTAAGTTGCTGAGGCTGGTCTCAAACTTGAAATCTTCGTTTCTCAGCCTCCCGAGCCACTGGGATTATAGGCGTATGCAACCAAGCCTGGCTAGCAGGTTTCTTTCCTTGGGTGATGCAGGGGTGGCTGGAGGAAAGAGAAAGTTGAGCAAGAGGTAGTCGTCCCCCCGCCCAACTTCCCCTGCACTGTGAGCAGCTGCAGAGCTTTTTTTTTTTTTTTTTTTTTTTTTATTATCCCTTGCTCCCTCCCTTATGTGACACCCCTTGGGGCTCTGATGATGCTTAGAGGCAGCTGTGCTCCACTCTGCTGTGAAGTCTTATTCTTTCATTCATAGAGCCATTGAGTGGGTGCTCTGTGTCTGAGGCATTGGCTGCAGGCACTGGGAGTACATCGGTATGTGAGAAACGGTGTAATCCTTGCTCTCCTGGTCTCATTGAACTTTTTATCGTAAATAGGGCAAAATGTTTAAAAATAAGTAAATCTGGATCAAAGGTATTCTGTGTTCTTGATGTTATTCCTGAAAGTTTTCTATAAATGTGAATTTTTCTTTTTCCCATGCTGGGGATTGTGCCCAGAGCTACATGCTAAGAATGTGCTCTGCTCTACCCGTGAGCTACCTCCCAGCCTTAAAAATTTTTAAATAAAAGATTAAAAAAGGAGAAGGTCACCATATAGGGACTGTAGATAATCTTTTTAAAAAAATTTTTTTTAGTTGTAGATGGACACAATATCTCTATTATTTATTTATTTATTTTACTTGGTTCTGAGGCTCCAACCCAGTGCCTCATGCATTTGAGGCAAGCGCTCAACCACTGAGCTATGACCTCAGCCCCATATGCAGATAATCTTTCTACTGTTTTTCACACATTACTTCATGAAATTAGATACTTGCTTTTTTAAAAAAATGATCATACTTTAAAAAATGGAATCACATTGGCATATTTTTCCTAAATTGCTATTGAAATTTTTATGTTCACTTAAACCATGTTTTATTTGTTTAGGTAATGTGAATGGTACAAAAAGGAAGGACTGGGAAAACAAGTCAGTGGGAATGGAAGTAGAGAGAAAAGCTCAGCATCTGAGTCTTCAGGTTCCACTGAGATCTCACAGTTCATCCTCTTCCTCAGAGGAGAACAGCAGTTCCAGTGCTGCTCAGCCTTTGTTGGCCGGTGAAAAGGAAAGCCCGTCTTCTGTTGCTGACGACCACTTGGTTCAGAAAGAGTTCTTGCATGGTACGAAAAGAGATGATGGCCAAGGGAGGTCAGTATTCAATTAGATTTAGAAACTTGATCATGATAGGAGTGTAATTACTTAAAATAGTGATAAGAAGAAAAAGTTCTTCCCTTTCTACTCCTTAACTTTAGAAAAATTGTTTTGTACCTGAACATAATTACATATTTTAAAGTGTTAATCTGTATTTCAGAGTAAATTTTTTATTCATGAATATGACACACACACACAATCTGAAGATATTACAAAAATCAGTATTTCTTCTCTTCTCAGTGCTCAGAATGGATCATTGTTAGCATTCACGTACTGTCCTCTCATCTAGTGAGTATTCTCTGGTCCTCCTCTGAGCACTGTAAAGGTCGGCCATTCCCTTCTCGGGAAGCACAGTCGCTTAGTGACTGGATGGTGCCTTTCCCTTTTCCTCCTCTTTGGGCTCCATTGCCAGGCCCTGTATTTTTCTTCCTTCCTTCTAGTTTTACAGCCTGCCACTTGTTGAGCACTGTTGGCCCCGTGAACTCCTATGTTTTTAAAGTTGTGGTTGGACACAACACCTTCATTCTATTCATTTGTTTTTATGTGGTGCTGAGGGTAGACCCAGCTCTTTCCCTGAGCTAGGCAAGTGCTCCACCACTGAGCCCTCTGTACATCTTCTCCATAGATTCTCTACTGTTTCCCTAGACAGTCTCATAGCGGTTTGGCTTCACTATGATCTTTAGCTAACATCTTTTAATGTAAAACTTCAACCTAAATCTTTGTCCCTTGAAACCTTTGTAGATTTATTGTAAAGCCGCAGTAATTGTTTAAGCTGCTCAGTTGTTTTTTGGAAACGTATGGGGGATTTGAACACATATTTTGCTACTTTGGATATGATAAAATTTCAGATTTTCTTGTATTTGTAAATGCAGAATCACTAAAAAGATTATACAGGTGATCTCTGTTTATGCTTACATTATATGACACTGAAAATATTGATAGTTTTGCTTTCTGTTTTAGCACTCCTGCAGAAATTTCAGGAAACAGCCCTGTGTCTCCTAACACTCAGGATAAATCAGTAGGTCAGTCTCCTCTTAGATCTCCTTTGAAGCAACAAGCCTCAGTGTGTTCCACCCGACTTGGAAGTACTAAGAGTCTTACTGCTGCTTTTTATGGAGACAAACAGCCTGTTACAGTTGGAGTTCAGTTTAGTAGTGATGTCTCTCGGAGTGACGAGAATGTACTAGACTCGCCAAAGCAGAGGAGAAGTTTTGGTTCATTCCCATACACACCATCGGCAGACTCTAATTCATTTCATCAGTATCGATCAATGGATTCTAGCATGTCAATGGCTGATAGTGAAGCCTACTTTTCTGCAGCTGAGGAATTGGAGCCCATTAGCAGTGATGAAGGCCCTGGTACTTACCCTGGCAGAAAAAAGAAGAAAAAGCAAGCACAGCAGATAGACTACAGTAGGGGTTCCATCTATCACAGTGTAGAAGGGCCACTTACTGGCCACGGAGAAAGCGTTCCGGACCCTCCAACTCTGCCATTCAAAACTCATCCTTCCCAGGCTTCGTTTGTTTCTGCATTAGGTGGAGAAGATGATGTTGTAGAACATCTATATATTGTGGAAGGTGAGAAACCAGTGGAGAGTGAACAGATCACTTCTCAGCAACCTGTGATGAATTGTTACCAGACTTACCTTACTCAGTTTCAGGTACTTAATTGGTCAGTTAAACACCCAACCAACAAAAGGACCTCTAAATCCTCATTGCATCGTCCCCTTGATCTGGATACACCAACCAGTGAAGAAAGTTCCTCATCATTTGAACAGCTTTCTGTGCCAACGTTTAAGGTATACATCAAATCATTAGTTTTTAGCAATGTGTTTATTCAGAAAAGTAGATTTTTGAGAAGTTGTTTTCAGAACTATTCAGTCATTTCGGGTAGACTTTCTTAAATTGTAGCTTCATGTATAACAGTTAGATCTCAGGATTATTGATGAGTATTATGAACTTAAGCAAATTGAG
Source organism: Marmota flaviventris (assembly GCF_047511675.1). Lineage (NCBI taxonomy): Eukaryota > Metazoa > Chordata > Mammalia > Rodentia > Sciuridae > Marmota > Marmota flaviventris. Next base: position 142,716,673 of record NC_092504.1, on the reverse strand, counting down.
CAATGGTTTAAGATTTTATTAATCTAGTAAATTAACGTATGGTCTGTCCACATTATGTACTACTCCTAAGGTTAGAATCAACTCTTTCTCGTGAAATCATAGTTCTGCATCTTAAAAATAAGATTTTGGCCTTCTTTATAGTGGTTACTGTTCTTTCTACTAATCCTTGCTTTCAGTCAAATCCAGTTCCATTCACTCCATATTTGAGTTCTTAAATTTTTGTATCAATGTGATTATTGCCTATTATTGTGCTGTATCCTGTAAGTCACTTTTTTAGTAAAACCAAAAACATCTCAAAATAAATTCAGCTATGATACCCAATATGAAAACTACTTTTAGAATGAAGAATTATAAGGGAAAATTTTAGGATATTAAAGACCAAAATTAAGCATAAAACATGGAACTGATGAATGATGTTCAGGAATCTTAGGTAGTATGTACTTCTGCATGCACACATTGATATATATGTGTGTGTAGATATGTATTTCATGTCTAACTTTTAGTGTATTCAGTCCTTCTTGATTCAGATATTACATTTTACTTTGTGCTGGGCATTTTGTACAGCGACGAGGGAAACAGACATGGAGCTTCTAGTTGAGAGGTGGGAGACATACCGCTGGTAGATGGACAGGTTAGAATTTGGTTTCAAACTGAGAAGGTTGTTATGATAATCAAAGGCTGCTGGATTAGAGAATGATGGCGAGGAGCTACTGAGATGATATTGACATGGAAGGTAGATGAGGAGGACTTGTCGATGAGAGGACTGGGGGAGACTCTGCATTTCAGGTAGAGGCCCTACTGTGGGAGAGGGTTGGTGTGAGTGAGAAGCAGTGAGTGCAGAAGTCTAAACAAGGGCCAGGTTGTCCAGTTCTTGCAGACCGTGGCACCAGGAGTTCTGATGTTTTAATTGCGTTGGGAAACTCGAGAGCTTTGAGGAAACAGATGTGCTGTCGTGTACTTGGGCTATTAAGTAGAATTAAACTGTCCTTGGGAGAGGACTCAGGGGTGGTTTAGGAGGTCATGAAAGTGGTTTGTCTAGGAGATGACAAAGGCTTGGGGTCAAGGCACAGTAGTAATGACGGAGGTCCTGCCAGCGATAGACATTTGAGTGGTATACAGAAGTAAGAAGCTTTAAGTGATAGTTATGAAGCTTTGGTTTTAAATTCTGCCCGTTTATTATCTTGTCCAAAATAAATTTCTCTTACTGAATTTCAAAATTTTCTTTTTGTTCCATGAGGAAATATGTCAGTATATGACTTTTTTCTGTATAAAACTGAATTGTACACGTGTGCAGAATAGTACTTGACAGGATAGGATTTTTTCAGTATTTACAAAACATATTTCTAGTTTGGCTGAGCAGGCAAATCTCTGGAAAAGATGAGTCAAGGAATTCATTCTTTAAACAACTTCAAATGTAGAACATAATGTTTTCTCCATTAAATCTAAGTAACCAATTGGTATTTACTAGAGTTCAGTTTGGTTAGATTCATTTATTCATTTTATCTTTTATGAATATAAAATACAAGTCTATCTTTTCCTACAATCTTAATGTTTCTCTGGGTCTCTTTTGCTTTGTACTAATTGAAGTGGAGCAAATTATATTCTGCACATGTGTGACTGTAATAATGAACCCCAATATTATAAATAACTATAATGCATGAGTAAAAACATCTAAAAAATTGGTTGTGCTAGGAGAAGACCACAATGAGCTTCAGAAACTCTCAATGTAAAACATCTGTAGAGGAAAAGAATTTGCAATACTGTTGTATTCCTCTTCATTGCTCAACCCTCACAGCTTTACTCTGCCATACAGTGACATAAACAGGAATGAAGTTGGGTATTTTCTGTGATTGTTTCAAATAGACATTTAGGTTGAATATATCAAAATCCTATTAACAAAGTATATGGATGTTCACTATACTGTTAATGCCATTAAATTAGAGAAATAATATTAAAATTATAGACTAATACCTTGTGTTATTATAGGTTATCAAACAGGGGCTCACAGCTAATTCTTTGCTAGACAGAGGCATGCAACTTTCAGGATCGACTTCAAAGTAAGTAAAAATGGCGTGTAAGTTTGAAATCAGTATTCCTTGATTATGAGAGAGGTGGAATTGATTCTGAGTAATAACCATTCTTGATGAGGTCAGGCCTTATTTTAAAACAAATTATCCCCCCAAATTAAGCTTTTTTTGTTTGTCATGGCTTTGGCTCTATTTAAAAGCATTTGTAGTATGACTATGAAACATGCTATGAAAGCCATAGTGTGGCAAATGAAAACTGGGGGCTATTAAGAACTCAGTACTATGTTTTTCTTATTTTAGAACAGCTTCATTAAGTAAATACATTTTAAAATGATTATCTCATTTAATATATTAGCCATCTTTAACCATTTGTAATTTAGTACCTCATTGGCCAGTATTTGAAAAGTATTTGGAATGTGAAATATCAAGTCCAATTCCATGACTTTTCACCAAAATAAATGCAGTTTAAATGTTTCCTCATCTTATGGAATTTCCTACTTCTATTCTTGTTCTTGTTCCTTGTTAAATATATGCTTTGCTTGTTAAATGGCACAGTACACCATATACTCCACTGGAAAAGAAAACTGTTGATAACACAGATGATGAAACGTTAACGGAAGAATGGACACTGGATCAGCCCGTCTCTCAGACCAGAACCACGGCCATAGTTGAAGTAAAGGGAACCGTGGATGTTGTTCTGACTCCACTGGTGGCCGAAGCTGTGGACAGGTACTTTGTGTGAAAATGCAACTGTTGCTTTTTGAAATGACATGTGGTATGTTTATGTTTACATAGGAGATTGTTTCATAGCTTTTTTTGGATACAGTTCAATGTATTTTAGTAGCAAACTTACAGGAACAGCACAGAAGACAGACAACATTAAAGACATGGACTTAGATGGAGGACAACTCAGTTAGACACTAACAGTGAATGCCTGGGATCTACTGTATGACAAAAATGCTAAGAACCCCACTTAGTTGCCGTCAATAAGAATTTTACTTGTTTAAAAAAATCCTGATGCTGGCATTGTCCAAACAAATCTAACAGTTTTATTTGTAATTGTTATACAGTTGGATTGCTGAAACTTGTTCACTGAAACATTTTGACTTGCATTAATGCTTTACGTCTCGAATTTATATTAAAAATTCACACCCAAATGGAAATGGAAAAATGGCCAATACCTGATTTCTGTCCCCTGTTTTTTCCATTCTCAATTATATACTTAGGTACTTAGGTACCTTTTGACCCTATGGAAAAAAAATATCTAACATTTAGAACTACCAATAACAGGAAGACGAGAAAAAGTGTTTTTTGAGAATGAAATGTTTCCCATGGTAGTGAATTCTTAAGCACGTTCTCTGTGTATGCAGCGTGCTAGTTGGATGTCTTCTGGTATAATTGTTTCATGTTTGGCATGATTAATACACAGTTGGGGTTTTCAAAAAGGCCAACTAGATAGGCCTCACTTGCCTCCTGCAAAGCACCAATAGCTGTATCTTGGAAGTGCAGATGTGTTTTGAAATCCTGAGCAATTTCTCGCACCAGATGCTGGAAGGGGAGTTTGTGAATCAGAAGTTCAGTGGACTTGATCAGTCTTGTCAGATGTGTTTCCTCACCCCTCCAGTAGAGGGGGTCCATTCTTGAGATTGGCTTTTGTAGCCAGTTGTTTTCCTGGGTGCTTTACCACTGGTCGGTTTGCAGGCTGTCTGCTTTAGCATGATAGAAAGACCTTCTTACTTATCCCCCTTCTCCTTCAGCTGGAGCTTGGTGGGCTAGAGGTGGTGCTGGTGTTAGTGAAAGCTGTGAACACTGGTAGCTTTTTTTGATTGAGTAAAAAAATGGATGTATGTTTAAAAAGGTCTGTGTTTTAGTGAACATTTGTTACTTTCTCAACCAAATAATGAAATCACAATGATTATTCTATTGATATCTATCTATCTATCTATCTATCTATCTATCTGCATTGGGTTAATGGCCAAATACTCAGGAGCTAATTATTATCTCAAATTCCCATCTAGTTAATGAAAGAATAAGAGGAAATGATAGATGTTCTGCTTGCAAGCATCCTGCAGTCTTCTTAGGGTTATAAAACTAAAGTAAACAAAGCTGAAGTGGAATGCAGAGTTGTGTGGAAATGCTGAGTGCTGAGCGTTAGGGAGAGATAGGGTTTAGTTGGGATCAGTTCTCATGTAGATCTTCCTTTTCTACAAAGGCACATAGTTTTCTTTGATAACTTAAATTGTTAAGATTCTCAGGAGATCTCAGACAAATTAGGAATATAGGAAATCTTCAGGAGATGATAAAAGAATAAAACCCACCAGTTATAAAAAATCAATTAAGAATGGAGACTTCTATGTGACACCTGAGACTTTGAGACTACTAGAAGAGAACGGGGAGACACTTGAGGTCACTGGTATGGGTAGGGAGCTTTTGGACAAGATTCTTAAGAGCACAGGAAACAGAAGCAAATGTGAATGTCTCTGCACAGCAAAGGAGACACTCAACAGAGTGAAAACACAGCCTGCAGAGTGGGAAGAAACACACCTGTCAAGACTGAAATCCAGAGTGTACGTGGCAGCTGAACATAAATAACTCAGTTTAAAAATGAGCAGTGTATCTAAATAGGCATGTTTTTTTTTTTTTTTTTTTTTTTTTTCTGAGAGTACCTCTGGCCCACAGGTATATGAAAAAAGGTCAGCCTCACTAACCCCTGGGAAATGCAGATCAAAACCATGGTGCCATCTCACCTCATCCCAGTAAGAATGACCATCATGGAGGATAGTGAGTGCCTGCAAGTCTGTGGGGACAAGTGGAGCTTTGCACCCGTGGGTGGGAATGTGCAGTAGCACAGGTGTTACGGAAACCACGAGGGTCCTCACAGAATTAAAGACCAGCACCCTACGATCCAGCAGCCCCACTGCAGGGTGGGTGTCAGGTGAGGGAGTTGGTGTGTCCAAGGACGGCCGCACTCGCGGGTTCCCTGCAGCATTCTCAGCAGTCAAGGACAGAACAGCCTGAGTGATCAGACAGTGTGGTCCAAGCACACAGTGGAGTACTGGCCAAGTAGGCAAGGGAGGTCCTATTGTTTGGGACCCCTCGGATGGAACTGGAGGACTTTATGTCGAGTGCAGAGAGCCAGGCACGGAACCACAAGTTCCGCTGGTCTCATTCAGATGTGAATCCAACAAATTGATCTTGGAGAAGGAGAAGAAAGCTGGTCACCAGAGGTCAGGGGGACTGGGGGAGAGGCGAAGGCCGATCAAGGGGCCCTGAGTGACAGCTGGATAGGAGCAAGATGCGATGGTGTTGTGTTGTACGGCAGGGTGGCTTCAGGTGACAGTAATGTGCTGTGCGTTTCAGAAAGCCTCAAGGAGTTGGAAAGTTTTTACCATAAAGAAATGATGGATTTCTAAGGAGATAAGGGTTTAACCTTGGCATTACACAACATATAGGTGTATAGAAACAACACATGTTCCTGCATTAATAATACGTATGATCCTCATGTTTTTATGCATTGGTTAAAGAAAAGGAGTGATTGAAGAGCAGCACTAAGATTGGCACCTCTAAAATTTAGAGAGCTTTGCCTACCTGGTGGTCAATGAGGTAGAAACTCATAAATGTCTCACTTGTGTAATTTCAAAAGATGTGATTGCGGCATTTTTATTTCAACATTGAAGAGTTGTAAATATACAAATGCCTGATTTCACTGATGAATTAGGTCATAATATTAAATAATATTTAAATTTTTAATTTACCTTTTTTTCTTTCCTCAGATACATTGAAGCTATGGTTCACTGTGCTAGTACCCAACATCCAGCTGCAATTGTGGATGATCTCCATGCCAAAGTCCTTAGGGAAGCCGTCCAAAATAGCAAGACTACCTTCTCAGAAAATGTAAGAGCCTTTTATTTTAATGGGCTTAGAAAATTGAGTCCTCATCATGTGTGTGGAATATCCAAACTTGGGAAATATGGATGTATGAAGAGATTGTTAGCAAGTTAAATGGAACCACGTGGACATGTTCAAAAGCCTTGATGTCATTGTACTATGATGAAATAGGAATAAAAGTACCTATTTAAGAAATGAAGGGAGCTGGGGCTGTAGTTCAGTGGCAGAGTGCTTGCCTTGTGCTTGTGAGGCACTGGGTTCGATCTTAGCACTGCATAAAAATAAGAAACAAAGGCATGCTGTTCATCTGTAACTCCAAAAAAAAAAAAAAAAAGAAATGGAGCTTTTTCCTTTTATTTTGAAGTACCTTAGATCTGAGGCTTTTCTGAAGACCCTTGGTCCTCAGGGAAAGACTATTCTTGAGGACTGGTACCTTACTTTTTTAAGAAGCAAAGATGCTCATGTTTCACTTTCCTCTGCATCAGTTGACTCTGACATCACATTGTCCTGCATGAAGTCATGGCCTCCTGGTGTGTGACAGCCTGTGCATGCCATGGCTCTAGCCATGAAGCTAGTTACTTAATAGTCGTCAGATCCTGTGATCTTCTGGTGATTCCATTTGGCATTCAGCTTATCTGTATCATATTTAGATTAGGGAGCAGAGAAGAGGTGAAAGTGTGACTGATTATTTTTAGTGAACCAATTATTCATTATATATTGACATTTATGTGATAGGTAGGATAGAGGAATATGGAAAAATGTAAATTGGAACAGTTCCCAACCAACAAGGAGTCAGTCATCAGAACAGGTCTATCTTCAAGCCAGTAGTAGAGTTTAGTGATCCTAAAAAAAAAAATCTGTTACTAGCTGGTTCTGTCTCTCTGTAGACTTATTTCTCTTGACTATAGATGACTTTTCTCGACCTTATAGCTGCTGGTCTGTTTCCTAGCTCCTCCTCCTCTTTTTTATTTTTGGCACCAGAGATTGAACCCAGGGATGCTTAACCACTGAGCCAAATCCCCAGCCCTTTTTAATTTTTATTTTGAGACAGTGTTGCTTAGGCTCAGAGACTGGTTTTGAATTTGTGATCCTCTTGCCTCAGCCTCCCAAGCTGCTGGGATTACAGGCATGCACCACCATGCCTGGCTGTTTCCTAGCTGTTCTAAAGGTTTGGACTTGAGGGTGGAGTGTTGAACCAGTAGCTGGCATGTAGATAGGGCAGGGTGCTCAATGAATAAGAAGTTATTGCGGATGCTGTAGAAATTGTGAAAGGCCTAGGAAATAATTCTGTTTTCATTCATTTTAGTTATCGTCCAAACAAGATGTCCGAGGAACAAAAACTGAACACCCTACAATAGGAACAACTAATCAAGGACAAGCTCAGACAAATCTTACAATGAAACAAGATAATGTAACAATTAAGGGTCTACAGGCTAATGTTAGCATACCAAAGGTAACACTTGAATGTTTAAAAAAATTTTTTTTGGGAAAATAGAGCTTTGCATTTACCAAAGTATTGAAGAGTTGATAAAATCAAAAACATTTTATTCCTTTGATGATATAATATAGATTTAATATATTATAAATGGCTTACTTAAGCAGAATATTGAGCAGTATTTAAAATGCTCCATGTCCTCCCCATAAAACATTTATTACTATTCCTCTCTGGGAATTTATGACCTCCTTATCTTCCAGTGCATAGTTGTGCCGTTCATCTTTGTAGCTACTCCTTTTCATGTGTTTTATGGTTAAGTAATAACTTTTGATTTTACAACTCAAGTTTGTGATATTTTGTGTGGTAGGTAAACTTATGTTTGTTACAAGCCTCAGTGGAAGAGTCTCCAACTACAGCTCCTAGTAGAAGTGTGACTCACGTGTCCCTAGTGGCATTGTGTTTTGACAGGATTGCTACACAAGTTCGTATGAACAGGTAAGACAGAATTTATTGAGACATGATCATTTTTCTAGATACAAACATAAGACTTGATTTCATCTTTTTAATACATTTCTGAGAATTATAATGTTAAAACTGTTTTGGACTCACAGATTAGTAAAGTGTGTTTTTAAAAGTTTGTATTCTATTTATTCTTAATATTTTTCAGTGAACATTGAGTAATTTGTTATTAATACTAAGTTAGTTAAAATAGTGGAGTGGTTTTTTTAAGAAAGCTGTTTAGTTAAATATTTTCATAGAACTATATCATTTATATATGCTTTTTTCTTTTTCTTAAAGAGGTGTAGTTGAGGAGACCTCAAATAATGCAGACCCTAGTAAAACAACAAATTTTGATAGATACGTTCATGCCACTAAGATGCAACCTCAGTCATCTGGATCCCTCAGATCAAATGCTGGAGCAGAAAAAGGGAAAGAAATTGCTGCCAAGTTACATGTTCATCGAGTGCACGGTCAGCTCAGGGGTCTTGACACAGCAGGTAAGCTCTGCCGCATGTAGGGTTTTCCTTGGCGTGTGAAAACATAAGAAGAGTTTGCAATAGAGAACATGAGTTTTCCCTTTGAATATTGCTACAATTTGAGTATTATATAAGGAAAAGAAATGCATTTCTACATACATGGAAGGCATGGTATCTGACTTCTTACTAACTCAAATTCGGTGTATAATGGAAAGTAAACTTTGGTAAAAAAAAAAAAAATGTGGCTTCAAATTAGGAATGTATCTTTCTCCTATGTATTTTCTTCATAGTAATTGTTTGCCTATTACAAAAGAGAGTGGTCAGTTGTTTGACTTGTTTGTAGAATTTCATGAAGATTAATTAATTGCAATATTAGCAAAGTCCAGGTAGCCTGTACTTAACGTCTGGCAGCAATAAAAGTGATAAACATTCCTCTTAAAGTCCCTGGTAAGTACAAGAAATATATGTAGCATTTTAATATTTTGGACTCTAATGTGTTTTCTCATTTTGAGGTTTAAGTGACCTTAGTTTGTCAGATTTGATCCAGAGGGAAAAATGAGTTTGTTAGTCTTATTTGAGATGATTGCTTTGGGATGGATGACCATTCCTGAATGAACAAATGAGTTCCTGGAATTTGCACTCTGCATTCTGCAGGTTCTGAAGGTTTCATGGCTCCTGTCTACATTCTGGGTCTATGTGACCACTTGGACTTTTTCAAGACTTATTTCACTATCTTTGTGTATGAGGCCAAAATGTTTGACCTAGGGATTGCAAGAAAATTATTAACTATCTGAAATCTGTAGTCCTAAAATTGGTGTAAACAACAACAACAACAAAACAAAACAAAAAAACAGTGGCATGAATGTTAAGAGCTCTGTAGTTTGCAATGATGGTAACCAGTTTGTACTTGGTGGTATTCAGACTGTAAGCAGTACCTTAAGTCATTTTTGATATCCATCATCCAGAAGTACTTCTCATCAAAGACAAAACTCACAATGACATCCCCAGGTGGACTGTTGTATAAATATATAGGAAAAATGTAAATGTCTTTACTTAATATGTGTTAGAAATTTGTTAGTAATCTCATGACATTTGCTAGCCATAGGGAGTTGAAGTAGTTAGGTGTCTGAATGCAGTGTTAGGGGTTATTCACTTTTCATAAATTCTGGAACTTTGATATACTGATTGTATTTCCTGATCAAGAAATCAAAGTGAAATTCAAGCTAAATCCTTACCTTATTTGGTAAAGATTAGAGTATTCATGGGATTAAAGACAAATATCAGTAATTCAAAAATAAGAAAAGTATAGGAAAACATAAGCAAATATTTGCTTTCTAAACAAGGAAGGTTTTCAAATTTTAAGTGCAAAGAAGATATTTACATATGATGGAATAATATATAGCTATTAAAATTAAAGAATTTTTAGTTACCAGAGAAAATTATATCATGGTTTCCTGCTATATGAAAAGTAGGATCCAAAGCCAAGTTTGCAAAATTATTTATGAAGGGCTAGAAAGTGTTTACTTCAAATATAAATAAGTTACCTTTGGGTGGTAAATTTATATGTGTGTTTTTTTTTTATATTCTCAGTTTTTCTTTTCTGTGTTCATTATCTGTAATCAGAGAAATGAGAAAATATAAGATAATAAAACCTCCCAGGCACTAAGGATGGTGGTTTCCTTTTTGTATCTGTAAACAATGGAACCAGGACATTTTTAATGAATTGTAGTGATTAAATAGAAGCTGTTTAGGAAAAGCTGTGATTTTCCTAGAAAATAGTTTTTCTCTAAGGCTGGGTAATTAAAATATATATATATGGTAAAATGATTAAAAGTGGTTTAAATTACTTTACCATGAAGCTGAATTATTTAGGAGCTTATTGACTACACATCTAGAGTACCCTGTAACCTTTCAGATTTATACTAATTTTGAGCAATTACTTACGAATTATGGAATCTTCTTTTTAGGTAGCATTCTTTTAAAAGTTGGCTCATTTGTTTACTTTTCTGTCTTTTTGGCAAAATATTAAGATACCCTTTTAGGACAGCCACTGTGGCAAATGTGTAAATTTAAGTATAAACCATCTGTCTTTAAAAATATTCATTTTGTTCTCTTAATAATAGACATTGGGACCTGTGCCATCACTGCTATTCCTTTTGAGAAGTCCAAGGTTTTATTTACTCTTGAAGAACTGGATGAATTTACTTTTGTAGATGAAACAGATCAACAAGCTGTTCCAGATGTAACTCGAATAGGTCCCAGCCAAGAAAAGTGGGGTTGGATAATGTTTGAATGTGGACTTGAAAATTTAACCATAAAAGGCAAGCTTTTGTAATTGTTGTTGTTGTTGAACTGGTTAAGTGGGGGGCAGTTGGGGCCCTTATTTCTGAAATGTTTTAAACAGTTGTGACTTTGAGTTACCTGAATCCACATAATAAAGCTGAAAGTAGTGTGATATCTGAGATTATTTACCAGGAGTGGGTACCCTATCCCAATTGCTCAAGTGAGGTGTTCCCTCCACTGCATGATCCATAGCTAGGCAGAATGTCCACTCGTATCAAACCTCAGTGTTTGAACAACAACAACAACAAAAATCTGTGATTCAGAAAAACCTCCTAAGTGAAATATAAAGTCACCCAGCTGTTTGAAAGTTTGCATCTTTGAAAAGTTGGTCTTTGATTTAGTAGATATTATTAATCCTTTACTCAGAAAGATACTGAGTTACACACACACATATATACACTCACACACACACACTATATATATATATATATCTCTTCTTAAATGTTATTGAATAATTTTAAAATAGGAGCATTGAATAGTGGTAAGATTTTTTAGATATAGTCATTGGTTATATTTGTTAATATTAGTTCCAATGTAGTAACTAGTATTAGTAATTATATGCTTACAGTTATTTACCTGACAGTTCAATCATACATCACATTTATAGATAAGGGCAGAGTCTTAGTGATCAAACATGATCTTTATGAAATTTTAAGCAGATAGTGTAGAGTTCAGCATTGAAATATGGATATCTGCTGTTCTTAGCAAATAAATCCCCTTTTACAGGAGGAAGACAGTCTGGTGCTGTTTTATACAACAGTTTTGGAATTATGGGTAAAGCTAATGCCACAGAAAGGGGTGGAGTGCTGACATCCAACAATTCTTCAGATTCTCCAACTGGCAGTGGCTATAATACTGATGTCTCCGATGATAATCTTCCATGTGACCGGACAAGCCCTTCCTCAGACTTAAATGGAAACTCTGTCTCAGATGAACAAGTTGGTGATTTTCTAACATAATAATGCTTTGGAAAAATAATATAGAAAGCTATACTCTGAAATCAGAATTGTTAGTATGTATTTGCTTGTCTTCCCTGTTTTGGACTCATGCTGTCTGCTCAGTGTGATAGCTCATTGGAGAGTGTACCAGGACTGTGGCACATTTCTGTCCATCTTAGTCTTACATAGCACCTTGTTTATGTTCTGTACTGAGTAAGCTGTGTGGTCTGTACTTTGGCAGTTGTCACTTTTTATTTTTAGGTTTTGGGTGGTTAGCAGTTTTTAAGGAAATTACAAATATAATGGCTACACACTGAAGAAAATAGTTGGGAAGAACCTAGCGGTTCTTTCTCTATTATCGTGTATTGAAATGACAGCAGTTCAGGGCCCTCTCCGAGCTCCTGCTCTCCTTCCTGAAAGTCCTTGGATTCTGACTTTCCCTTCCGTGGGTTCCCTGTCTTGTCTTGGTCTGTTTCCTCATGGAGCTCTTTCTCCTAGTGTATGAGGTCCCCCAAGGGTCTGTTGTTGGCTCCTCTTTTTTTCTTGCTGTTGATCTACTCCCTGACTGGTTTCATAGGCCAGGCCCACAGTTTAGTGACACTCCTTCCACCAGCAATGCTTTTGGCACTAGCTTTTTACAGAACTGTGCCCAGTGGCTTTTTACACTCCTGCATTTAGATGTGCCATAGGTGCCAGAAGTGCCAATCAGTTTAAAAGCAAATTTGTTGCTAATTTGCCTGGACCTGTACATTATTAATTAATTAATTGTTTATTCCTATAAAACCCCTCCTTCCCTCCTTTTAAAATCTCAAGTTCTGTATCTTTATATACCCAATCTCTGGCTCTTTCTGTATCTTTATATACCCAATCTCTGGCTCTTTGTTTCTGGTCTAAAACCTATGAGATGAAATGTATTTTGAGACATTAGACTTCTATTTTTATTTGCACACTTTTTTGGGTGTTAGGGATTGAATCCAGGGTGTTGCACTTACAAGGCAGAAGTTGTACCACTGAGCTATCTACCAGCCATACATTTTTTAAAAAAATAAATTTTATATATTTATTTTATTTAATTTTTTATGAGAATTGAACCTAGTGCCTCACACATGCTACCATTGTGCTATGACCCCATCCCCATAGATTATTATTATTATTTTAAGAGATGGAGACTTGCTGTGTTGTGTAGACTGGTTCCAACTGTCTGTACTCAGGCCATTCATTCTCGTATCTCAGCCTCCGAAGCAACTGCACTTTAGGTTTTTGTTTTTTTTTTTTAAAGAAAAATAAAAGCAACATGGAATATGTACTACATGTTACATAAACTCCTAATGTGATGTGAGACAGCACTTCATCTTTAAATATTTCTGCACAGCATTAATAAAAACATCAAGCCGGATAAATAGTGTCTCATCAGTTCAGATTTTATTGTCCCTTTGTAAATCAGGTTTTTGAAACTTTTTAGATTTCAGAATTGCTGATAAGAGATTGAACACTATGATTATTCTTTTTTTTTTTTTTTTAGAGAGAATTTTTTTTTAATATTTATTTTTTAGTTTTTGGCGGACACAACATCTTTGATTGTATGTGGTGCTGAGGATCGAACCTGGGCCGTACGCATGCCAGGCGAGCTTGCTACCGCTTGAGCCACATCCCCAGCCCCTGATTATTGATTCTTGATGTTATAATTACTTGTGACCCTTAGGATTCTAAGTTCTTTTTGTGGACATGCTTCATTTTCTTTTTTTTTTTTTTTAATGGGTACCAATGGTGCTTAACCACTGAGCCACATCCCCAGACCTTTATTTTATATTTTTACTTAGACACAGGGTCTCACTAAGTTACTAAGGGCCTGGCTAAGTTGCTGAAGCTGGCTTTGAACTTTTGATCCTCCTGTCTCATCCTCTCAACCTTGTAGGATTATAGGCATACACTACTGTGCCTAGTGTATGCGTCATTTTCTAATCATACTACCAAAACAAACCAAAACTTTTTTTTCTTAGCTAATAGTATTTAAAAGCAAATTACAGATCTGTAAATAGATATAACTGGTAGAAGACCCTTTTCTTTAATATTATGCAACTTACCTCCCTACATTCAGAAGAGTGATGATTGTCCATTTCAAAAATATCATTCATATTTCTCAGTATAGATTCGGATTATTAGCTACAAAATGGCTAAGAATTTTTTTTATTATTACAAAGTGGTATTTAAGTACATGCTACAGTAGTGTTTTGGGGGATACTTTATTTGCCAGTTTGAAATATTGTGTTAAAGTCAAGTGGAGAGTGGACTGATTGCAGAGACCTTAATTCTCTGAAGTATTCTTCAGCTTAATAGTCACATGGTTTCTGGCAAGTCTTACGTTAGCTGGCAAAAGTAGCGGTGAGTATCTATAAGCAAATACAACTGAATGAAGTGATCAATCGAAGCTCTTGAGTTCTTGTATTTCTGATTTACATTTTATAATGCAAGTGGTTTTTACAGTTGTTGCTCCTTGGAGCTTTCAAGTTTCCATAGATATTTCTCAGGTTGAGGTTGAGCAAGATTCACATTGTCTGTTTCATGTAAGAATGCTATCTGTAGAAAACCTAATTAGATGAAAAGGTTTCCACACTGAAACACCAGTAAACTTCTATGTTAGTATTTTTAAGGTATTAATTATACATTAACAAGTTTTGGCATTTTGTTTGGTATAGGATGAAGGTGTCGAATCTGATGATTTGAAGAAAGATCTGCCCCTGATGCCTCCACCTCCAGACTCGTGCAGCATGAAGCTGACCATTAAAGAGATCTGGTTTAGTTTTGCAGCTCCCACCAACGTGAGGTCTCTCACACACGCGTTTTCTAGGTACAGGTTTCAAGAGTCTGTGGTCTGTTGGTGTTTCTTCTGTTTTTCAGTTAGCATGTAACTCTGCTTCACCTATTTTTTGAATTGCTTTCCTGATGTAGCGAATTCAAAAAGTATTAGGGTTGCCCCTTTTTCCTCCTTTCTTCAGACTTTCTGTAGAATTATTCTCACCTTTTGCAACCCAGTTTTTTTCCTAGTGATTTAATTTTATTGTTGCTTGTCATCCTGACTTACACTTTTGATCCTCTTTTCACCTCTGACAAGTGAAAGTATTTTTCCTTTTTCTTTTTTTATTTATTTTTTAAGTGGATGCAATGTCTTTATTTATTTATTTATTTTTTGCAATGTCTTTATTTTACATTTATGTGGTGCTGAGGATCGAACTCAGTGCCTCAAGCATGCTAGGCCAGAATTCTACCACTGAGCCACAACCCCAGCCCTTTTCCTTTCCTTTCTGTTATCCATTTCATAATTCATCAGTGGTCAAAAGGAAGAAAAGTAATTTTGCTTGAATAAACTATACAGTTAGTTGTTATGGGAGGTTGTTTGAAATATAAATTTTTAACAGTTACCTGTAACCTTGTATTGCTTTTAAAAGGCAGCTGAACCTCTTAAGCACTGCAACTCCAGCTGTTGGTGCCTGGCTTGTTCCCATTGATCAACTCAAGTCGTCCTTAAACAAATTAGAAACTGAGGGAACCCTGAGAATCTGTGCTGTCATGGGATGCATAATGACAGAAGCCCTAGAGGTAAGTCTACCCATACATCAGGTTATACATATGTCACTGAAAATAATGTCTTACTGTTAATCCTTGTTGGAAAATGTCAGATCTGAAGGTTCTAGTTACTAACTATCTCTTATTATAGAATCTTTCAAACATATCATTCTAAATCTGTGATTGCTTGATTTCAGAATAAAAGTGTACATTTTCCCCTAAGAAGCAAATACAACAGGCTTACGAAAGTTGCTCGCTTTCTCCAAGAAAATCCTTCCTGTTTGCTCTGCAATATCCTTCATCACTACCTACACCAGGCAAATTACTCCATCATCGATGATGCTACCATGGTGAGCTCCTGAAACCAAATGTTAGCTTTAAAGAGGCTGCCATTCTTGATGTAGACCACTGACCTACAACAGTGAGGTCAGTAAGTTTGAGATGCATGTGGAAAGTCCAAAGGAGAAATCTGGGGAGAAATAGACTAATGGTCAACATTGTGGTCAGATGGTCGATTTCAGGGAATTAACAACACAGCCATATTAGAAGAAGTTGTGGACGTGGATGAGATTGTTCCATGGGGTAAACTGAGTGAAAAGCTGGTTAAGGATGGAATCCCCCAAAATGCTGAAATTTAAAGGAATAATAGGAGGGTTGGAGAGAACTACACAAAATGTGGAGGAAGAAGAGGCAGGAGAAGCAGGAAAGCTGTGTGTTAAAAGCTATAGGAATAGAGATTTAAGCAAGAGAGTGATCACCAGAATCACCAGTATTATCAATGGCCAGGCAAGCCACTGGCCATGCAGGTCAAGAACCTCTACAAAGCAATGGATTTTTAATATGTGTAATATGAATTGTAATGCATTCTGCTGTCATATATAACAAATTAGAATAAAAAAAATTAAAAGACAAGAAGACAAAAGATATTTAGACTGGCATAGCTCTTGTACTTCCTGACTGTGGAGGACTGAGAAGTCCCTAGTACACTTGCCTATCTAGTCATAGGTAGAGGAGCTGGACCAGAGAGAGGATGGCAACATCTCTTATGGATGGGTGCTTCACCAGGTAGCTTCCCCTGTGAGGGAGAATCACAGGATGGCCCTTGTCACTTGATTCTAAAAATGAAGAGGCAGGCTTGTGGACCTGGTATTCCTTAGAAGTAAGTGGGCCGAGTTAGTAAATGGCTCCCTTTAATCAAATTGGCTATTTCTCCTACCAAGAGGAATTACTGGAAAGAAGAGTAAAGAATTAGATAGTTGTTTTCTCTTTAGATTAAGGTGCTAGTAGGAAAATAGCCAAAAATTTCATTCACAATCATCACCTTGTGGGGTAAAGTGGCACCTCATGTCTAGTGTCTTCTTTCACCTGCTGCTGCTGTATTGTTTTATGACAGAAATATGCAGCGCTGTATTTAAAGACTGGCATCTATTAGCTTTCTTTCTGTATAATGAAGTACCTGAGGTTGGGTGCTTAAGCAAGGAGATTTATTTAGCTTACGGTTCTGGAGGTTCAAGGACATCCCAAGTGTGTCTCTGGTGAGGACCCCTTAGTGGATTGCAAGATAGTGGAAGTGTGAGTGAGAGGGAGGGATCACATGGCAAGAAGCCAAAGATGGAAGGGGCCAGACTTAATTTTTTTAAACTACCCTGTCTTGAGAACTAAGAATCTCTCCAGAAATGCATTAATGTATCCAAAGAGCAATACCTCAGTGGTCTCCACCAGGCTCCACCTCTTATAGATCCCATCACCTGTCTACACTGCCACTCTGGGAACCAAGCTTCCAATACAGGAACCCTGGAGGGGTTCTACAGTCAACTTGAAATCTTGGGTAACTTTGGACAAGTTGCTTAACATCTAAGTTTTAGTTTCTTCCCCTCTAAATGAAGCTTTCGATATTTAAATGAACAAATGTATACAAAGCACTTGAAGGGCAACTTCCTACTTTAGTTGACATTCACCCATGTCATTGTTACAGAGTGATGGTCTTCCTGCTTTGGTCACTTTAAAGAAAGGCTTGGTTGCACTTGCAAGGCAGTGGATGAAGTTTATTGTGGTGACACCAGCTTTTAAAGGAGTCAGCTTACACAGACCAGCTCAGCCCCTGAAACCTCATGCAACTGTGGACCATGAGCATGAAGACGGACTTGGGCTGGATAATGGGGGTGGTCTTCAGAGTGATACCAGTGCTGATGGAGCAGAGTTTGAGTTTGATGCAGGTAATTTTGTAAGCCTCAGCTGCATATTTTCTTACCTCTAACAGGATATTTCTTACAGTCATCATTGTCTGATTTTATGCTCAGTCATGTGCATCTTCTATAAATAAAGCTAATATGCCACTTTACAAGGTATCCAGACCCTTTTGTTTTTCTGCTTTAGTTATCAATGAATTATTAATACAAGCATATCTTTTAGCTGGGTGGTACACACTTGGTAGCATAATACTCGTAATGATTTTAATGATTTGTGTCCCAGATTTGAAAATATCGTGGCCTTATTATAGAAGCATGGCTTTTTATTAATTCAAATACATGATGGTAATTTCAGAATCTTTTTGTGGACCTGATTTATATAAGTTAGTTTTATGAAATATAATAGCCTTCTCCTAATCTACCAGTGCAAAGACATCTTTGCATAACAAAATGTTATATGAGTGAAACCTGTAAATTTTCTTTTTAAAATAGTATTTGTTTATCTGGTTTTAAAGGTGCCTTTGTCTTATTCCCATAAGTAAGTTTGGAGGCCTACACTGAATCTACAGATCTGTTAATACAGTGCTGTTTCATTCTTTGCCCAAAGTTAATTTTTATTATTATTATGACATGTAACATCAATGAAAATTTATTACAAATGTTTTGAAAAAATATTAAAAGTCATGGGAAAGAAGAGTAGTCCTAAAATTTCACAACACTGATATGTTGTATTTTATCTAGCTACATTAAAAAATGTTTAGAAAGTGAATGTATTATAAGGAATAGGCTGGATTTTATTTATTTTCCAATATTTAAAGTATGCTCAAAGTTGAAAGAGTCCTGCAGTGAATATCCTTTCTCATTACTGACAGGTGTCTGTTAGTCCATGACAGTCTGTATTTTCTTGAGCAGGATTGAACTGGCATTTGCTATTTGTGTCATTTGCATGTCATATGTGAAAGATTGAATAACAGTTATTTCTTTCTTTTCTTTTTTTTTGCGACTGAGTGAGAGGATTGGGATTTGGGAATAAAGGAGAGAAAAGAGTAAATTTTACCAGATTCTACAATTAATTTGTCACATCATGAAAGTTGAGTGTGGTTATACAACCAGAACAATGAGGTTGATGTTCCAAGGAAGGGTGTGGTAATATCTGACTTGCCTCTTCCTTCACCCATTTCAGCCACAGTCAGTGAACACACAATGCTGCTAGAAGGAACAGCCCAGCGGCCACCTCCAGGTAGCTCTGGACCTGTAACGGGAGCTGAAATAATGAGAAAACTTTCCAAAACTCACACCCATAGTGACTCTGCATTAAAAATAAAGGTGTGTTATTGCTGTTGTTGGTTATTCAGACTTCAAGAGAAGACCTAAAATTTTGTTATTTCAAATTTAAATATTAGCTGTCCCCCCTAAATATTGAAATGATTCATTATGTTGAAATGAACTTGATTAGTAGCTTTTAGGATATATATATATATATATATATATATATATATATATATCCTAAAAGAAATATATATATATATATATTCCTTCCTTCCTTTCTATTCATTCATTCATTCATTCATTCGGTACTGGGGATTGGACCCAGGAGCACTTAACCACTGAGTCATATTCCCAGCCCTATTTATTTTGAAACTGGATCTTGCTAAATTACTTAGGGCCTTTCTAAGTTGTTCATGCAACTGCAATCCTCCTGCCTCAGCCTTCCGAGTGGTTGGGATTACAGGTGTGTGCTATCATGCCTGCCAGTATATATATTTCTTTGAAGACTGTATGGTCAGTAATTACTCTTGAATAAGATATGCTTTAACTTCAAGCCTTCATGCTCTCCTTTGACTTAATTAAATACAGTGTTCAATAAAGTTCAGTGTTGAAAATGTCATTGGTCTTGTAACATCAGTTTTAACAAGAAGCCCTTTAGGCAGTGAATGATCAGTATATGGTTTGGATTAGGGTTTTTATGACTTTGGCTGTGTGGCTTTGCTTTGAGAAGTTCTGAGGATGCTTAATAAGAGACAGCATGTAGCCAAATGGCTCGACATGCCCTGGTAACAACTGTGTTGGCTTGAATCCTGTTCTGTGCCTGATAAGCTCTTCATTGCATCCTGTGTCGGTTCCTCTTCTGCCCGATGGGTTCAGTGCTAACTCCTCTGAGAAGTAACTGAATTAAGACTTCAAAAGTGCCTAGAAGAGGATTGCCACTTAATAAGCTTGTGTTGTAGTAGGTCATTTTTTCTGCTCATTTGCTTTTCTGAATGCTGAAATCAATGGTTAATAATTTTGCTTTCTTTATTTAAAAGTCTACCTACATTTAGGGGACTGGGGTAGTATCTCAGTGGAAGAGCACTTGTCTAGCACATGTGAGGCACTGGGTTCGATCCCCAGCACTGTATAAGAATAAATAAATAAAATAAAGTTTAAAAAAAAGTCTACTTACTTCCATACACAGAATCCATAAAAGAAATAATTGATAGCCAACATTAAAATATAAAATTTCTATACAGAAAAAAAATGTAAACAAAATAGACACACGGCAAGATACTTTTTTCCAAAAATATAAAGAATTTGTCCTAATCACTAAGTAAAAGGCCAAACACCGAAAAGAAAAAAAAAAAAAATTGTTAAGGACATAAACAGGCAGGTCACAGAAAATGTATGTGCACATGTGAAAATATATTCTCTTATAAATAAATATAAATTAAAATGAGATTTCCATTTTTCCCCTATCATATTGGAAGACTAAAACTTTTGATAGTGTACATTTTAGGTGAAGATGTAAGAAAACGGACTCATGGTGTCAGAGTGTCAGATTAAAAGTGCAGTGTGAAGAATTTGGGGAAAGAAGTCAGGGATTACAACTGACTATTCCCTTGTAGGTGATATTAGTAAATTTTCTTCTTTTGTGAGCTAGAAATTATTTCCAGCTTTAGAGAATGTGGGGATTAAATAAAATAATGCACAAAACATGCATTATTTTATTAGCATGTGTTTCATATGTTGTAAGTGCTCGTCTCTGCCTGCATGGACACTCTTCCTCCCCTTTTCTCCATGTAAAATGTACAGCCCTTTCTGCTTTCCCCAGAGGGTTAGGACTTCACAGGGTTTCACAGCACTGAGCCTTTGCCTCCACCTCCTTTGCTCCTGTGAGAAGGTTCCTTCCAGGTAGGAGGAGTCTGTGATGACTTCAAATAAGAAGCTGTGGGAAGGTGGTGAAAGTAGATAGCTTTCCATTCATAAAGTTTCTGTGAGTTCCTAGACTTTGCTTTTGATGGTATCTATCTTGTTACAGATCATTTTCAGTGAATATATTTTTTAGTTAGTTTTTGTGTAAGGGTGACTGTCCCTGGGTATTACTTTGCTGGTTCAGTAAATGAACAATGATGGAAGGAATTATATTAGGCCACTTTTTTCTTCTGGCCATAGGGATTTCTCCACCAACACCTTACCCCTAACTTTCGGAAGCTCTGTTGCCCTGTCTCCTGCTCCCCAGGTCTTAACTAGCATTTGATTTCCCACCATCCGTTCGACAGGCTGTGCTGTGGACTTTGAGTTGCTTCCTTTAGGAGGGAATTAATGATACATGGTTAAAATAAGGCAATATGCTTCACTATAATATCAACAATAAAAGTGGCCCTGTGTAATGTACTGTGGAACATTATTATTACTGCAGAACATTATTGTTATAGAACCTGCTCACAGGTATCTCCCATTTATCCTGTCCTGGTGGACACAGTCATTTTGGCATCAGTGTGCAGAACTGCTAGCAGTAATGGCAGAGGTCATGGTGGTTATAGTTCTCTGTAGTCATTTTTATATGCATGGGAAAGAATGCTTTGTTGCTCCTTCTAGGGCATTCATCCATATCATTCTCTGAGCTACACCAGCGGAGACACTGCCACGGATTCCCCAGTGCATGTTGGACGCACAGGGATGCCAGTAAAGGAGAGTCCGAGGAAGGAGAGCCTGCTCAGCTACCTGACCGGCAGCTTCCCCAGCTTGCACAACCTTCTGGAAGGCACCCCTCAGAGAAGCAGTGCAGCTGTGAAAAGTAGCTCCCTGACAAGAACAGGTGCCTCCCCTAGATGTGGCCATTACAACTTTACTTTTTATGGGGGAATTTTTAAACACCTTTCTTAAAATATAATACTTTGGTCACATAACTAATCTTTCATATAAATATTACACTTTATTTTTGAGAAAATACAAGACAATTGTGTTGTTCCTAAGTTTGGTTGGTTTATATTTTTAAATTGTAGTGCCATCTAAAGTCAACATGGGCATGTGATATGGGTTTTGGCCTGACCAACCAACGTAGAATCTACCCTGTTAAAGTAAAACTAAGCTGTTTATTAGTGCCTTAGTATCAAAATGCCAACATCATGCAGTGAGAGTTTGAAAACATCTGGAAAGGAGGGCATTTTAACCTTTGTGAAAATAATTATGTGAATCATACTTTCTGTCTCTATGTGCATAAGTAATTCTGTGCTCAGTAAGACCTTAATTTTAGGAAATTCAGTGGCCACCGACATGCTGTCTGAGCATCCCTTGCTGTCTGAGCCATCGTCTGTGAGTTTCTATAACTGGATGTCAAACGCTGTGGGTAACCGAGGTGGTGCAGTGCAAGAATCTCCTGTCACAAAATCAGGACACAACAGTCTTCCAACAGGTATTGGATTATCATATTATTTGGTCTAAGTGGCATACCTACTTATAGCAAAATCCTGTTTGTCAGAGGACAAAAAGTGTCAGAAATTTAAGTACCATTTGGTTGAAATTACCCCTTTTATAAATGCATTTGATAACAGAGTTAGCAGAAAGGATGGTGAACAGTCACAGTTGCCCTGTGTGCTTGTAGAAAGGCAGCTACATCAGATTCGAGTTGTGTAGAATTTGAAGAGTTTAATATTTCCATTTAGTGTGGCTGTGTTGCTTTTTCAAAACAGAAAATGAAAAGAACGCAAAGTCTAGCCTTATATACCTACAATGTGGAAAATATTTTTGGATTACCCAGATCCCTCTGAGACACAATCATGCAGTGAGAGTTTGAAAACATCTGGAAAGGAAGACAATTTTAACCTTTGTGAAAATAATTATATGAATCATACTTTCTCTCCCTAAGTGCATAAGGGATCCAGATCCCTTTGAGACACAACTATTATTCCTACCATCTTTATAGTTAATAAATGTTTAGTGAAGTCTAAAGGAGTACTAGAAGAGTAAAGTAAGGTTCCTTTTCTCAAGGAGAGAGACAAAGGAGGGCCATTTATTTTAGAGAATATGTGTATGTAGGAAGAAGACTGGCAGGCCATTACCCAAGGAAGTAATGGTAGCTATATCCAGAAATACACGAAGACCTACCTTTCCTTTTCTGTTTTTCCAAGTTTACTTAATGTATTATTTTCTCATATATAACATATACATATATATGTATACTCTGTGTGTGTGTGTGTGTGTAAAGAATAGCAAAGTAGTCTTTGATGCTGCTTAAGGAAGGCAGGTACCAACTATTTGAATTCCAGGTAGATCTTCAAACACACCATATGAAAGAATGAAAACTGGTTGATGTGTACGACTTATTCAGCCCTTTTTCTGGCTGGCATGAACCTCCTTTAATCTGGAGCTAAACTTGGTTCTGACTGAATGCGGGTTCTTAGCACTGGCCCTTGACTGAAGAAGGTGAAAGAGAGCTTGATGCTTCTATCTGGTGCTAGTTGCACACCATCCAGAGAGAATATAGTTTAAATTTCAAGAGAACCAGGAAAGAACTCTTCCCCTCTGTCATGAGAGCTTTGCCTGCAGGTTAAATGATAAAGAGTATTCAGAGGAAAGAAAGCATGCTATGTTATCTCCTTCTGCCCCAGGGACCCTAACTGTTGCCTCGCTGTACTTGATTTGGCAGCCTGCTACTGCTTTAAAATTCTACATTTTGGACTGATAGGCCCTACTATTGTATAAGGATGACTGTTATTTTCTGAAAATTTAATTTTCATTAATAAATCAATCATGTATGTAAAATAACCTGAAAGTACTAATGTTTTTTACTTAAATGGTTTGATAATGTCACTACAGTACTTTCAAAGAATCTACCTTGTTGTGCCCTTTTATGTTTTTATTCACAATAATTTACATTTTATTACTGAAATTTTATTCTGTTAGGTGTTGCACCCAATCTTCCTACAATACCCTCAGCCTCGGATTTCAACACTGTCTTGTCTAGTGACCAGAATACATTGGATGGGACACATTCTCAGCATAGCACTAGTCAGGATGATGTGGCAGGTGTAGAAGAAGCTAACCAAGGGTTTCCTGCTGTTCAGCTAGCTGATGCACAGGTGAGCCAGTCTGTTTTCTGTAATTATAATGATTCCTCCTTTGGCAATACTTAGCCACTGAAACCGTAAAGCATTGGGTACGTTGGAGTTCTAGTGAGAATTTGTATGCTCTCCCTGTTTGCTAAAAGCCTTCATGCAAATAGGAGGAGCTTTAAAACAGTACATGGATTAATTGTAAATGCATTGAAGTATCTATAGTTGGCCATTAGAGAAGAGAGCCTCATAGTAACATTTTTTGTTATTTTTAACAAATTGGCTGAATGACATCACTAGAAAGTTTAGTCATTCCTGTGGTCTAGTACAGTGTTAAGAGTAAGTTCATTTTACAGAGAGAACAGTTGGGAGGTAGTGATCTTAGAACAGAGAAATAAAGTATACATTTAGAAATGTATTCATGTAGAAAGATAGTAGTAGCCATGTGTTAAATGGTTGAATTAGAGTAACTAGAATTGAAAGGTGAGTTATTGAAATAGTTCACAACAGAGGTAATGAGACCCTGAGCTTCAATGGTTCTGGGTTTGAAAAGGTAAAGGAGAAATATTATGGAGATCTCCTTTAATCCATTAAAGTCCCATTTCCCAGTTTTGTGAATTTTTCAATGAAATTGACACAGGTGCATTAAGATAGGTTAGAAATTATAATGTAGAACTTACATATTATTAATATCCATGACATCATTAATGAATATCATCACTAATCATTTAGTTATTACTTCCCTCAAAAGAGTAGAAAAAACCATAAATATCCAAAGTCACCATAAGTAGTATATGTGGGCTCAGTTGAAGTTTTTATAGGTGTGCCATAAATGGGACAGTAGATTAAATGGGGAGCATGAGGAGGAAAATCCTTTGGAACGTGCTTTTTAGTTGGACCAGAAGGCAGCAGGAGGTTGGGGCAAGAGCGCTGAGTACTGAGAATCCTCATTTTGTCATGAGAAGGCTGGAACACATTCACATACCTAAACAGCCAGGGGCAAGGAAGAGCTGGGGGTGTAGCAGACGTGCAAACGAGGTGTGGGGACCTGGAGCCAGCCGCAGAGACAGAAGGGACCCTCCACTCAGGGTCTGGGGCAGGCAGTGAGGGCGGTGCGCAGCCCAGGAGATGCTGCCACTGCTCTCCTCAGCCTCCTCCTGACTCCCACGGAACATTCTTGCTCACTGTTTTTCCTGAAGCTCAAAAACCCCGTCTAAGGGACAGGTGCCATTTATTCATGAGAACCAGGTCCACACTTTCATTTATCTGAGGTTGGTCCCAGTGACAATATTATTTCCTCCTCAAAATTCAAACCATCCTCCTAGCCATCTTTATCACCAGTTTATTCTCCCAGCTTGATCCTCCGTACTCACTAGGGGCTTTGGTTTCTGACTGAATTTGGTATGCACATTATTAACCTCAATGTTTCTCTCACAAAAGGAGGTCATTTATGTTTCGTTTCTGTCAGCCATTTAAAAATTTTCACGACGTTTACTTCTCTATAATATGAGTAGATTTTAGGGACTTGCTAATTTTCTTCTTTAGAAAAGGGAGAGTAGGAAAAGGGTTTTTTGTTTGTTTGTTTTGTTGTGTGCAATAGATTCATTGTAGTAATAGTGTCCAGTATGTGGTTTTAGAGATACTGTTACATACACGATTCTAAAATCCGCCAAGAATATTAATATTAAATAGTACTGTAACATATTGTGTAAAGTGAATTCTTTGTGGAACACATATGGAGGTTCCTCTGAAATATTAGAAGTACCAGCGGCTCCAGCAATATCCCACTACTAGTTTTAAATGCAGAGGAAATTAAATCATTATGTCAAAGAAACATTGATGCTCCCATGTTCATTGCAGCACTGTTTTCCTAGAAATGGAAACAACCTATGTGCCCATCCACAGAGGAATGGATAAAGAAAATGTGGAAACTATACAGAATGGAATACTATTCCACTAGGAAAATAAGAATAGATCCTGTCATTTTCAACAATGTGGATGGAGTCAGAGATCATTATGTTGTTAAGTGAAATAAGCCATGTACAGAAAGACAAGTGCCATGTGATATCAGTCATATGTGGAATCTAAAAACATTGTTCTAATTGAAGTTGAGAATAGAACTGGTGGCTTCCCGAGGCTGGAGAGGAAGAAGGGGAGGGGTGGATGAGGAATGGTCAATTGACTAATACTAAGTTATATTTGCATAGGAAAAAGAAGTTCTGGTGTTTGGCTGCACAGTAAGCTGACTATAGATGATGATAATGTACAGTGTATATGTTTAATCTCTAGGAGATAAGATTTTGAATGTTTTCACTCAAAAGAAATAAGGTTGGAGGTAGAGATAGATATGTTTACCCTGATTTGAACATTGCACGATATATACATGTTTTGAAACATTATATAGTATCCCATAAGCATGTAAAGTTTTTAATGTATCAGTTAAAAAATTTAAAAATTGGGTGAGATGATTTAGACATGTGTGAAGTCTGCACTGAATGGGTAAAAGACCTCACCAGTGCTCCCTGGTAGATGGCAAATAGTGCTGAAGACCTAGTTGCAGGTTTGGGTTGAGTTAAAGCTCCAGTGAAAGATGTCATTTTCTCTTGGTGTGCTTAGATGCACAGCTATGGGGATAGGTATGATGGACAGCAGAGGCAGGAAGAAAAAAACTAGGTGAAGAGATGTAGTCAAGGAAGATGCTGAAATGCAGTTTAAGTCAAGGTTATGGGGACAAAGAAGTCACATACCTAAGGTAACTAACTGTGGGTCCGGTTTTCTGTGTGGCTGATGAAGTCATTCAGAATGATAAATTGAGATGGCAAAGAAAAAGAATTCAGTCAGAAACCAACCCCCTGGTGAGTGCAGAGGATTAGCCTGGAGCATAAATTGATGATTAATATTAATAAAGATGGAGGATGATTTCAGCTTTGTAGAGGGAAGAATTTTCCATTAGGATTGATGTAGGACAATTGAAAATGTAGATTTGGGTCTCATTGAATAAGTGTACCTGTCAATTTAGATAGGATTTTTAAGCATCAGGGAAAGACCACTGTGGGAGAATATACTATGAGAGTCGGGAGGTGGCTGAGCAAAGCAGAGTACAGCACCTGAGTGGAGGTGTGGGAGGAGGAAAAGAACCGTGCAGCAGGGTCAGTAGTTAGAGATTGTAGTGCCATCCTGCTGGACACCTACAGTTGCTTCTGCCGGATAACCTGTTAGTGACTGGGAAACCTAGTTAACTAGAGATTTAACCAGAGTAACGCAATTCTGTAAACATGATTACAATGTCAAGGAAGGACTGTTAGAAACAAGTGTTAGATGACTATTACAACCAAGCAAGTGTTCGTTGTCTTTCAGGTCGTTTTTAAACCTCTTCTGAGTCATACAGGCATCCAGTCACAGGACACAGTGCCACTCTGCTACCGAATGTACTTTGGAGAACACCTTTCATTTTCGGGGACTTTGGACTGCCTCAGAGCAGATATTGTGGATTCAGATACAGCCAAAGAGAGAAAAGGCAAAAGAGCAAGAAGGTATCTTTTTGCATTTTGTTATATAATTTTGTGCAAGAATTGTACCTCCTGTTTGTCTTTTAACTTTGTTTTCTTCTAATCCTAGTGAGAAAACGATTCTAATATCTTATTTAGAAGATAATTTCTGTTTAATAAAGTAGGCACATTTTAAATGAATTAACTTGTTCATCATGTTAACTTATTGAGAGGTCTATTTTAAGGCATTTTAATACCATACGAGGGTTGTCTGAAGTGCATTTCTTGATACAAGCATTCACTGTTACCTACTTGGCCTGCAGCAGTGGGGTATCTGTGGCCTTATGGATTGCAGTTTCACATCTGTTTAGGATTCTTCACTTGCTGTCTGAGTTGACTTGCAGCAGGTGGTGTTTTGAATTAGGAGCAGCATGGAGACCTCACTGA
Source organism: Marmota flaviventris (assembly GCF_047511675.1). Classification (NCBI taxonomy): domain Eukaryota; kingdom Metazoa; phylum Chordata; class Mammalia; order Rodentia; family Sciuridae; genus Marmota; species Marmota flaviventris. Next base: position 142,689,066 of record NC_092504.1, on the reverse strand, counting down.
GTGCAGCCATCAGAAACTGAGCCAGAGCCTGAGTAACCTGGTGGGAGACAAGCCGTCTTGTGCTGCCATCTGTATTCTTAAACCTTGACAGTCTCTTAACTGCTTCACAGGCAGTGGGACGCCCACTAACAGGACCTAACTGATCTTGGACCTTTCATGAGTAGGAATAGTGGGGTGGGGTATGGTCCCAGATAGCATTTGTGACTAAAAGTTTATGCAACCTTCAGTTAATCCTATTCATGCGTTTGCAAGGTGGTAGATTAGAAGTAAAGAGCACTTTTATTCAATATATAGCTAAGTAAAATAGATTTTTCACTTGAAATATTCTTTTTAATACTTTTTATAACTTAACAGAATTAGATTTTATAAAATTTCACAGAGTGATATAGAGGAAATTGTGGCTTTCTTAAATTTTGTTTCAGGTCAGAATATCTGAGGATTTCTAATATCACAGGAACACCAAAATTGCCTTGTCTTTTCTATTAAATACAGGACTCCTTGCCGTTCACAGTAGAGTGGTACCATGACAGTAGCCACAAAAGCTGAGACTGATTTTAACTAATAGGGATGAAGTTGCTTTTAAGACCTTGAAATGTTTGTTAAAACATTAGAAGTTTTATGTTAATTTCACATGTATAGAAAAATGAAAAAGTAACACTTAATACTTTGTAATATAAAACATCAGAAATGTTGAGAATTAAACTTTATTTCTTTGTAAAACCTCTCAAAGGGTATTTTGCACAGTTCTTTCCTTCTCACTGTACAACTTAGAACACTGAATGAGCATCTTCTCTGTGCTTTGAAGAAATGTCGTACTCCTTTATAAGCAAGGGTCAATTGGTTCCAACCCTTTGTCTTTAGTGTCAGGAACTGTGTCTTGAATAGTGTCAGCAGTGCTTCCTCTGGATGTCTTCTTACTTCCCGCTTTCCTCTGTAGGTCAGTGCATTTACCTTGCCACTTCCTCTGGCTGCACACCTAGTTTTTCCCCAGAGTGAACGAATCAGCATTCCTATGGTTCCATGGTCCTGTCTCTTTTCCCACCCCATTTATACTGAGTCGAATTTCTCTACCAGTATTACCAGTGTCTTTGTTTAATTTTCATCTTTGTTATCCAGCTTCTTCTGATTACTTATCTTTGTAAAATAGTCTGAGGATTATCACTGGGAAACCAGGGGCAACACAGGTAACTGCCTGAAAGCAAATGTGCATTGGCCAATCACTGACAGACTGAGGGAGTGATAGTGATAAATGTCTGTTGTTTGTATAGTGAAGACCTAGTAGCAAGCCTGTCCTCAGAGTAAATACCATAGTGATTGAAGTTTATTCAAATTTGAACCTAGACAGCAAAACATTAATACAACTATATGTACTCCCTCTTTAGGGTTGAAAGATCTGAGCTAAACTTGTATTTCTATTTGTAATAGCTGGCTTTCACAAAATTAAATATATTTGTATGTGCATGTATCTGTTCATGCACACATACATTATATACATGTCCATGCATGTGGATCACATGCAGGTGCTATGGAATCTATACATAATTAGACAGATGTGGATTACATATACATGCAATTAGATTCTAGTCACAGCCTTCTTCTTTTCAGGTCAGAGTATCTGAGGATTTTCTAATGTCACAGGAACATTGAAATCCACCCCCATCCTTTCTATGAAGTGCATGTCATACTGGTGGAGATTAGACCTTCCTCCAACTACACTTCCCTTTTTATGTTCCCAGAGAGATTCTGTGCTCTCTGAACTGAATTACCTTTGGTCTAGTTGAATTTAACATTCCTTTTAATTTTTCTACTACCATCTCAGTTCTGAATGTTGTACACTCTCATAACAAACTCGTTATTGGCTTTTATTTCTCAGATCTCCCATAATTCCATCTGAAACTCTTCTTACTTTATTTGGATATCTTAAGTGCATTGTCCTTTTCGTGTCATTAATTTCAGTCTCACCTGGTTTTGTTTTTGGAAGCACATTGTTCAACTCCCACTCGGCTGTACAGCCAGGGCAGTTATTAAACATTTAGCATAGAGTCTGGAATGTAATAGAGTCTCATAAATGCCTTCTTATCCCTGCTGTCTCCAATCAAAGTAGTTTCACATACTAAGGATTAAAACATATTTTTGCGTTTTAATTGTGTTTTTTGTTATGCTGAGCCCATGCCCCAGCTCTTTGTCTCCAATTTTCAGTCATACTCTCAGTTGTTTGGCTTTTTTCCCCTTTTACTTGAATTTCCTGGCTTTAGGATTTTCTTGCCACTGTTGAAAATTTGTTTTAGATTCTTACTTTGCAGTTCTGATTCTCATTATCAGAGTTTTCCTTTTCTTAGCACATAGTCAGCATTGAATGTGGGCTTCCCCTAAGGTTGTGCAACCTCATGAGTTATACTAGGATGCAGCACTTTTCTTATTAAATAAGCAATACTAGTATTCATTAAGGAAATGCAATTTTAAAATTGTAAATTCTTTAATTGGGAACATTTTCAAAGCACCTTTTGTTTTTTGTTATTGTTTGTTTGTTTGTTTTGGTAACTGAAAAGGTTGATGTTTAATTTGACCTATGTGACTGTACAGTCAGAGTACACATGAAAAGGAGTGGGAAAATAACCTTTTTAAAAGTTTTGGTATTTGAGATTGTTATTGGTAGTTGTTTTATGGAAATTTGAGATTCGGGGGGTTTAAATTAAAATTGAGCTTCATATTCTTATACAAAAATCTTTAATTAGGATTTTCCAAGATAATTTTTGTACAAGATTTTAAGTATTTTTCATGTATATTTCTTATTTTCATTTCAGTTGCTTTTCCTCTCCTTGTAAAACTTGGTAAAGCATGCCATGGGGGTTTCCTTTCTAATGGCAAATAAAATTCCATTAAATATGAAGAAATTAAATATGTAGTTTAGTACAGAGAGGGTGGAGAGGTTAAGGGATTTGTTCTAATTGATCTGTAATTATAGAGCCATCATTTCTACCATTGAATGGCAGGAAAGAATTGTTTTATCGCTTCATTGAAATCATTTCTTAGTGTAGGAAGACTGACTTTGACTTAGTAGTTATAGAGTAAAATCCATAGGGAAGACTGTCTAGTGAAAAAAAACGTAATCTTGTTGGCTGTCTTGCTTAAAATTATTTATATGGCTTATGCCAGATTTCACCTTGGAGATTAGTCTGCTTACAAATTTATAAAGATGTGTAGTTCTAGAAAAAAGAAGTAAAGTCTTGTCCTTTTTTTTTTTTTTTTTTTGAACTCTTAGGCAAGGGCACGTGAATCTTCCTCCGCTGGAGTTCAAGCCAGCACTAATGTTGGAAACGTTTAGCATCAGTGCTGTGGTAATGGAGAAGTCTGTATGCACACCTCAGAACTCCACCAGTGCCCTTTCCTTCCACGATCTTAACAAGCGCTATTATAATACCTTCCACTGCAACTTCACTATTTCTTGTCAGTCAATTAGCCAGCATGTAGATATGGCTTTGGTTCGTCTCATTCACCAGTTTAGTACAATGATAGATGATATCAAAGCAACTCAGACTGACATTAAACTTAGCAGATACACAGCCGGATCAGCTTCCCCAACACCCACTTTCAAAACCAGAAAGCATCGAGATTTTCGTTCTTCTGACTTCAGCCGCAGTTCTAGAGGAAGTCTTAATGGTGGCAGTAGAGTAAATAATGCAAAGAACAAACGGACCAACAATGAGAATAACAAAAAGGAATCCCGGAACAAAAATTCATTAGGCAGATCTGAAAGAAGAACTTCAAAAGTGTCTAGGAAAGGTTCAAAAGATGTGGTGGACCACATGACTATTCATATGGATGACTCTGATTCAATCACAGTGTCAGAACAAAGTGAGCCTTCGGCTGAGTGTTGGCAGAACATGTATAAGCTGCTTAACTTCTATTCACTCATCTCTGATCCAACAGGAATATTAGAAAAATCTTCAGAAACATTTGGACCTGCAGGTAACAGAAATTTTAGTGATTTAAAATTATCTGTTTATAGAATAGCAGTAATAAAAAAAATATCAAGTTGTTCATCCTGAAAAATGTTTTGGATGGGTAATTGAAATGCAGAGAAATTTGACACTGCCGGGAGAATAAATAGACATGGCCTTCCGTTTTCATACTGCCTGGTTTCCCATCTTTCCTCCCTCACATAGGGTGCTCTTAAGGGATTCAGACAAACTAGATTTCAAATATCTGGCTCTGCTGTTTACTTTCAGTAGGAACTTAGAAAATGTTGTTTTGAAAAGCTTAGATCATTTTGGTGAGGAAGAAGGCTTGTTGCAAATGTGAATGAAAGAAAGATGAGATGGTATATGCAATGTCCTTCCATTTTTCAGTTTTCAGGCCTAACAGTGTATTTCCATTTACTTATAAAGGAGTGCGGAGCCCTACAGAGCCAACATGTAAAGTTGTGTTTGAGAATGAGCAAGACACCAACAGTTTGACCAAGACACAGAGGAAACGTAGCTTGGTAAATTCTGAGCCTCAGCATGTTACTCTAATAGTGTTTGGGATTGGAATGGTGAACCGCACGCATCTAGAGGCAGACATTGGTGGGCTGACAATGGAATCGGAACTAAAGAGAATCCATGGCAGTTTCACCCTGAAGGAAAAGATGAAAGGTATGCTGGGGTCCTCCTACCATAGTGCTGCTCTGCTCAAGAGAGCCAGTGGCCAGAAGTCCCACTGGGCCCCTTTCCTTCCAGAGATGAGACTCCAGGTTCTGGGTTGAGTCCTGAGGACTCTGAGTGTAACTGAAGACCAGCAGGTTGAGGCAGCTCTGAAGTCAGCGAAAACATTTAGGAACATAAATATCTAGCTATAGCTAATGTGTCTAATGCCAGAGGCACTTTATCTTTGAAAATCTTTCAATGTCCACAAGTAAGAGTTCTCTAGTAACTGAAAATATTAAGAAAATAATGAAGTTTGTGAATTATTTGCTTTTATTTGTTAACTGCTATAGTAATTTTATAACCCAGTGCTCATTTTGGCATCATGTAAGAAGTCATTGCGAAAGCCTGGAGAGGGGGTGCACACGGCAACCCCAGGTATCATGAGGATGAGGCCGCAGGATCATAGGTTTAAGGCCAGCCTAGACAATTTAGGCCCTGTGGCAAATAGGAAGTAAAGAGGGCTGGGGCTGTAGCTTAGTCACCTGCACCACTCCCCCCAAAATTTCATTAGTTGATAGAAAATTTCATGCGTTCATGAAAATGTACCGTACATCTCAAGAGTGATCACACAGGTATGGCATTTCAGTAAATCTAACAAACCACCATGATTTTATGTGTCATAAAATAATGTTGCCCAACAGTTGCAGTTGATTATAAAATGCATCCTAGTTTCTGAGATGCTAAAATAAAAATAAGTGCTAACGTACATACAGCAATTTGAAACTAAACTTTCAGGGATTCCTTCACAGCAATGACTATAATATCAGCATTTTTTCTTTCTAGTTGTGAAAATAAACTGACAGGTTATTTTATATGAATAAAGGAATTTATGAGTCATGTTTTTATTAATGATTTACAAATATGTAAGGTTTAAATAAAAGTTATTTTGAACCTACTTTTCATTATATATTCTTTAACTATATTTATTATTTATATATTTATTATTTAAAAACTAAAATTATACTGTTAAAAAATTCCCTGAAGAAACTATATAGATTATAAATTGCTAAGGAAAATATAAACACATCAGTCCTCCTTAGACATATAAGCAAAGGACATAGTATACGAAAGTTCACCTGGCTGAGCTGACATAAACAACTGGTTTGACTTCAGTGGTTGAAAAAAAAGAGTTATCAGTTGTTTATCTAAGGGTTTAGCAACAAATTAAGAATGATAATGCCCAGTTTTGGTGAAAATCAGGGAAATGGTTATTTTCATTCACTTCTAAATAAATTCAGATTGCTTTAACTTTCTCAAAGCTTAATTTGGTACTTTTTATCAGAATCTTTAAACTATATGTATGCTTTGACTCAGCAAGTCCAGATCTACACACCAGGGTAGAAGAAAAAAAGTCAGACTGTGTGAAAAGATGTCTGAACAGAGAATCAGCCAGAAGTCTGGCATTAAAGAATTGGCTGGTTTTTTGTTTGTTTGTTTGTTTATTATATTGTAGAATTTATTAATATGAAAAAATGCCAAATGAAAAAAGTGGGAAGTGATATATATGTATAATTTCATTTGGTTTGGGAAGTAATAAAAAGATTGATACCCTATGTTAAAATCATAGGAATTACATAGACCAAGGGTGCTAATTATGAATTCTTTTTCCTTTATTTTTAATTTTTCAAATTTTCTTTCTAAGAAAGTTTAGAAATAAGCTTAGAAAATACTAAATAGTATTTCTGAGATTAAAAATGCTATTAGGGTTTTGGTACCAAAGGCTAGTTAATGCAAGAAAGGTATATTGAAGTGTGTATTTTGCAGGTACTGTGTATGTGTATCTGATTACAGAGAAATAAAGACCTGTAAGGAAATTTTTAAAAAGTATTTCCAAAATACTTGAACAGATTTTATCATAACTTTATAGTTATCTTTTGTTACTGAGTATATCATGAATAAAATGCAATTTTAATATGAAGTATAGTTATCTTATTTCCAGAATTCTAATAATTGTTTTTCCCATATTTAAGATGTTTTACATCAAAAGATGACTGAGACATGTGCCACTGCTCATATTGGTGGAGTTAATATCGTTCTTCTTGAAGGAATTACCCCAAATATACAGTAAGTGTGTTAAATGTTATTATTTTCTTTCACTTGCTCATTAGAGTCTTTCAGAAAATTTGATATTCATTGGATGAGCTCATACTTGGTAGATTTTTAGGTTTATACATAAGGATCTCAGGCACTAAGATTCCAAATGTCATTAAGAATATCACCAAATAAAATGCTCTTAGGAAAAGAATGTTTTTTTCTAAAACAGTTGTTGCTACCTGCTTAGTCTCCCCTGCCCCTGACAAAGCTAACTCCCAGTACTTTGTAAGTTTGTCTAACAGGAAAAGTGATCACAGAACAAATTTCAGTTTACATATAAGATGTAAATAAATGTTAATGTAATTCAAATAGTTGCTTGAAACAATATTATAGGCAAAGAATATTGACCATATCTTAATTTTATATTAAGTAGTTGTTACTCATTCACACTTGATTTTAAAACTTTCTCTTGTCATTTTTGCTTTTAATGAATTTAACCAAAAAGCTTATGAAATTCTTGTAATAGTAGAGGTAGCCATGGGAGGGGGTACCCGGGAGTGAACCCACGGTGCCTAACAACTGAGCCACATCCCCAGTCCTTTTTATTTTTTATTTGAGATAGGGTCTCACTAAGTTGCTTAGGGCCTCACTAAGTTGTGAGGCTGGTTTTGAACTTGGATTCCTCCCGCCGCAGTCTCCTGAGCTGCTGGGATTACAGGTGTGTGCCACTGTGCTGATTTCCTGTGTTTTTATTTTGACTTTGTTCTGAACCTTTTCCCTTTAAGTTCTGTTCTTGGACCTGTTTGGAAGAACTCTGTTGATGATCACCTTTACACAGGGCATTCAGACTACTAATCTGTGATCAGCACATTTAACCGTTTGACTTCTTCGTGTCCTTGGTAGTATGTACCTTTGCTCCTAATTTCCTTTCATGGAACAGTTTTCTTCTGTGACTACGGTGTGTTTTGATAACTTAGGTCAGGTTTTGAGCACTTGCTCTTCTTGCTGTCACAGCTTAACTGTGCTTCTGTTGTCCTGCAGTGCATCCAGCATTCTAATGGATGACTGAATGGAAGCTTTGGCCATAGATTGACTAAGAAGAATCATCAGTTATAGCTCTAGTCATAGTACTTAAAAATCTACCTGATGTGGTGACCGTTTGGGAACATTCCCTGAAGTGGGTGTTTATAAGTGGGTTGTCGCTTTTTGCTATGAGTGTTGATGATTTCTTTCAAGCAATCATCTTAGGTTTAAGTCTTGCTGGAATAGTTTGGACCCATAAACTAGCATCGTTATGGGTCTAGATCACGTTTCGTAAGCAGTGTTCTAAAAGAAAGACCAGGAAATACCAGAGGTTGTGAGAGATGAGATCTTTTTCTATTTACTTAGCATGGGGTGGGGGGGAGTGTTATTATCTGACGTGAAAATATTAAGAAGTGGGCCAGGACCTCACATCAGTTATTCAGTCTGCACTGCAATGCTGTGAACGGGTGGTTTTATCCCCACTTTTTAGAACAAAAAGTTGAGGTTCAGAAAGATCAAAACATTTAAAATCATGTGTTTAGTCTGAAGAGATGCCAGTACCTATTCTACCAAGTTCTGATGCTTATGTAGAAAGTCACAGAGGTTAGAGCCCCTGATCTCTTGATAGACTCTTAATTTGAAGGGCCAGGGTTGCCTTAGCCTGCTCAGGAAGTAAACTGAGTTTCTTTAGATGTTGCTAATGTCATATGTGCTCTGTCCCCTTGGATCTCTTCTTTCTAGTATCACTTAAGAGAAGGGCTTCAGATGATCTCTTAGCTTGTAAATCTTGTATTTATTTACAAAACAAAAATTTTTTTTTTATACTGGGAATTGAACTCAGGGGCACTTGACCACTGAGCCACGTCCCTGGCCTTATTTTTGTATTTTATTTAGAGGCAGGATCTCACTGAGTTGCTTAGGGCCTTGCTTTTGCTGAGGCTGGCTTTGAACTCACGATCCTCATGCCTCAGCCTCCCAAGCCACTGGAATTACAGGTGTGTGCCACTGCACCCAGCTTACAAAACAAATTTTGTAAAAAATGTTAAAACAAAGATGATATTTCTTGACCCTACCCCACAGTAAAGTTCACTGAACTTGTTTTATTTGAAAAATAAAAGTTATTCATTCATCTTGCCATTCTTGTAGTGTTGAGTTAAATATTTCATTTCCAGTTGCAATGAAAGGAAATGGAATGAAAAAAGTAGATTAGAAAATACTTTGAAGGAAAATTTTATGAGTGGGAAGTCAGAAAAGATTTCCAGGTGATTGTCATGTTGTAACTAATTCATATGAATGTTTATTTGCTTCCCTTTTGTTTTCCTGCTTTCTCTTGAATCTTCGTCTGTAGACTGGAGGATTTTCCTACATCTCCTACAAGTACAGCCAAACAAGAGTTTCTGTACGTCATATTCTTTTTCATGGCTTTGTGATTGACGTAGAATCATATAGTTTTAAAGATAAGTGTCTAAATTACCTTATGGCTGTGAATATATATAGTTATTGTTCCACAACTTTAACATAGACACTTCAATAGAGTAAAGCTTACTAATGTTTAAGGAAAACACAGGTAAGGGCTACCTGTTGGGTAATTCCTACCTTGTTTTATTGTTGCCATAGTTTGTAACATTGTAGTTGTGTGTTGTTTGTGTGGTTTTTTGTTTTAGGCATGTTACTGTTAAAATGTCTCTTATTGCAAATACTTGTTTATGTTTGATATTATAAGATAAAAAAAAATTTACTTTTCAAATTTTTTTTTTACTTATTAAGAAAATTGTTATTAAAACATTAACAAAGATGGGAGGAATTTATTGTCCTATTGCAGATTTTTTTCGTAGGGTTTTATTATATGTGCTTTTATATTTTGAGTGACTTAATTTGACCCAGTGTATATCTGGTATTTTTTTATACTGAGCTACTTTAAATATTTAAATAACATTTAAATGTGTTTAAATATTTAAACATTCATCATATTTAATCTCAAAGTTATAGCAGCTAGAGATTTCTTTTTTATTTATTTTTATTCACTGAATTCTCTGAATATATTAATACTGACTTTAGAGAGAATGCTCTCACTGGATTAAGGTAATATCTACTCAACAATTATTGATTAGTTTTTATACTATGTGCTAGAAACTAGTGTAGGTTCCAGAGATGTAGCAGTAAGAAAATAAAGAAGTGGTCTCTGTCATGATATCACTTAGATACCCCCCCTTCCTTTTAGAGTTTTCTTCTGAGAGAAATATGTAAGGTGCAGTGACCAAGTAGAAAAGAAATTCCAATGATTTTTAACAGTTGAATCAATAGTAAATGATCACTATACTCCACATCCTAGAGATTTTTAGAGAGTCTTGAACCAAGGTGAACAGTGTAGGCCAAGTTGCACAAATAGTCTCCTTCTCCCTGTCTCTGAAGTCTGGGACCTGCTGGGGGTGGGGTTGGAGCTAGAGCTAGTAGTTATGATGGTGTGGGACCATCATGTCGTCCAGCTCCATGGAATGCCTCTTGAAGTGGTGCACTATGAATGGGCTCCTCTAGTAATGGGCAAGGCAGAGCCCTGAGGTCCTTAATACTTAACATCAGTATCTCCCCTGGAAATACCTCTATCGTGTCTCCAGTAGGAGAGCTCAGCCCTATTTGCTTCTATTCTGACTTTTGATAGATAATTGAGAATGCAGTATTGCATATGCTCTTACATAATCAAAAGTGGTATTTTGGGAAGCTTCCCAAGTTACAGAGGGAAGCAGTGAGGTAAATGTGGAAAGTAAGGAAGAAATGTAGCTTGCATTTTCTATTTTATTATTTTCACTGAGTGGCAAAGAACTGATTAAAATCTGATTTGTACTGAGCAAGGCTGCTATTCCTAGTTAAGAATTAGGAAGTTTTATTGACACAGATTGGCATTTCTTAGGGCTGAACAACATGATGGTCTACACCAATCAAACTGAACCAGAAACTGAGAGGGTGCTCTTGTCAGAGTGCACCTGGAAAGGATGTAAGGAGACCTGGACTAATGAATGAGATAGTTTATAGGTTTCCACTGGGAGTTATCAATTGATAATTATAATTCTTGAAGAGTGTTGTTACTTAGTCAAGACCACATAACACACAGTGTATGTGTGACTTTTACACATGAAAGAAGTGGTCAGGGTCTAACATGGAGATGATAAAAGCATGTGGCCTGATGGGTATTCCTGAGGCTTGCATGAGAATTCACCACAAGTGCCCAGGAAAGGCTGATGAAAGGATGCATCGACAGTGCTAGTCCAACTCACATGATCCACCAGGTCCACTGTAGCCTCACCTGTAACACCCACAGTGCCCAACAAGGCAGGGGGCTTTTCCCATTTTGCTTTTACTTCATGAGTTCAGGCAGTAGGGCTTTTAAAGTGCCTAGCTTGCCTTCAACTTTTTTTTTTAACATAGTAAGCGATTGTTAAGAGTGATTTCTTTGACTCTGTTTAGATTTTAAAAAGCATAGTATTTTTTTTTTCCTTTTTAGCATCTTTCTCTTGTTAGTGGTTGTACAAATCTCTAAGTTGGAGGAGGGGAGTTCTGAATGGGAACAAAAGTCAAGTGGAATTTTGTGGGTACATGTATGTAATGATGTGTCAGTGTTCATGCTTTTACTTACATGTGAGCACATATTCATTTTTCTATAAATTTCTATTAGAGAAGTTATTTGCTATTTAATGCAATGTGAAATAAATGTATTTAATATTTCTGGAAAACATTTCATCAGTGTACAATTTAACGTGAAAAATCTTACTTGCCTCATTGAATGATTTGTTTCCCTCTTGCTCTCAATACTTCTTCAAAACTTCTGTTTGTTTGGCTGTATTGTAATGGTTCTCCTCCTCTGTTGGTAGAACTGTAGTGAAATGTAGTATTGCCAAGTCCCAGGCCCTCTACAGTGCCCAGAGGGGGCTGAAGACAAACAATGCAGCTGTGTTCAAAGTAGGTGCCATCAGCATCAACATTCCTCAGCACCCTGCCACCTTGCACAGCATGATGGTTCGGAGCTCTCACCAGCTCTCCAAGCAAATCTCAGACCTTATCAGACAGCCTTCTACAGTGTGAGTGACCCCACCGTTCCCATTCAATGATTCTGTGTGATACCTCAGGATTTTCTTTGCCTGTTAACAGAAGTTTGAGAAGATGAAGATACTTCTAAGTATTGATCATGTGAACAGTGGGGCAGGTAGAGAGTAGTGAGACATGATCATGGATGAATCATGTTGGGTGTCATCAAGTACTGTGTCAGAAATATAGGTGCCCATGTTCCATGTTGCATAATGAAGCTGAAGAGAGCCTAGGGATCTGCGGGCATCCAAAGGGGTACCACCAATCCTTGTTTCTTTAGATTCATTGAAATTAAGAAATTGCAGTGGTCATTTATGTCTCATGCATGGTTTTGTGCTGTCCATTACATGAAATTGTCCTTTGTATTTTCATATATGAAATTATTGTCCCTCACATGAATTATTTAAGACTGCATTTAATGCTGCATAAATATTTAAAAGACAGCAAATCTGACCTTTGCACATTAACTTCATTCCCTGTGCCTGTAGCCATTATTTATGGCATATGCATTCCTGAGCTTTATTCTTGGTCTCTAAAAGTTGTAACTAATAGAAACATGTAAAATGAAGACAATATGTCTCATTATGTCTCTATTCTCCATCCTGTGAAGAGGGAAGACATTAGCATGTCTTTTGGTGGTGTCCTGGAGCAATGATTTTTTTCCAGTTTTCTCTAGATCTTTAATTCTCAACATAGTAATAAGTTACAGCTGAAGTTGATCAAGTAATGAGAATTTAAATACAGTTCTTCCATGAATGGAACATGGAATCCAGAATGTGTTCATGTATTTTAGTTTTAAAATACTCAAAGTGATTTTTCCGTATTATGATGTATTGTCAGTAGGGGATAATAGTTGAAAAGTCTGTATCCAAACTGATTGGGTTCAAATCCTAGCTTTACCACTTCTAGTTCTGCTTTTTCATTTGTAAAGTGTAGGTAGTAGTAGTACCTGCTCAAAGGATTTTGTAAGATAAAACTCAAAAAATTCTAAGAGCAATATCTGACACTCAAATAATTACTGTTATTGTTGGTGGTATTATCATTGGAATGGTAGCGATACTAGTGGCAGCAATATTAACAGAATTGTGTTAGTAATGGTAAATGGGTAATAGAAATGCAGTGGAGTAAGTCATAGAATTTGAATCAGAGAAACCTTGAGTTTAAATTCCAGTATTGCATTAATGATAGGAGTCACCTCAGAAGTACAGCATTTTAGGAGTCACCGTTGTTATTGCCTTTTGTCTGCTTTCCAGATCATCATTGTTCAAGGCTATTTTTAACTAAGAATTCCAATGATTTCATATAATAAAATAGTAGCTGTTAATTTTGAGTTTTGAAAAACTGTTTTCTTCTTGGTTTATAGCCAACAGCCTATGAAAGAAGATATTGCAACTCCACTGCCCTCTGAAAAAACCCCAACAAGTGTTAATCAAACTCCTGTTGAGACAAATGAATTTCCTCAGCTCCCAGAAGGCTTGGAGAAGAAGCCTATTGTTCTTAAATTCAGTGCCATGTTAGATGGCATAGCCATTGGAGCAGCACTGTTACCATCTCTGAAAGCAGAGTATAAGATGGGAAGAATGAGAAGTCATGGGATGACAGGTATCACTGAATTCTCAATTTAGCCACTGAAAATTTATGAAGTTTTGAGAAATTAGTAATAATATCTTGACAGAAAGGAAACTTTAGTGTTATAAATGTTATATAAAAATGTCAAAAGATTGAACCACAGCACTTGGATTTTATTAATGATATTCTTTAGTCAGGGGAAAAAAAAAAACGCCAAGAGCTTTCTGTTAGGCAGAGGTCCTGTTTGCAGGTGATACGCTTCATTACTCCTCTCTGCATTTTATGTCTTTTATGTCCTTTTTCTTGCCTTATTTTTTGTTAGTCTTATTCCCATTGTTTGAGGAAACCAGCATTTTACCAGTGAGTTCCTGTTTGCTGTGTATGTTTGCTAGATTTGCTCCATCAGATTAAGAAAATGTGCTTCATCCCCTAGTGTGCTGAGTGTCTCTGAAGAATAATTGGTGAATTTAAGTATTCTGTTCACATGATAAATTAATTTTTTAAAGCACAAATACATACATATGTGAATACATGCATTTAGAAAAGTGTGTGCATGCCTACCCCTAGCATTTCAAGCTTTGGTTGTTAAGAGGAGTTTTCCTAAAACCAATTAGACCTTCGTATTTTCAGAAACAGAAGTACTGTAAAGTGAGTTTCCAGATTTGGTAGAGTCACAAGTCTTAGGCTTTCAATTATTGAAGGCCATTAATAACTGGTAGTCAGACTTGTTTTCATCATTTATTTGAATCAACCATGAAATACGAGAAGCAAGTCAGAAATCAGATAGGGCAGTTTACAACTAGAAAAATTGAAATATTTTAAGAGCAAAGTGATGTATTGTCAAATATTCAGACAGGTAAGAAGTCCAGATTCTTTTGAGATGGAATAGGAGGACAAAAGCAGTAGCAGAGCACCTGCACTAGTGGTGGTAGGCCATGGCTGCAGCCTGAGCTGCTCCACATCTTCATCCAACTGTGTGAGCAAGGGAGGTGGTTGGTGTGGATGGTCCCCCTCCTGCAGCTGGCAGGTGAGAAGTCAGGAGTGTGCCTGGCTGCAGTGCTGAGCGGGAGGAGGTCAGGACCATCCCAGGTGCTGCTGGGGGTGAGTGAGCGCTTTCCTGCTTATGGCTCTTTCCACGTGTAAGCATTGTCGTGTGGGTAGTGACTGTAGTGGATGTGGCCTGTGATGTAGCGGATGTGCTCAGGGGAGAGCACTAGGTGTCTGTGTGGGTCACATGGGCTGTGTGGTGATGTCTGAGTGGGGACAGTTGGAGGCATGCCCTTAGATTGTGCTGGTCTGCAGGAGTGCACACATGTAAACACGTCATACACTGAATGGGCAGTAGCAAGTCTCAATTGTGGTAGGCTTCTGCTGCCCTTATAGACCTCCAGGGCAGTTAGGGACATGCAGGCTGAGTAATGGTCGAAGTAACATTTCTATATTTATTTATCAACCGTAGTTGATTTAATGTGTAAGGCAACAGTAAATGAAAATTCATATCATATCCTTATTTCTTAAGGTCAAAGATACATGTATTTGTACTTTAAACTCTATGAATGTTCTCAGTGTGTTTAGTTTAACTGGTTTGGTTTTGATAGTTTTCACTACTTTCCACACTTACTAGGGATTAGGAGATACGCTGTCGACTGCTAATCTTGTCTGTGAATGAAGAAGCATTGTGGGAATGTGGATTTTTTTTTTTTTCCTTAAACTTGGACTAGTTTCTCTCATTGTAACTCCTCTGTGATAAGGGCAGATTTTTTTCTGTTCTGGCCTTCTCTGATATAAAGAACATTTATAGATGTTTCTCTGCCACCTGATATCATGTTGGGCAACTAGAAGGCTTACTACTCATGGCTTAATACTACTTGCTGATTGACCCAGTAGAAACCATACATATGTTTAAAGATAAGGGAGTATTTTATGAGCAAACTTAAGATATCTTTTTATATATTTCAAGGACTGTGAAAGGTCCTTACATTTTTCTTAGACATCGCTTTTGCAAAGGCGAGGAGTTGGTGAGCCAGTGAGCACCTGCACAAACAAGAACTTTTCTTATTTCTTTTAGGTGCACAGACAAGGTTTACATTTGAGCTGCCAAATCACAGATTGCGTTTTACTTCAAAAGTTTCAGCCACAGATATGTCAACCATTCCTCCTTCTGCCAGTCTTAACCTTCCTCCTGTTACTATGTCAGGGAAGTACATAATGGAAGAACATGACAGCTACTCTGATCAGGTGTGGAGTATAGATGAACTGCCTTCTAAACAAGGGTACTACTTACAGGGAAATTATCTACGTTGTGTGGCAGAAGTAAGTTTGCTTTTAAATTTTTATTATTGTTTGTAATTTGCAAGTTCAAGATTTAGATATACCAAAATATGTGTTGATCCAACTTTTAAGGTTGCAAACCTTAAGATTAAGCATGAAATCATTTGTTCCCACAGAAGCCTTCTCCATGAAATTATGGGTAGAGGCATGTCTGTCTATGTCTTGTTTTTTTCTCTTTCCCTGTAGTTTAATTGAAACATGCTTTTTAAAACATACTAGTCATCTTTGAATTTTACATTTCTTACATTGAGTTTAATGTCAATCTTGGCATTATTTTCATGGCATATTTGCTTCTTGAAGGCAAATTAGCAGCTATTATTCAAGAGATTTTATATCTATTGACTTTTGTAGTCCTTAAATCAACCCTGTAAGGTAGATATATTTGTTCTAATTTTGCAAGTTAGGAAACGGAATCTTAATGAGGTTACACGATTCACATGAATATATGTGATTGTTGGTGATAAAGAGTCCTAGAAAAAGATTTACTAAGCTCATATAAAAGATGGCGTCCCTGATTACATCATCATCATCCTCATTTTTGCTTGTATCTGTACAAGCAAAAGTTTCAGAAGCACGTGGACGTGTCTTTCATCTGATTAAAAATTCTATAAGAAAGCTGTTTGGATTCTTTGATAGAAATATTAGTCATAGGTATTAATATTGATGTATCGTCTTTAGACTCTACTTGTCTTAGCCCAGAGCAATAAAACTTTCTGTAATTCCTCACCTAAAAGTGCCAAATCTATTGGGCTAGGGATATAGCTCAATTGATATAGTGCTTGCCTCTCATGCATAAGGCCCTGGGTTCAATCCCCAGCATCACCAAAAACACAAAACAAAAAAAATAGTGCCAAATCTATTTTGCTCTTTTAATTTTTGATCAAAATATTCGGCCTATCAGAGTGACAAATGATGAAACATTTTTCTTAATCATAAAGATGTTTAAAACTCTTTTCTATAATACTCAACTTCAATTATTTGCTGCTTTCTATTTAATCTGTTAATTAGCTAATTCCTGCCAGTAGTTAAATGCCTTGTAGTAATTATAGGGCACAACTTAATTCTGGCATCTCCAGTTTGCTAATTCACTCAAGCATAATCCTGAGACGCAGAATTTTCATTATTGTATCCTTAGAATTTAATGTGGTACACGGAATAGACAGTCAATACATCACTGTATGAATAAATAAATTTATTTACAATGATGCTTGTCTGTGGTTCTAAGATCACAAAGATGAATCATTAAAAATCTTCCTCTAGGCAAAATTTTAATTTTGAAAAAGGTATATAGTTAGAATATTTTTTGTTTTCAAAATATTTCTCGCACCTTAATTACTGGTTTTAAAAAAATAACATTTTGGGAATGGCCCATATCAGTGTTAGGCCAATAAAGTATTAGAGACTCTGAATATTTTAAATCTTTCTTCAATATATTGATCTCAAATAGTATGTATTTAATCATCTCTTGTAAGTTTTGGATGATGTTTTAAGAAAAGGTGTAGACTAAGATGGTATTGTTAGTCTATTGTTAATCTGATACCCTGGTTCTGTTTGGCAGGTTGGTTCCTTTGAACATAATCTCACAACTGATCTTCTGAACCACTTGGTGTTTGTACAGAAGGTGTTCATGAAGGAAGTCAATGAAGTAATACAGAAAGTTTCTGGTAAGATGATCTAGTATCCTCTAGTATAGACGCAGGTTTGAAATAAAACTTGATTGGCAGTGAAAGGAAAGTGACCATGATCCTTGGAGCAACCAAGAGATCTTTATTGTGGTGGTGTCTGATCAACAGGGAAGAGAAAGAGAAAGCGAGAGAGAGAGCCAGGAAAAAGAGAGAGAGAGAAGGAGAGAGGGAGAGGTGTCGAGCAAAGCGCAAGAGAGAGAAAGTGAGAAAAGAAAGAGAGAGAGTTCTGGCAGGAGAGAGTTTTTATAGCCAAAATCTAATGGGGTCTCTGGGTCTGCAAGCTGCCTTATTGGTGAGCAGTGATTGGATCATACAGTGGTTGCTAAAAGTGTCATCTTCTGCCCTTAGGCAGATGGGGCAGGGGTCAGATATGGGTCTCCATTGCACCAGACAGGTGGGGGTTGAGTGTCCAGCCTTGAGTGGGGTTGAGTGTTCAACCTTGGGTCAAACACGTGATAAGGAACCAGACGGATGGGGGTCGAGTGTTCAGCCCACCCTGAAGCTAACATTTGTTCAGCCTGCTCTGCAACTAACAGGCAGAACAAGAGCAAAATTAGATAGATCCATCAATTAATTGTAAAAGCAGATTTTTTGGGAATTTTATTCTTACTACTTACATAGGGAAAATACCAGTTATTTTTTATTTCATTGAGCAAACAAAAAACAGCCAGTTTTCAAAGTAAGCGCCTGTGGTGCTTGATCGAATGTTGTGTGTTTGCTGAACCTCATGATTATATCACCTGAGCAGGCCCTGTCTGCAGAGCCACAGGAGAAGCTGAGAACTTTCCTGGCTGGTATCACCTTTTTGTTGAACAGTGTTTAATAGCAATGTTCTCAAAAATCCTCAAAATTTAGTTATTATTCTGTTTATAAAATTTAGTTATTATTCTGTTTACTATTTTTCTCTCATGACTTAATTCATTATATAATTCCAAGTGGAAATTTTGACCCTGTATAAATTATCTTTTGTGTGTGTGTGTGTGTGTGTGTGTGTGTGTGTGTGGTGGTGCTGCTGCTGCTGGAGATAGAACACAGGGCCTTGTGCATGTGAGGCAAGCACTCTACCAACTGAGCTACACCCCCAGCCCAAATTATCTTGACAAATTACATCTAAGAGAGACAATTAACTAACTCAGTAGTTACTTACTCAAAGCTTGAAAAACTTATGGCCCCAAGCAAGATGATGAGGAAGTTACAAATGTGGATAATACATTTAGCAGGCTTTAGGGAACTTGTATCTTGTTGGGAAGATTAGATGTTTTTACATGTGCTAATACAAAGTGTGAATGAACGAGAGAGAAAGTGTTAAAGGTATGAAGGGGAAAGAACACTTCATGGAAGAGGGCTTATCACTGAGGCCCTAATGGTGTAGGAATGATTTGAACTGAGGTTTGAGTATGTTTTACTTTTGATAGTTGAGTACATTTCAAAAGAAAATGAGACCATGAGGAAAAATTGCAAGAAACTGGGAGAGAATGATATATTTATTTGCTGGCTTAAGAAAAGAATTGTGGGAGTATGAAGAAAATTGTGAAGACATGCCACTAGTTGTGAGGAGTGTTGGAGAAAAGACAGAAAGTGGAGAGTTGGATCAACAAGCAGCACTGGTGTCTAACTGCGTTGAGGAAAAAGACTGAGGGCCCATTCAGTTACTGCTTGCAGGAATATGAAGATAGATGGTCCCTGCACTGAGGAACTTAGTCCAGTTGATGAGGTAACAGGTAGAAGTCAAGAAAAAAACTATATAACAGAAGTGTGAGTTTTTTTGACACATGTCACATGAGAACGGATGCATCAAGGAGGCTTTGAATGAGCTGATATGCAACAAGGGACTATGAAGAGCACTTGGCACATGATAAGCACTCAGATCAACTCACTCTGTCTAGGTGGCAGGGTTGATGGAGGTATGTGCTTAGTTGAGAAGGCAGGAAATGACTAAGAGCAGATAGGAGTGAATTGCCAAAATCGTTATAGAAAAGGGAGTTCAGGGAACAGTGACCAGGGTGGGCTGTCATTTAGAATTCAGTAGAAAGCTGAGCCTCAGGATTTAGTGTTTAGAGAAAAGCAATGGAAAGTAAACACCATCCGCTGAGATGAGGGAGTGCAAGATTTCCGAATGATGTGGCAATAGAAAGAGGCACATTTGAATGAAATGAGGGAGTGAGACATGGTAAGCCCAGCCTGGGACAGCAGGAGCTCTGTTGGCTTTGGAGGAAGGTGGAGAGGAGAAGGGGAGGAGTGGTCAGTAGCTGGCTGGATAAAGCCCAAGTCGGAGGTGGAGGGAGTACCTGATTACAAGTAGAAGACAAGGTACCAGGGTGCTGTAAATTTAGTGAAATATTTCAAGGAAAGAAGAGGCTTGCAGGGATGAGTCCTGTCTACACATTCTCCCAAGATACAGATGTATTTTTTCCTTGTAGATAAAAGTAACCCAAACCTTTAGTTTCTTAATCTCTCTTAGGTGGGGAGCAGCCTATTCCTCTCTGGAACGAACACGATGGAGCAGCAGATGGAGATAAGCCTAAAATTCTCCTCTATTCTCTGAACTTGCAGTTTAAGGTAAATTTAAATTATAATGGTACTTTTAGAAGTGCTGTATTACTTAATATATGCTTTTCACAAAAAATTATTTAATACATAAATTACCAAATTGAAAATAAAATAAACCATATTATTATTATTATTATTATTATTATTATTAACTCAGAAAAATGGTTTAATGATTGTTTGAATATTCTCTAGGACTTTTTCCTGCTTTTTTTTGTTTTGTTTTTTCCAGTGCTAGGGATTCAACTCAGGGCCTCACACATGCTAAGCAAACATTCTACCACTGCGCTCCAGCCTCAGTCCCTCTATTAGTATTTTTATATATGTACATATTTATCTATTTTAAAAAACTTTGGGTATCTATCCATAATAGAATTTTTAGATCAACTTTATCTTCCTGAACAGCTGTATTATATGTTCTACAGTTGTAACAAACTTAACTACCCTCTTCTGATCAACATTTGATTTTTCTAATTAATGTAGTTGTAATTTATTCTCCAAGAGATAGTCTTGGAGAATAGATAGATAGATAGAGATAGATAGATAGATAGGAGATAGATCCCTACAATTCTGTAGGGATAGAGTGCATTCCGACCATGCATGAGGTCTAGGGTTCAGTCCCCTACATAGGGGAGAAAAAAAGACTTTAATTGAAACCTTAATATTTCCAACAGTTAAAATATTAGTATTCTTAAAAATTATTCTTACCAAATAGTTATTTAATTTTAGTATATTAATGAACTCTCTAAATTTTAAATAGAAAATACTATAATGAAATTTAATGACTCAAAAAATCTTACTGACATGAGAAATTAAGGAATGTTCCTGGAGGTGGGGACAAGAAGATCTTGAGTTAACAGCCATCCTCAGCAATGGTGAGACACTAAGCAACTCAGTGAGACTCTGTCTCTAAATAAAGTACAAAATAGGGCTGGGGATGGCTCAGTTGTCAAATGCCTCTGAGTTTAATCCCTGTTACCAAAAAATAAAAGGATGTTGCTGGCTTATCAGCTCCTTGGACAGATCCTGTACATATTTTTAGAACACCACTGTTTTATCTATCAGATACTGAAAGACTGCATTTGAGTGAGTCTACTACATTATTGATTTAAGATTCTTTTCCCCCTGCCCCATAACATATAATCTGCTAGGGTATCCAAGTAACAGCCACAACTCCATCAATGAGAGCTGTGAGATTCGAAACTGGACTGATTGAACTGGAGCTATCTAACCGACTTCAAACTAAAGCTTCACCGGGAAGTAGTAGCTATCTGAAATTGTTTGGTAAATGTCAAGTGGATTTAAATCTGGCATTAGGACAAATTGTCAAACATCAGGTGCGTACATATTATTGGTATTAGTACTGTGGCCTTTGAGTTTTGCATATCAGTTGGGACTACTTTAACTTATGTATGACTGTATTTATAAAGATATTTAGATAATTCTCTACAATTTCTGATTATAAATTCGAATGAAGGCTTTCTTCTTTTTTAACTTGTTTTAAAGGCCTACATTTTTTCTGTGGTGTTTCATCAAGTATTGTGGAAAGTATATTGCTGCAAGTGTAGTCACATGAAATTGAATCTTAGTATCTTCATACATATTTCTCTCTTTTTTAGTTTGTTAAACATTTGTTATTTCAATGTTTGTTATAAAATTAGTCAATACCTCAGTGTTTGCAAGTTTATAGTTTACCCTGAGAATATTTTTACATATAGTAATGTTGGATAGGAAAATTATTTTAAAAAGATCAGTTACTCAGATTTTTTATTTGATGAAAATTGTTTTGATGCTTATTGGAGATATTTTTAGATTTTTTTTTTTTTTTTTTGCTGAAAATTATGTCCATTTTAACCATTTTCCACCTCTTTGATTTGAAGGACCAATTAAAAAATGCCAACCACAGTTTGAAAATTGAATGGCTACATTCAAGATTATGTGGAGAAAAAATGAACAGAAACATTTTGTTTCTAGAAAAACATTTTTTCAAATGCAAATATGTTTTGGGAGCAAGAGTGTCTGATTATTTTGAGACATTTAATAAATGCTATTTGGAGTATGAACCTCATCCTAGCTTTTGTATGAACTTCATGACTTTGTATTTGCTTTTGCTTTTTCCTTGCAGTGTTAACCCAGGGCCTTATGCATGCTGGTCAAGTGCTCTACCACTGAGCCATACCCCCAGCCTAATTACCTCCAGTATGGCTATTCATGCTGTGTATTAATTTCACAAGCATTCAAATATACCAAATATAAGGACTGTATCATTGATGAAATTGAGAAAAATGTACTATAAGTTCTTTTGGTGCTCAATATCAATAATTATGTTTAGTTTTATTAAAACATTTTTAATTATTTGATTTTATTGAGCTTTAAATTTGTTTTAGGTTTATGAGGAAGCTGGTTCTGATTTTCATCAAGTTGCCTATTTTAAAACTAGAATTGGATTAAGGAATGCCCTTCGAGAAGAAATCAGTGGTTCTTCAGATAGAGAAGCCGTGCTCATTACTTTGAACAGACCAATTGTTTATGCCCAACCTGTGGCCTTTGATAGAGGTGAGATTGAGTTAGTGATTGCTATCATAGAAATGTTTTGATGATGCTCAATAAAAATGATCTGTGTGAGCTAGGGGTGTGGCTCAGTGGTAGAGCGCTCGCCTAGCATGTGTGAGGCAGTGGGTTCAATTCTGAACACCATGTATAAATAAACAAATAAAATAAAGGTCCATCAGCATCTTAAAAAACTCCTTTAGCCTTTATTCATTTATACTCTGAATTGCAAAGGACTTCCCTGAAGCACTCTGATATGCTTTAGAATAGTGATATATTGACACCCATCTAATAATTCTAAATTTTTACTTTTATAGTTTTTAGAATCCTTTTTTTAGCAAAGAAATTTTCTAGACTTGTTTATAAAATGGAAACAAAGGACATTTAAAAATATTATTTAATGTGATGAACATTGTTATCCAAAGTATATGAATGAAGACATGAATTGGTGTGAATATACTTTGTGTATTCACATATACATACCCATAATAGAGCAGAAAATTGCAAAATACTTCTAAACTGTGTAATGTTTAATGGTAATGAAACTTCCAAGTTATATATAATCAAATAAAGGTATTATGTCCATCTACAACTAAAAACAAATTTTAAAAAATCATTTGTGATTTACCAATGTGAATGCTCAAAAGCTAAATGTCTCCTAATTCTGAAAGGTGAACATCCAAAAATAACTTCTTGCCTTTATGCTTCAGTTTTTAATTTATTTTACATTTTAAAGTTTTTTTGCTTTCTATATGGATAAATAGAAGTGTCTGATTTCTGAAATTTAATACTGAAATTTTTAGTATAAGTAAATAATACACTCACATGTTTTGGCACTGTATTTACTCATTTATTCTATCTACATTTAGACAATAGGATTCCTGCCCTCAAGAAACCTAGTTCAGTGGAAAGTCGAGACCAAAGTGGACACAGTTGGAGTTAGAGATGGCATGTTCTAAGGTGTGAGGGAGTCTTCCTGTGGTGCTTAGAGAAAAAACAGGTTCTTCACTAATTTTAAAGCTATAGTTTTCTGGGAGTGATTTTTATTATTCAGTAGGATTGTGCAACTGTTGAGGTTTACTTACCATAGTAAACCTTTACCAGCACTGATCTAACTTTTCTTTCTGCCTCCCCTTAATTCTTGAAAGCTGTGCTGTTCCAGGCCAACAAGGAGAGGAGAGCTGCTCTTAAGTGCCTTTGTGTCTCAAGGCTTAGCAGGGTTCCTGGCATATTGTAAGAACGAGCGTACATTTGCCAGAAGAGAATATGAATGAATGTATTTGAGCACTGGGGTCTAGGAAAATAGTGCATTGATTTTCTTAAACAAAAATAATGGGAAAGAAGGCTGAACAGGTAGAGTCTCACTAGTGTGGATTTAGCAAGTATGTTTAATCTGTTTACAAATGAGCCATTTGTGAAGCCAAGTAAGATTTCATTCAGTAGTAGCCTTCTTAGACTGGTGATGAGATGTTTGTTAGGGAATTGCCCTTTTGACAGTGTTAGGATGACATTCTGTTTTGGTAAATTCTATGCATGTTTTTCATGTCACATTTCACCAGGCTTTCGTCAGCTTTCACCAACAACTCAAAGTCCTTTCTGTGCTTGGTGTCTGTGGCACAGTTCTTCCTTTTCCTCCTGCTTCTCTGGCCCCTCCATTTTTATTATCTTTTTAGACTTCTCCTTCTGTATGGTGCCATGAAATGAAGAATTTTCTTAAGATCTCTTGTTAACAAACTTAAACTGTCTTTGACCTCTCTCTCTAAATTAAATTATTTTAATGTGTATTCCCAGCATTATGTACCTCTGTTTTTAGTGAGTGTTTAAAAGTAGTAACAGTAAGCCCTATAGATGAGTTCAAGGACCATGTCTATTTCTACCTGTTATTCCACCCAGGGCCTGGCATGTAAGGGGCAGTATACAAATCTAGAGCAAATGAATGGACCTGGATTTTCTTCTTTCTACTGCCATTATACAGCTGCTTGCTTTCTGCTTCGTTTTTTCATTGGATACGTTAAAAATTGTTGACGTATCCTCTTAGGTTCTTTCTAATTTTAAAGCTATAGTTTTCTGGGAATGATTTTTATTATTCAGTAGGATTGTGCAACTGTTGAGGTTTACTTACCATAGTAAACCTTTACCAGCACTGATCTAACTTTTCTTTCTGCTTTCCCTTAATTCTTGAAAGCTGTGCTGTTTTGGCTGAATTATAAGGCTGCCTATGACAACTGGAATGAACAGCGAATGGCCTTGCACAAGGACATTCACATGGCCACAAAGGAAGTGGTAGACATGCTGCCTGGTATTCAGCAAACATCAGCCCAGGCCTTTGGCACTCTCTTTCTCCAGCTGACTGTGAATGACCTGGGAATTTGCCTGCCTATCACCAACACTGCTCAGGTACAAGGAGTCAGGTCATCTTCCTTTTATTCAGGACTAAAATCCAGGCATTTCAACTAACCATTTCTAAGAGTACTGAGTAAAGCAGTATCTTTTTAATGGAGAACAGTCTGCAGCTTGAGTTAATGGTCATCAAGTAAGTCTGAACTCGTAAGTCTGAACTCCTTCAGCCTTTATTCATTTATACTCTGAATTGCAAAGGACTTCCCTGAAGCACTCTGATATGCTTCAGAATAGTGATTAATTGACACCCATCTAATAATTCTAAATCCTTACTTTTATAAATAGTTTTTAGAATCTTTTTTGTTGTTGTTTTTAGCAAAGAAATTTTCTAGACTTGTTTATAAAATGGAAACAAAGGAAATTTAAAAATATTATTTAATGTGATGAATATTATTATCCAAAGTATATGAATGAAGACATGAATTGGTGTGAATATACTTTGTGTATTCACATATACATACCCATAATAGAGCAGAAAATTCCAAAATGCTTCTAAACTGTGTAAGGTTTAATGGTAATGAAACTTCCAAGTTATATGTATACATGGATAAAGCAGGGATATTCTTTTTGTAATTTTAGGACCAAGTCTCAGAAATACATTCATGTGTATGAATGGGGAAAGGCTCTGAGCACATGTCAGGCAGGAAGTCACAGTTATAACCATCAAATCTATATTTACTATGATAATTTAATTTACTTTAAATAACCTATGACCAGTGTTGGATGAATGTATCTTTTAGAATTCTGTTTGGCCAATAGTGTTAAGAAAAACTTTGGACTAAAGATGGGTAACATTGACATGTTGTGTTTAGGAACTGAAATGTAATCACTTTTTAAGTGGTTTTAATTAGTGCATAATAGTTATACATAATATTGAGGTTCATTTTAACATAACAAGCATGGAATATAATGTGCTCTAATTCAGTCCCCAGTGCTTCCCCTTTTCCTTTCCTCCTTCCTCCCCTGTTCCCCTTCCTCTGCTACTGATCTTTCTCCCATTTATTTATAGTTTATTTTTTTTTAATTAGTGCATTATAGACATCCGTAAAGGTGAAGTTCGCTGTGGTGTGTTCATGTGTGTGCATAGGATAGCTTGGTCAGTTTCATGCCAGCATTCCTCCCTTTTCCTGTCCCTCCTCCCTCTTGCTCAGTCCCCTCCTCTACTCCTCTGATTGTTCCTCTGTTTTCACTGGGTCCCCACCCCTTGCTTTTTCTTATTTTTCAAAGAAAGAAAGGGGTTACCCATCTTTGAGAGAAAACATTGAACCCTGGACTTTCCGGGTCTGACTTATGAAATACGGTAGTTTTTTTAATGGCATGAGGGACAGAAGAGCTCAGGCTATACACACCAGGAGTGGGTGTAAAAGAGTGCTCCCAACAAATAAAAGAGCAGCCACGTATATAAAAACAGATCATTAGAACTTTGCAAATTAAAAGAAAAAACGAACATGGCAGATGCATTTCCATCCATCAATTATTTATTTATTTAATTTATTTTTTAATTAGTTTTTAAAAATTTATATATCACAGCAGAATGCATTACAGTTCTTATTATACATATAGAGCACAAGTTTTCATCTCTCTGTTTGTATATAAAGTATGTTGACACCAATTCATGTCTTCATACATGTACTTTGGATAATGATGTCCATCACATTCCTCCATCATTGCTAACCCCCTGCCCCCTCCCTTCCCCTCCCACTTCTCTCCCCTATCTAGAGTTCATCTATTCCTCCCATGCTCCCTCTCCCTACCCCACTATGAGTCAGCCTCTTTATATCAGAGAAAACATTTGGCATTTGGTTTTTTGGGATTGGCTAACTTCACTTAGCATTATCTTCTCCAGCTGCATCCATTTACCTGCAAATGCCATAATTTTATTCTCTTTTATTGACTGGGAATTGAACTAGGGGGTGGGCATTTTACCACTTTGCTAAATCCCCACCTCTTTTATTTTTCTATGTTCTCAATAAGCTGCTGAGGGTCTGAGTTTCTGAGTCTGGCCTCAAACTTGCAATTCTCCCTTCTCAGCCTTCTGGGTCACTGGGATCTTTGGCATAGGCCACTATACCTGGCAGTAACAATTTAATTTTTGGAAGTATCTTTATAGGATGCTTTATAATAAGTATTTCTAGACTTGACCCTTTCTAGATTTTCATCTATATTATTTTTTTTTCATTTTAAAAATAAGTTTTACTGAGTATTAAGTAGCATAATATTATTGAACACATTTAATAATTCTATTTTATGTATCTGTTTATGTGTAACACAGACAATATATGTGCAATTAAATTTATAATAAGTTAATTTCATGCAATAACATTACATTTTAAGTGAATCAAACAATTCATGTACTGAAAATCAGAGCACATTGCAGTGAGCTCTTTTCTAGATATACAAAGGAGTGAAAAGTGACTGATTTCAATGCAAAGGACATCATAGGTGGGAAGTAGATTTTGTCAATTAAAGTGGGTAGGACTTGGGCAATTAACTGAGCTCTCTGTGCGTTTTTTTTTCTTTTAAGGCTTTCAGGTATTTCCCCCTAGGGGTTTACTTTTTTTAAAAGTTATTAATTAATCAATTAAATTAAGCATATATGTGATAGCAGAATGCATTTTGATTCATCGTACACAATTGCAGCATAACTTTTCACTTCTCTGGTTGTACACCATGTAACGTCGCACCATATGTGCAGTCATACATGTACCTAGGGTAGTGATGTCCATCTCATTCCACCATTTTTCCTGCCCCCATGCACCCTCCCCTCCCTTAGCCCCCCCTTTGCCTAATTAGTTTCTCCATTCCCCCTCCCGATCAGGGATCATCATCTACTTATCAGAGAGAACATTCAGCCTTTGGTTTTTTTGGGATTGGCTCACTTCACTTAGCATGATATTCTCTAGCTCCATCCATTTACCTGCAAATGCTATAATTTTTGTTTTCTTTTAAAGCCAAGTAATATTCCATTGTGTATATACGTGCATTCATCTACTGAAGGGCATCTAGGTTGTTTCCACAGTTTAGCTATTGAGAATTGAGCTGCTATAAACATCGATGTGGCTGCATTAACTATGGCATGCTGATTTTAAGTCCTTTGGGTGTAGACCAAGGAATGGGATAGCTGGGTCAAATGGTGGTTCCATTCCAAGTTTTCTAAGCAGTCTCCATACTGCTTTCCATATTGGCTGCACCAATTTGCAGTCCTGCCAGCACTGTATGAGTGTATCTTTTCCCCCCCGACATCCTCACCAACACTTATTGTTGTTTGTGTTCTTATTAGCTGCCATTCTGGTGGCGTGAGATGAAATCTTAGTTTTGATTTGCATTTCTATAATTGCTAGAGATGTTGAACATTTTGTCATATGTTTGTTGATCGATTGTATATCTTCTTCTGAGATATACAATATCAGTTTGTTAGCCCATTTATGGACTGGGTTTTTTTTTGTTTGTTTGTTTGATTGATTGTTTTACTTCTTTTTATATCCTGGAAATTAGTGCTGTATCTGACGTGCATGTGGAAAAAATTTGCTCCCAAAGTGTAGGCTCTCTATTTACCTCATTGATTGTTTCTTTTGCTGAGAAGCAGCTTTTTAGTTTGAGCCCATCCCATTTATTAATTCTGGATTTTATTTCTTGTGCTTTAGGAGTCTTGTTAAGGAAGTCGGGGCCTAAAGATCTGAGGATTTCTGAATTTAAAAATCATCACCTTTGTTTTACTTTTTCTTGAATGTCTTTCGCAGTCTAATCACACTGGGGACCTGGACACTGGTTCGGCCTTAGTATTGACCATCGAAAGCACTCTCATCACTGCTTGCTCTTCAGAGTCCTTGGTTAGCAAAGGGCATTTCAAAAACTTCTGCCTTCGTTTTGCTGATGGCTTTGAGACATCGTGGGATGACTGGAAACCAGAAATCCGTGGGGATCTGGTAATGAATGCCTGTGAGTGTCTTTCATATTCTATGTAAGGTTTAGAGTTTTAAAAAATAAAGCAGAGTCCTTATTTTTTTTTTAAATAAAGAAATGTCTAAGTATAGGAATGGTTTTTGACTTTGTGAAATAAGGACTATTTCTAGTGAAAGGTGACAAAACATATTTGTGAAAAGTAGTTGGGTAAATAAACCAACGTAGCATTCCTTTTGTGGTATGACATTTGAGTCTTCTGGTGTCCATTCATGAATGCAGCCAAATAAAGCCTCTTTGTTCCTTCGGAATTTTGAAAGATAGTAATAGCTTTGTGAGACCCAGCTCATAAAACACAGAGCAGGTTGTACATTTCCAAGACTAGGAGACCTTGATTCATAGTGATGCGAATAAATCTGTACATCCAAATTTTTAGGAATATAGTGTGATGTATGAATTTCTCCAATTCCATCATTTTCCAGTTTGTATATAACTAGTGCTGTGTTATAGGCTAGTTTGGAGTTATATCATTTATTTGTTGTCTATTTTAATATTTCAAATTATATTGCAGCAGAGTTAGTATAGCATCATTAGTCTTAATAATGAAAAAAAAATACACTGGAGAAATTAGAGGACTGTGAATAAAATCCCCAGCCAATCTTGTAAGTCAGGCAGTACTTACTTTTTAGGTGATATGCCATCATCATTTATGCTGTGGACTCCCACATCTTTAACTGGAGGAAAATCTTTCCAGATCTGTATTTTTTTTTTTTTTTTTGAGGAATGGGGAAACTTCTCATTTTTATGCTGATAATTGCAGTTCTGCATTCAATATTGACTCAGACTTAGATAAAATCACAGGTGAAATTCTTGGTTTTGATGTGTAGGGAAAGAAAGTTATCTTTCCTTCTACCCATTTAGGTTTTCTGCTGAGCCCCTATAACAAAAGACAGACCAATGACAGAAAGCATACAAATGTATTAATGTAAGTTCTATGCAACATGGGAGCCTTTATAAGGAAATGAAGACCCAAAGAAATGGCTCACCCTGAGTGTTCTTGTGGTAGATTGGATGAGCTCGGTTTGGTAGACAGAGAGCTCAGCAGGGCCCCTGTGTGCACAGTCCTCTCTGTGTCCCTACCTTTGCCTCCAGAGATAAGGGCCTTCCTGCAGGGATAGGGAAGGACCTCCCCGTGACTGCTGACCTGCTTTAGAGGAAAAGCTGAGCACTTCTGCATTGCCAGGTGCTCAGATCCCTTCAGCTTTGAGTAGTCAGTGTACACCGCTATCATATTTTGGGGTAGTATGTCCTGAATCACTTTAAGTATTTTGCATTTAAATAATTCATAGGTTAACCATGGAATTTTTTTGAAATACTTCAGGTTTCTAAGACTTGATACCAAATACTCATGCCTGTTATTAAAAAGACCAAAAATAGCCTTCATTAGAAATCTTTACAGAATATCATTTTATATAATAGTTGTGGTTTTAAGAATCATTATAGCATATTTATGTCTTTTGTTTTTGGGGGGGGCGGTTCTTATTAAAGGCAAAAATTAAACCTGTCAATTTTTATTAAGGTATTATCTTTACCATCCTTGAATTAATTAAAATTAATAGAGTGTATTTGGGAGAAAAGTAAAGGTACCATTTCCTTAATAGTTTGTCTTAGGGCTGAGCTGTGGGCTCAGTGGTAGCGCACTTGTCTGGCATGTTTGAGGCATTGGGTTTGATCCTTAGCACCACATAAAAATAAATAAATAAAATAAAGATATTGTGTTGATCTACAACTAAAAAAATATTTAAAAATGGTTTTTCTTAAAGTGCTTAAGAAATATGAAATAAAAAGTATTTCTCAGGGGTGTGGTTGTAGCTCAGTGGTAGCATGCTTGCCTTGTACATGTGAGACATTTAGGTTCCATCTTTAGCATCACATAAAAATAAGTAAAATAAAGCTGTTATGTCCATCTACAACTAAAAGAATTTTTTTAATATTCCTTAGACTCAGAATTAAAACATGTATTTTAGAAATTAATAAATAATATTCAGGGCCTCCGTATACTTTTTGCCAACACTACAGAACACTAACATCCTAGGCATTGTAGTAGTATCATAGACTCGGTTTCAGAGTCTTTTTTAACCCGCTGTTGATCAGGTTTCTTGGGAGGATGTTAAAGGGGATAGTTGTGTTATTGACATATAAAAATTATAAATGATATTGGATAAGTTAGTTGACTAGTGTCTAGCTTTTATTGATAGTAAGTATATTTGGATATAACTTTCATTTAAAATTTTTGAAGAAAGATGAATATAGGACAGAGAAATAAGTAGTGATCACATTATGCCTTAGAATTTTTGCTTTTTACACAGGTTGTTTTAAAAACATACTTTAGCAAAAAAAAAGTGATCCAGTGAAATTTGCTTTCTAGGTGATTTTGGGGGGAGAAATCAACAAAAATAAGGACAATTTGTAAGAAGAGTTCCAAGGACCATGTAAATAGTTAGATTAGACCCATCTCATTACCATGTATGTGGGCCAGGTTGGGCAATTCCACCAGGAATTGCCATCCCAGGCACTGCAGTCACTGGCCCTTGTTAGCTTTGTGTCTCTGGCACAGAGAACCTGAGCATGAAGGGGAGGAGCCTCACATTTTCTAGCCCTCCTCTTCAGGATTTTGTTCCCCAAAACTCCTGTTTAATTAAAACTCCTTATTAATAAGTTCACCATGGCTCTGTGTCCTGTGAATTTATATAATTTTTAAAAAATAATCTGCCACTTCTTGGGATAGGACTTCCTAAAGTTTTCTATGTCCTTTTTATTTACCTGTTCTTAATTTCATGTGGCCTCAGTTATGTTGTTAACATTTCAAAGGGTTTTGTTTTCATTCTAGCATTCTTGGATTTGAAAGGTTAATGTAAATTCTGATTTGTACCTGTAGAATATAGAAGTAAATTAAGCAAATCTTTACCTGAAAGCCAAATCTAGGATTTTCTTAATGTAGAATTTGTGTGCGAGACACAGGTAGTATATGGTTCAAAAATATAGATTGTAAAGTTATTAGTAATATTTTTAAAGACATAATATAAATTGTCATTTAATAATAAGTAGACCCTTTCTTACTAACTGAATTGTAGCATGTCTAAGTTAAGATTTTTCTATTTTGAAAAAATTTAAGGAATGTCAAATTCAATACCAAAGTTCCTAGAAAACAAATGGCAAGTAAACACTTGAATTCCAATTTAGGATCCAAAAGGAGTTATAAGAGGACATTTCATTTTAGACTATGTACTATGAAGTTTAGATTGACATTCAGTTTCTAATACGGATTACTAAGAAAAGCCTTAATTCTATCTTTAGAGTTTACTGTGTTAAAAAATTTTTCAAGCATGATATGTCCTTTATGGTTGAAAACTGTTGAATCTATCCAACCTCTCTTTTAGGTTAACAGATAGGTGATATTAAATGTTTCCTAGTTGGAATCAGTTATCTTCTAAGAGTAGCTCCATGACCTTGAGATTGACATCATGGCAGTCATTTTCTCTCATAAAAAGAAGACAAACTGATGGATCATGTCTTTGACCTAATACAGAGTTCTGCTGTTAAAAAGTCACGTTTAAATTGTTTGCATTCTGAAGGTACCATTGATTTATGCTGGCACAGATTGTCCTGGCATCCTGGATGTTGGTGGAAAGCCATCTAGACTCTCAGAGCCCACCACATGTTGTGACTCTGAGGAGGAAATCATGTGCAGCTGCAGGTCGGTTGTGGAATAGGTCTGCTGTGTCATTTCAGGAGCCTTCCATCCCACAAATGAGGGACTGAACCCACAGGGCTCACACCCTTGTTTGTATTTGGTCATTGGATATGCTGTTTAATCACAGGCTTATTTTTACTGAAAACTATTTTGGGGTCTTTTTGTAGGTGTAGTTCCAGATGGTACCTATGAAGTATGCTCAAGGACCACAGGACAAGCAGCAGCTGGTAGGTTCATAATCAGTATTACTTTTGCTACATATGTCATGTAAAAGTGTGTATGTTTTTATTTCTCTTTTCATAAAGTTGGGCAGGGTGAACTTAAAGGTAGATGTTTATTTAAGGGCCCTTAAAATGTTGAAGAGGTGGAAACTGATGGGTTAGTAGCTTTGCCTTCTCTGGGTGCTATGTCCTGTTGTCCTCCCCAGCCTTAGCCTCAGTGCTGATCCTGAGTAAGTGACTTCAGAACTGGAAGTTAGGAACCTGCCAGTAGCACTCTCAGGAGGAAAGGGTGATCACAGAAGCTCACACATGCGCGCGCACACACATTTGTCAGGACTCGTAGCCACAAATGACCACAGCCCACTCGAGCTAGCTGAACCAAGAGGGGAGCTTATCAAAAGGATATTTGCAGATTAGAATTAGGTTTAGGAATTGCCATCTCAGGGAAGAAAATTAATGCGGTCAATTCAGAGACCCTCAGAAACTGCTGGGACTTAGATCCAGCTGTCATATAGCTTGCTCTGGCTCTTGCTCTCTGTCTGCCTCATTTCTTTTTTATCATTTTTTTTTTTAACTGATAACCTCCATTCTCCACTCTCAGTCATCAGAGAGCTCAAGCTCAGAAAAGATTTTTCTTTTTCCAGCTTTGACATTTACCTAAACTAATTACCTGTTAATTCTGTCTAATGAAGTAGGGTCATGACAGTCCCTGATATCACCATGGAAGGGCAGTTTAGGGGTAGAAGAGGACATCTGTACTTTTCAGGATCAAGGAAGAGACAGTAGGTGTCCACTTAGTACTGTACAGGTAATGGAAATTATGCATAAATAGCCTAATTTTTATGACAGATTTAGGTGAAAAATACTAGTTACAATATGTGGCCAGCATGTACTTTATTACTTACACGTAGGATTATTTAAATTCCTGTAGTCAGTATTTCCATAAATGTCCCTTCTTTACCTGAACAGAGAGCAGTAGTGCTGGGACCTGGACGCTCAACGTGCTATGGAAAATGTGTGGGATCGATGTCCACATGGACCCTAACATCGGCAAGAGGCTCAATGCCCTGGGCAACACCCTCACAACACTGACTGGTGAGGAGGACATCGATGACATTGCTGACCTGAATTCAATGAACATAGCTGACCTGTCTGATGAGGATGAAGTCGATACCATGTCTCCCACTATCCACTCTGTAAGTAAAGTCCTTGTTGGGAATTGCAGGAGTGGCTCTTACATGACACAGGGATATAATTAGCGCAATGTTATTTATATCATCGTTGCTATTTATGGAGGAAGAGAAGGGAGTGGTGGTGCCCTGTGTCTCCATTTCATAATGTTGCCCTTTGAGTTCTGTGTTTCATGATGACTTGTCATCCAGCTGTGCCTCACCTGCAGGAGTGTAATGACTGTAAAGTGAAGTGCAGGCAAGTCTCTAGAGACAGCCAGGAGATGGGTGGGTGTCTAGGCTCTCTGGCTGCCTCGTGTGAAGAGATGCTCATAGACATTGTGGGGTTTTTTGGTGATGAAAATGTTCCCAGCCAAGAGAGTGATAATGATCACACAATTTTGTAAATATGCTAAAACCCATTGAATCGTACATTTTAAATAGGTGAATTTTAAATGGAATGTGAATTATATTGTAATGAAGATTTTTAATAAGAATCTCAAAAAAAGCAAAGTGCACACACAAAATGAAAGTATACATTTTAAAAATACGCATTTCCGTCTATACTATACAACCTATAGTAGTAAATTATTTAGTTGTCCTAAACTACTCTGCTTTCAATCTGGTATTGATTTTTAGAAATTATTTTAAGCATTTTTTAACTATTATACCACATAATAATTCTGTTCTTGGAAATAAATTCTTTAAAAATTAATATTATTGTTTATTATTTAGAGTTCAGATGGAAATTCAGTAAGTGGAGATGGCCACAAGCTCACCTTTGGGCAGCGACTTGTAAATCACCTACTAGGTCTGACGCCCCCAAATCAGCGCTATTCTGTTCCTGCAGAGTTTCTGTGTGACCCAGAGATGGGGGGCTCCCATCAGTCTAGCCAGTCTCATTTGAAAGCATGCAGAGCACATTCATGGGGAAATGTAGGTAGCAATTAGATTGCTTATGAAAATGAAGGGATTCAAATCAATGAAGAATGCCGATCATCTTAATGTATACAGCTTTGATTCTTGCATGCATTCTTTGATTTAGGTTGTTAATTTTGTAGTATAGATTTGTTCTGTGAACTGACTGGGGATGTTGATACATATGCTTTTGGTTTTTCAGGAAGCTGTAGATTATCGAAGACAAGGAGCATCCTCCAGCCAGCCAGGAGAGCTCAGAGGAAGAAAAATTATGAAGCGTTTAGTGGATATCAGAGAACTGAATGAACAGGCCAAAGTAATAGATGACCTTAAGTATGTGTTTTGACTTTTGGTTTAATGCAGTATTCTCTAATAATAGAACCACAGGATACTAAATATGGAGGAAACTTGATTTAGGGTAATACAAACCCTTTAGTTCATTAGCAAGATCACCAAGCTCCAGAGAAGTTTAATAATTTGCCTGAGATCACAGGTTCATTGGTGATAAAATGAGACCTAAAATCCTAGTCTCCTGCTGTTCACACTCATTTCTGACCAGTTTAGACTGACTGTATCACATGTACATGTTGCCACATATGCATATACACTCTCTTGTGTCTTTACGTGCATTTACAAATGTATGCATTACATATTGCTAGCACTATTTTTGGAATGAAATTTTTTAAGTATATATTTTTCTTAGTTGTAGATGGATAAATACCTTTATTTTGTTTATTTATCTTTATGTGGTGCTGAGGATCAAACCCAGTGTCTCACACATGTGAGGAAAGTACTCTACCACTGAGCCACAACCCCAGCCCTGGAATGAAATTTTTTAGAGAAGAAAAAAATTACCATTTGTTAACTGCCTATTGTGAGTTTGATATGTCATCTCAATTTATTCACACAACATTTCTGTGAGATAAGATGGCACCCACGTTTATTGATGGAAAAATTGGCTCAGAGTAATTAAAAAATTGAAACCTGACCTTGGGTGTATCTGATTTGAAAGTTTATTTTTTCGTCCCATTCCTTGCCTGCCTGAATTATCAGTTCTTTAGAATTAAAGTAGGAGTAGGAATGAGTAGGTAGTTGTAATCTTTTCTGTTTCTTACTGAATATTACTAAGTAATACCTCCTTTATAAGAGTAAATATTCTCTTTGCTGAACTTTGGAACT
The DNA here is from genome assembly GCF_047511675.1 of Marmota flaviventris. Classification (NCBI taxonomy): domain Eukaryota; kingdom Metazoa; phylum Chordata; class Mammalia; order Rodentia; family Sciuridae; genus Marmota; species Marmota flaviventris. Next base: position 142,653,021 of record NC_092504.1, on the reverse strand, counting down.
TTATCTTCCCAAAAGTTAATGGTCATGCCTCATCTTTTCTAATCTTCATACATCTGTATCCTGTGTTTGGTTGTTTGTTGTGCATTCAAAGACTTATTCACAGATGCATTTTATACAGTGAAAAGTGTTGCCTAAAAACTTGTCTGGAAATTACCATGTACTGATTCACATTTTCTTTTTTTGGTACCAGGGATTGAACCCAGGGGCACTTAACCACTGAGTCACATCCCCAGCCCTTTTTGTATTTTATTTAGAGATCAGGTCTCACTGAGTTGTTCAGGGCCTCACTAAGTTTCTGAGGTTGGCTTTGAACTCCTACCTCAGCCTCCTGTTCTGCTGGGATTACAGGTGTATGCCACCACACCCCGCCGGTGATTCACATTTTCCTGTTGACTTTCATTACAGTTTGTTTTATTCTCAGGGGGTAGGGGAATGACTTGAAGCAAAATATATTCATTTTTCCAAAATATTACCAAAGGCTTATATTTTATGTAGAATTTTACACAGACTTTTTTTTTTTTTTAAAAAACAGAGTGGTCTGTTTATTTATTTATTTATTTTTTATGTGATACTGGAAATCAAACCCAGTGCCTCATACATGCTAGGCAAGCTCTCTACCATTGAGCCACAACCCCATCCCTGTAGAGACTTTTGATACAGCAGTGGGTAAGAAGCATTTCCTCAGCTGAGCTTGGTGGTACATGTCTGTCGTCACAGTGACTTGGGAGGCTGAGCAGGAGGGTTTCAGGTTCAAAGCCTACCTTAGCAAATTGGCAAGACCCTATCTCAAAAAAAGAAAGAAAAGAAAGGAATGAGGATATAACTAGGTGGTAAGTGCTCCTGAGTTCAGTCCCCAGCGTTGGGGGATGGGAAGCATTTGTTCAGCTGTTATATGGGTTGTTGTTTTGTTTTACAGTTTTAGCCTGTTCATACATAATCATTGGTATTCTGACAAGTGAGAGAATGAAAAAAGAGCAAGTAAATGTCAGTTTTACTTTGTTGCTTCTTTATAATAATGGCCATATTTGCTCGGCATTTAGAAAATTAGGTGCAAGTGAAGGAACCATAAACCAGGAAATTCAACGTTACCAGCAGTTAGAATCTGTGGCTGTAAATGATATTCGAAGAGATGTTCGGAAAAAATTACGGAGGTCCAGTATGAGAGTGAGTAAATGTTTAAATGTTTAAAAAGAATTTTATTAGACTTTTTTTACCATAGCTATGGCAAAGCCTAAGTTCCCTTTTCTTGCACCGCTGGGGGCCATACCACCTGGTGTGCACGTTTCAGACCTGTTCTGAACCAGGCACTGTTTAGTAAAGCACTTCCCATTGAACATCCTAATCCACTACAGTCCTGTGAAGTGGCTCTTAGTATTTTCCCATTTTTCAAGATGAGGAAACGGGGGCACAGAGGTCAGGTAATTTGTCCAGGAGTATACAGTCTCACGTAAGGTATGTAAGAGTGTATGTAATCTGGCGATGTGACCACTGACCTGGGGGGGACGGGGTGAAACCCAGGTGGTGGGACTCCATCTACGTCAGGCCCTTGTCCCTGGATTTTCCCTGCCCTTCATGATATCACACTTGCTTCTTAGTCGCTAGTGTGAACTCTGTGAAAAATATGAATTTCTTTGGAGATGTCTCCTCTTTCCTATCTGAATTTACCTCAGCCATCACTTTCCCCTTTTCAGCTTTATTTACCTTTTAAAATAAATATGGTTTATTGAGCAGTTTTAAGTTCACAGGAAAATTAACAGGTAAATATAAAGATTTTCCTGGTAACATCTGTAATTGGAAAATCTGAAATCCAAAATGCTCGAACATGGAAACCTCTTGAGTGGTGTTGTCTTCTAGGTAGTGTCTAGTGTCTCTTTTCCACTGAGGTCTACAGTCATGTGAGGTGATCCTGGTGAAGAACACGGGTCCACTGCGGCCAGGTCCATGCGTCTGCATGTTGAGGCTCAGCTATTCCTGCACCATGGGTTGAAAAGACTGTCTGTGCTCAGGGTGCTACCTTTGTTTCTCTCATAGAGATGCGTTGACTACACTTGGATGGTTCTGATTCTGTCTGGTTTGTTCCATTGATCTGTTGGTTCATTCTTTTGCTAAAAGTACACTACTTGATTAGGGTAATATCAATATTACAGTTTTGTTCTTCAGTATTATGTTGACTATTTTTGGGTCTTCTCTCTCACCCTGTGCACTTTAGAATCTTCTTGTGTACATCCACAAAACAGCATGCTGGGATTTTGATTGGGATGGAATTGAATCTAATTAATTGCAAGGAATGGACATCCCAACAATATTATGTCTTCTAACATGATCATAGAATATTTCTCTCCCCATTTTATTTCTTTCATCAGAATTTTATAGTTTTCCTCATACAGATCTTGTTCGTGTTTTGTTGGATTTATAACTAAGTATTTCCTTTTTGTGGATGCAAGAGTAAATTATGTTTCTAATTGCAAAGTCTACTTGTCCATTGTTGGTAAATAGGAAAGCAATTGTACATTAACTTCTGTGTCCTGCAACCTTGCTATAATTGCTTATTAATTCCAGGACATTTTTGTCAATTCTTGTAGATTTTTACATAGACAATCATGTCACTTGTGAACCAAGACAGTTTTATTTCTTCTTTCCTATTCTGTGTACCTTTCAGCACATTAGCTAGTCCTTCCAAAACAGTGTCAAAAAGAAAGGCTATTGTTGGTCAGCTTTCCTTTACTGTGGCAAATACCTGAAGTCATCACCTTAAAAGGAAGAGATATGCATTTTGTCTCAGAGTCTTAGAGGTCTCAGTAAATGGCCTCTTGGCCCTATTGCTTTGGGTCTGTGGAGTCACAGTACAATATGGCAGAAGCTAGTGGCAGAGAAATTGGGGAGTGCGGGGAGAGCTGAGGTCCCAACATCTTCGTCAGGGGCCTGCCCCCATGACCTAACTTTTACTAGACCTCAGCTTCTAAAGGTCACACCATCTCCCAGTGGTCCAGGCTGGGCACGGGTCTCCAACACCAGGCCCTTTGGGGGACATTGCAGTCCAGATCCAGGCTACAGAAGAGGAGTTCCTTACCCGCTCCTAATCTTAGTGGAAGAGCTTTGAATTTACTGCCATTACTATGATGTTAATTGTATGGATTTTTGTATATATTCATTATCAAATTAAGGAAGTTTACCTTTGCTCCTGGTTTGGTGGAAGGTTTTATTCATGTTGGATTTTGGCAAATATTTTTCAGCATCCATTACTATGGCTGCATGACTTTTCTGTTTTAACATGGATGGATTACACTGATTGATGTTTGAATGTTCAACCACTGTTGCATACTTGGGATAATTTCTACCTGATTGTGGTGTATTATTCTCTTTGTACGTTCTCTTTGTTGGGTTTGACTTGACTTGCTAAAACTTTATGGAGGATTTTTTCATCCATATTTAGAGAAGATACTGGTTTATTGTTTTTCTTTCTTGTAATGTCTTTGCCTGGTTTTGGAATCAGGCAGTGTGGCCGCATAGATGAGTGAGGTCTTATTCCACTGCTGCTACCTTCTGAAAGAGATCGTGGGTAAGTGGTTTACATTTCTTCTTTAAATGTCACTTGCACCAGTTGCTTTCTGTTTTAGAAGGTTATTAGTTATTAATTTAGTTTGTGATAGATATGGGCCCATTCAGATTTTCTATTTCTTGTGTGAATTTTGACAAATGATATCTTTCAAAAAATTGGTTCATTTCATCTGACTTATCAGATTTTGAGGCATAAAGTTGTTCATAGTATGTCTTGACTTTTAATGTTCATAGTCTGTAACTATGTTCTTTCCTTCCTTTCTAAGTAATCCAGTCTTTTCATAGCCTCTCCTATTGATTTTATTGGATCTTTTTAAAGAACAAGGTTTTGGTTTTATTAATCTATCGATTTCCTCTTTCAGTTTTGTTGCTTTTTGTTTTTAATGTTTTTTTGTTCTTAATTGGATTTAATTTTTAATTGCTTTTCTAGTTTCCTAAGGAGGAAGCTCATACAATTGATTTTTTTCCCCATTTTTTAATTTGTTCTACTTTGTTACGTACGACAGCAGAATGCATTTCAATTTGTTGTACATAAATAGAACACAATATTTCAATTCTCTGGTTGTACACGATGTAGAGTCTAGGGTAATGATGTCTGTCTCGTCTTTCCTGCCCCCATGTCTTCCCCCTCCCCACTCCTCCCCTTAACCCAGTCCAAAGTTCCTCCATTCCCCCCATCTCCCCATTATGACTTAGCATCCACTTATCAGAGAACATTCGGATTTTGGTATTTGCTTATTTCACTTAACATACTATTCTTCAACTCCATCCATTTACCTGCAAATGCCATAATTTTTCTTATATTTTAAGGCTGAGTACTGTTCCATTGTGTATATACACCACAGTTTCTTTATCCATTCACCTATTGAAGGGCATCTAAGTTGTTTCCACAGTCTAGCTATTGTGAATTGAGCTGTTGTGAACATTTATGTGGCTGTGTCACTATAATATGCTGATTTTAAGTCCTTTGGTAATAGACTGAGGAGTGGGATAGCTGGGTTAAATGGTGGTTCCATTCCAAGTTTTCTAAGCAATCTCTATACTGCTTTCCAAAGTGGTTGCTCCAATTTGTAGTCCCACCAGTAGTGTATGAGTGTGCCTTTGTCCCCACATCCTCGCCAAGACTTATTTTTGCTTGTGTTCTTCATGATTGCCATTGTGACTGGAGTGAGATGAAATCTTAGTTTTGATTTGCATTTCTCTAATTATTAGAGTAGTTGAACATTTTTTCATATATTTGTTGATTGCTTGTATATATATATGTGTGTGTGTGTGTGTGTGTATTGCTTGAGAAGTGACAGTTGATTTTAGATCTTCCTTCTGCCTTCCATGCGTCTCATAGATTTTCATACATTGTGTTCTCATTTTATTTTTAAAATATTTTAAATTTAAATGTCTCTTGCAATTTCTTCTTTAACCCCATGCTATTCTGAAGTATGTTGTTTGATCTCAGTGTATTTTTGGATTTTCCAGGTAGCCACCTGAGAGTTGAAGGGACACACACATAGGCATATGTCATATGTGTATTATATACGCCAGTGTGTGGGGGTTGTTCCATATCTCTGTCCATGTGTCTGTCTAGTTTACATTGTTGTCGGAGAACACACACTCTGTGGTTTCTGTTCTTTAAATTTAGGTGTGTTTTGTGGCCTTACAATCTTGTGGTCTGTCTTGGCAAATGTCCTGTTTGTACTTGAGAATAATGTGTATTCTGCTGTCATTGGATGAAGTAAACCTGCTATACCAGTTGATTGATAATAGTGTGGAACTCAGCCATGTCCATTCTTACAGTTTTGTGTTCCATCAATGACTGCTGATGATAAAGGAGCACTGGAGTCTGCTTCTTCTCATATTTCTGTTAGTTCTGCCTCACATAGTTTTATGCTGTACTGTTAGGCACATGTATGCTGAGGATTGTGATGTCTGCTTGGAGCATTGGCTCTCTTAATAGCATGTAAGTTCTTTATCTCTAATGACTTTCTTTGCTCTGAAGACTGCTGTGTCTAAAATTGATACAGCTACTCCCTTTTTCTTTTGATTAGCATAGTATTTTTTTCTTCATCCATTTGGTTTAATATATATATATATATATATATATATATATATATATATATATATATATGTATATATATGTATGTATATATGTATCTTTAAATAATTACACATTTGTGTAACATAATGGCAGGGATATATTTTGAGAAATGCATTGCTGGGTAATTTAGTCATTGTGTAAACATCGTGGAGTGGACTTCTGTAGATAGGTGGTGTTGGTTTTCACTTGACATGAATCCTGGTGCAGTGAAGAGCTGCACTAAGCACGAGGTGTGTGGAGGCTGCTGCTTCCCAGCGGGATTTCAGCACCAGAGGAGCTCTCTAAACAATGATGTTGCCAAGCGCAGTCACAGGAACTAGGAACACGGGTGTTTGTCATTACCTAGTAGTATATACGCATAAGATCCCACGTGCTCTGCCTTCATACTCCTGGCAGCTCAGTCGGCTTGTCCACAAGTACATAAAGATCATTGACTGAAATGTCCTTATGCAGTGCATGACGTTTTAAATTGTCTGTGTAAATGGGTTTCTTGTATCAACATTTAGTTGGGTTTTGTTGGATCTAGTCTAACAGTCTTTTTCTTTTTTTTATTCTAATTTGTTATACATTGCCGCAGTCTGGCTGGGCACAAAATCACGAGCCACCACACACCTTGTAGATTCAAACAGCAACTCTTTATTCCCGAACTCACACTGGCACTCTACAAACACGTTCTGGGGAAATCCAGGTTCTCTGCCCAATTCACGTTCTGGGCGAAATCCCAAATACTCTCTGAATCCCGCGAAAACTCAACGGGAACTCAAGGAGCGGGCATGCCTGAGGCAGCAGGATACACCCTATTCCCAGCAGGGTACACCTTAAACCTGGAACTGCCCTAAACCCGGATTGTCCTAAACCCTAAACCCGGAACGCCCTAAACCCGGAACGCCCTAAACCCGGATCTGCCCTGGTCCTTGAGCAAGGTCACCTTACATGCAATGTAGCTGCAAATGACCTGGGTCATGTCATGCGTCATACCTACTTGGCAATGGCTTCAGCAATACATGATGGCAGAATGCAATTTATTTCACATTACACATAGAGAGCACAGTTGAATTTCAAGTCACTGATTGTACACAATATTTTCACACCATTCGTGTCTTCATACATGTGCTTAGGGTAATGATGTCTAACTCATTCCACCATCATTCCTACCCCCTTGCCCCCTCCCTTCCCCTCCCTCCCCTTTGCCCTATCTAAAGCTCCTCCATTCCTCCCATGCTCCCCCTCCATTGCCATTATGAGTCAGCCTCCTCATATCAAAGAAAACATTCAGCCTTTGGTTTTGGGGGATTGGCTAACTTCACTTAGCATTATCTTCTACAGCTCCATCCATTCACCTGCAAATGCCATGGTTTTATTCTCTTTTAATGCTGAGCCATTTTAGACAATTGATTTTTGAAGTTATTACTGATATCATTTGATTAACATCTACTATATTTGTTACTGTTTTCTATTCATTGCCCTTATTCCTAGTTCCTATTTTTGTTTTCTCTTTTTTTCTGTCTTTTGTGGTTAGTGAAACTGCATTACGTTTTTTTCTCCTTTTTTAGCGTTTCAGTTATACCTTTTTTAAACATTATTTTAGAGATTGTCATGTAGTTTGGAATATAATATACAGCTAATCCAAGTGAGCTTTCAAATAACAGTTTAGCATTTTACAGATAGTGTGAACATTTTGTCTTCTGTCCCTCATCTTGGGCTGTCACTTGTTTCTCTTACATATAAGCATATATAATTGAACAATCATTAGTAGTATTATATTATCTGTTAGAGCAGTTAAGAATAAGAAAAATAAAGGTTTTGGGCTGAGGTTATGTCTCGGTGATAGAGTACCTAGCATGTGTGAGACCCTGTGTTTGATTTCAAGCACCAAAAAACTGGGACTAGAGAAAGAAGTGTTTTTATTTACTTTCACTTCCTCTCTCTGACACTTTTCCTTTCCTTATTGGTATTCAAGTTTCTAACTCTTTTTTTCTTGCAATGCAAGGCTGCAGGAACAAATCCCCTCAAATTCTGTCTTTCTGAATAATTTTTTTTATATCTCCTTCACTATTGAAGAAGAATGATTTCATGGAGTATAGAATTCTAGGTTATTGGAATTTTTGCTCTCAACACTTTAAATATTTCTTTTCACTCTCTTCTTGCTGGCATGGATGATAGAAGAAAAGTTTGATGTAATTCTTTGCTTTCTTCTTACATAGGTAAGGTATTTAAAATTTTTGGCTTCTTTTGGGATTGTTTTTCCACCATCCTTGGTGTTCTCTGAGCTTCTTGTGTATGCTTTGGTGTCTGATATGAATTTGAGTAAATTCTCAGTCATAATTGGTCTCATATTTCTTCTTTTCTCCATTTCTTCTCCTTCTGGTATTTCTATTACACATACTGTGTTAGTCATCTTTTCATTGCTGTGACAAAATACCTGAGAAAATTAACTTAGAGGAGGACAGACTTATTTTGGCTCATGTTTTTAGAGGTAGCAAAGCTGCTTAGTGCATGGCAGCCGGGAATGAAGGGTAGGAGTGGGAGAGAAAAAGGGAAAGAGAAAGAAAGAGCCAAGGACAAAATATAGTCCCTCAAATCATGTTCACAAGGATCTACTCCCTTCAACTAGGTCCCACCTCATTCAGTTTCCCTACCTCTAGGTAGTCCATTCAGCAGTCACTCCATCTGTGCTTTACTCCATGATGACTCAGTCACTCCCCAGTCAGTGCATTACTCCATTGATGTCCTATCACAGCCCCCCTTGAACATCACTGCACTGGGGACTAAGCCTTCAGCACATGAACCTTTGGAGTACATGCAAGATCCACATCTTAATACATATTTATACCTTTTGCATTTATTCCACAGTTTTTAAACATCCCTTCCTTCCTTCCTCTCTCTCTCCCTCCCTATCTCTCCCTCCCTCCCTTTCTTTTGTCTCTGTTCTCTTTGCTTTTCACTTTTTTCAGGATTCTCTTGATACATCCTCAAACTCCGTGATTCCTTCCTCAGTGGTATCCAGTCTACACAGCCCATCTACACAGCGCTCGCTGCCGTCAGTGTTTCTGACCCTGACAGTGCCTCTTGGTCCCTCGGCATTCACCTTTGTCTGGTTACCTTGCGCAGCTCTTGTTGCAGTGGGCCTCATCCAGCCGAGCCCTGAGCCCTGGGCGTGTGTCTGGTTCTGCTGCTCACTCTCTTCTCCAGAGTGTTCTTTCTTTCTGCATTTTAGTAAGCCTTGTGAGGTTTTCTCCCCTCCCCCCTCCCCGCATTGTTATTGGTGCATTGTAGTTGCACATAATGATGGCATTTGTTGTGTGGTGTAACAATGTATTTAGCCAATATCACTCCCCAACACTTTCCCCTTCCTCCCCTCTTCCCACCTTCTAATCCCTTTCCTCTGCTCTACCAATCTCCCTTTGATTTTCATGAAATCCCAACCCCTACCTTTCCTTTCCTTTTTCCTCTCTAGCTTCCACAAATGATAGAACACATTGACCCTTGACCTTCTGAATTTGGCTTATTTCACTTAACATAATGGTCTCAATTTTCAAATCATTTTCCTGCAAATGACATAATTTCATTTTTTCTTTATGGATGAATAAAACTCCATTGTGTATGTGAACCTCATGTTCTTTATCCTGTTGATGGATATATAGGCTGGTTCCCCAGTTAGGCTATTATGAACTATGCTGCCATAAACATAGGTATGCAGTTATCAGTAGTATAGTGACTTTAATTCTTTAGGATAAATACCGAGGAGTGGTATTGCTGGATCATATAGTGGTTCTATGCCTAGTCTTTTGAAGAATCCTGTAATTTTTTTCTCAATAGCCAGAAACTTATATAAACTGGCCTTTGGTGATGCAGTGGTAGGGTGTCAGCGGGAGCATAGTGTTTTATCATCCTCTGATTAGGCTTCAGTGTTTTTTGGAGCCTAAGAGACTGGACCATCAACAACTTTGTCAGTTTTTTTCTTCCAGCCAGGTACAGTGGCCCACACCTGCAATCCCAGCAACTTTGAGACAAGGGGATCCTGAGTTCAAAGCCAGCCTCAGCAATAGCGAGGCACTAAGCAACTCAGAGAGACCCCTGTCTCTAAATAAAATACATAATAGGGCTGGGCATGTGGCTCAGTGATGGAGTGCCCCTGAGTTCTACTCCTGGGACCCCAAAGGAAAAAGAAAAAAGTTTGTTTTTCTAGTTGAAGGAGGAACAATGTGGCTAGAGCCGATTGGAGCTTGGTATTTTCCTTCTTCTGGGTCAGTTAAGCTGTGATAATACCCCCAGGGCAGGTTGGGCCCTGGCTGACTGGCTTCTCCCAGAGTCAGATCTTGCTAAGAGGAGTAGAGGACAGTGGCTCCTGTTTGCATTGCACAGTCCTCCCAGTTGGTGCTAGAATCTAAAGATAACTGGGTGCTGCTCTGCTTTGACTCACTGTCTTGTTAAGTGGCATTTAAAGTCACTTAAGGGGAAACAGGGTATTTCATGAAGTCAAATGTTTTTCTTATCTGAAGTGAAATGTTAACAGTAAACACTTGTCTATAGTCACTTTTTTTTCCTTTCCCATTTTATTAGGCTGCTTCTTTAAAGGATAAGTGGGGATTGGGTTATAAACCAAGTTATAGCCGATCAAAAAGCATTTCTGCCTCTGGAAGACCACCTCTCAAGCGAATGGAAAGAACAAGGTATTAAGTATTTCAACCAGTGAAACAAATAATAAAATCACTGAGTCTATTACAAAGATTCACTGCTTCCCCCCCACCCACCCCCGTATTCTAATTGGAGAAATTACAAAACTAACATAATATAAATGGATCTCATTGGTAAAATAGCAGTCATCCTGGTTATGGTCTTATTTCATTTATTTGAGGAGTTCCTCTGTCACACACCACAGTGCAGTGATGCTTTTCAGTAATGAAATGCTCCACCATTTTAACAAGTCCTATGTGCAAACTTAGACTGTCCAGAGAATGGGAATGTGCACACTAGCCGCTGCTGCTCTCTGTCGGGATAAGAAATGTACAGCTGCACATCTGTTCAGCATGTGAAGAAATGGAAATTGAATCTATTGAATTAAATACTGCTTCGATACTAAATCACTATGAAAATAAGAATGATACATCCTTTTTATGGTTTGATTTTAGATAATCTTGAGTTAATCAACACGTTGAGTTGTTTTCACAGGATGATAAAGGTTAAGAAATGGAATGCCAGTAGTTCAGTCCTTTAATAAAGCAAATATTTAGAACTAGAATGTTAATATCATTAATCAGACTTTTATGAAATCCAAGAATTTTTTCGAGAATGTTAGTGTTTTATGACTTTATATTTTACTTACAGTTCTCGAGTAGGAGAAGCTGAAGAGCTCCCAGAAATCCGAGTGGATGCAGCATCTCCTGGGCCCAGAGTAACTTTTAACATCCAGGATACAGTAAGAGAGATTATATTTGTTAGAAACATACATTACTGAATAGTTTCTACAAATTGTAAAATGGCAGTACTAATGCAGTTTCAAGATACTGATTCTTGCCTGATGTGAAATGAAGATGGTATTGGGTGAAGTGTCTGGCTGTATGAGCTGAGAGTCACACTGTGGGCCTTAGAGTTTTACCTGCACAGTGAAGAGTCCTAACTGCTTGCTCTGAGACAGAAAGGCTTTTGTTGAATATTTTTTCTCGCAAACAAGAATTCACATTGAACTATGTGTTTTACACAATTGTGATGTATTTGTGTGCAGTACTTATTTATGTATTCAAAATGTGTATATAGGTGGTGGCAGAAACCAGAGGGGCAGTCGGCTTCAGAGATGCATTGTAATTTCATAGCATGTTAAATTTTATGTTAAATTTTTTTATATTTTTTGTGTATTTGTTTACTTTTAAACCATTGTTTCTTGTTCACAATTTTTTTTACTTTTTTCTTATTATTTTAACTAAGTTGAAAAATACAGTGTGGGGAAGTACGCCACAGTCCAGCTCTCCTGGGGAAGGGTATTTTCAGGTACTTATTCAGATCAACATAAATTTTGCTTCAAAACTAATCAACCACCCTGAAAATCTGCTTTCAAAATGTCTTCCTTTCATTTCACGCTAAACTCAGACCTCAAAAATTTTCTATTTTACATAAAATTGTTTTGAATTTTTTATCATGTATATATCTCATAAGCTCTTGCATACATATACTTTAGTTTTGTTCTTCTATATAGTTTAATATTGTTTTGATCTTCAAAATTAAAAAAACTAAAATCAGTTTATCAAATCAATTCAGTTAAATCATAAACACAGAACTGCAGTTTATTAGTTATTTGCTAATCCCGAAGAAAATCTCTTTCACTTACATTCAACTACAAAGTGAATGTGTGTTTTTTTTAAAAAAGAAAACTTTAATAGTTCAAACTAAAATCAACTCTAACTCAGGGCAACAAAATAATCATCAAATGACATTTCTTTTGAATGACTGATATACAAGTATTTATAAAATGATCCATTTAAAAATTTATTCTCATGTTCAATACAGTGTGAAAATGTGCTACACAATCATTCAAAAATGTAACATTTTTATAATTCAGTATTTTCCTAAAATATATCACAAAACTAAAAATGAAAGATGTAATATACCAGATATATAAGTCTTCTTCTAGAATTTTTCTTTAAAATTACTTTAAAAAGTTGGCACTTATTCCAAATATATTTTGTTTGCATTTCCTTCCTCTCTCAAGCTCGGAGTTTCAACATATATCCCATAATTATACTAAATTCAGTCAAATTGGATTTTGTTTTAGAACTATAATTGTACTATAGTAAGCTTGATGAATATTTCCTATATTCTAAAAAACTAAAAGCTTGAAAACAAATCATTTATGTGAATTAAATGAATCCAACAGGTTATTCTATTTTTTAAATTTTTTCTTTTTAATGTATTTTTTTAGTTGTTAATAGACCTTTATCTTTTTTATATGTGGTGCAGAGAATCAAACACAGGGCCTCACACATGCTGGGCAAGTGCTCTACCACTGAGTCACAACCCCAGCCCTTTTTTTTTGGTTACTTTGCCATGCTGGGTATCAAACCTAAGGCCTCATGTTTGCTAAACAACTGCTGTATCACTGAGGTACATACCAGCCTAACTGTGTGCTTCTTGAAGGCCTTAATACTTGAAATGATTCATCCTGTTTTTCAATAACAGTGTATACTCTGCTTGTAAAAAATATGGAAAATCATAAATTAGGTGATAAATATAAGATTAGGTATTAGATTTGCTAATTATAAATTGGGAAGTAATTAAGGTATAGCTACATATAAATACAAATAACAGATTGTTTTCTACATAAACTTACCCTAGTTTTAAAAGTTGAAAGATAATTCCAACAAACACAAACCTGATGTATTTGGTTACTTGACAACATATTTATTTTATAAAGTGAAGAACTCCTGGTCTTTGCAGATATTTGACATTTTCATTGTAGGATTGCATTATGAATTTTCTTTAGGTAATTTGCTCTTAAAAACTACTGAAAGCTAATTTTTAGGAACAAGTAACACCACCTTGCACATTACACTTTAAAGAGGCTGATCATTCTTAAATGATGCTCAGCTCTCTGAAGCTGGGAATCAAAATTGGGTCATAGGAAGTATTGTTGGTTTTGTTGACTCACTTAAAAACAGTGGCCTCCAAATTAAATTCTGGGTTAGAGACATGGTGTTTATACAGACTACAATGTTAAAATACAGCATCCTGAAGTTGGGTTCAGGTACATGTTTTAATATTCAACTCTGTATGTGCCTTTCCTCAGCCTATGAGGGGCTTGTTGTTTAGAGACCCTCAGAGAGCTCACAAGCATGAGGGACCAGAGTGACGCTGTGTCTGCATGTTCTTCTTACTAATTGAGCTTGCCATTCTGATTTTTGGTCGATCATGTTTCTTTTGTGTCCATATGTTTAACTTCTGCTTTTAAAGAAATCCAGTGTTACTAATCAATGCAATGTATTCCTGTAAAGTGAAACTTCACTCTAATTTTTAAAGTGCTGGTGGCATGACTTTCTGTGGTTTGACCCACTTTCTTCCTTTGTGTGCCATTTCTTGTGTTCATAAATCTGACCTTTCTTTCAGTTGAGTGAGGATATTGAGGAAATAAAAATGTTTAAAAATGTTTTTTTCTTGTTGTAATTAAAAATGGGCTTGAAATATGATTTTTTTTTTTTTTTTATAATCAGTTTCCAGAAGAGACAGAACTGGACCTTTTGTCAGTAACTATTGAAGGTCCATCTCACTACTCATCAAACAGTGAAGGGTCCTGTTCCGTGTTCAATTCTCCCAAAACTCCAGGAGGCTTTCCAGCAAGCATTCCTTTCCAACCTGAAGAGGGTCGAAGAGATGACAGCTTGTCTTCTACCAGTGAAGACTCAGAGAAGGATGAAAAGGATGAAGACCGGGAGAGGGAAAGGTTTTATATTTACCGAAAACCCTCGTGAGTAGCCTTTTAAAAATCCTTAGGTGGTGTTCCAGATTTCAGAACTAAATTTTTAATTTAAATGGGTTTATTTAAATTTTAATATTTTTCAAGATAAATCCTATCAGGAAAATGGTAGTAAAGATGTGGTTATGAGTTAAAGGAGAAGGCTGTATTTCTCCTGACCTTAGAGAGTAACAAATTGCAGGGAGAGGTACTATAAATATAGTACAGTATAGTATAGTATAGAAAAGAAACGTAGTAAAGGGGAAATGTTTAGCAATGGATGAAAGATTCAGCCAATTCTTGGAAGAAAGAAATAAGCTGAGATGATGAGCATGTATGACCACCACTCAAATGAGGTGGTAACAGTAACAGTAAAAGTTTGAAGTGGCAGTAATAATGGGAAATTACTAGGCACAAGAGGAATATAGTTAAAAGTTGGTCTATTAGGGGATGTCTGCATTCTTCAATCTTGACAATTCTGAGCCTTGTGAATCCTTTCCTCCTTTTCGTTGACTGAAACCACTAACTCTTAAATCTCTTTTATCAATATATTTTGGTTTATTTCCTTATCTTTCTGTAATACATCCTCAAATTGCTTCTAAGAAAAGTTGTAATACAGATCTACTTTCTTCATCTTTTATATCTAAAATTACTGCTAATTCTTGTATTTGATTGATTATTGGGTTCAGTGCAGAATTCTAGTTTGACAATTATTATTTTTTAAAAATATTTAATACATATTTTTAGTTGTTGATGGACCTTTATTTTATTCATTCATTTATATGTGGTGCTGAAACTTGAACCCAGTGTCTCACACATGCTAGACAAGTGCTCTACCACTGAGAAGGCCCAAGGCTATAGGAGCCCGCCTGTACCAGGCAGCTGAAACAGCAAGAGGCCAGGACAGCACTGGCTGCAAAGGAAGCTGCTAGTCAGCAGGGAGCAGGCTTCACTTATGCAGGGAGCAGACAAGCTCTGGAGATCAGCTGTGCAACACAGTGCCCACAGATATCACTAAGTGTTCTTACCAATATAACTTTCTATATACTCTTTGGTATATAACTTTCCAATTTGTAACATCCTGATTTTTAGCATTCTAAATATGAGTGCAGACTAAGAGAGACATGATTATTTTTAAATCTAATAAGAAATATCTATATTAACAATAAGAAAGGAGTACATGTTATTCATGTAAACAAATTCACCTAGTCTGGTCCCAAAAGCTGCCACTTAATAATAATTATATTTACATATTAAGTTAGATAAATTCCTCTTAATGGCCATCATTTCTATGTATTCATTATTCCATGGGGAAATTATCTTCCCAGTTCAAATTCACTCTGGATAGAGTTTGAACAATAAGCAGATCTCCTTCTATCAGATGCTTAGGATAAACTACAGTATATTGTCAAATTGTCACGAGATGTGACAAATGTGTGTATACACACATATGTGTATATTACATACACACACACACACACACACACATACACTCAAGCGGGATGAGAATATTTGGATGTATAAGAAAGAAATAAAAGGGCTTGGGGTTGTGGCTCAGAATCTTGAATCCATTCTGAGTTGACTTTTTGTATGGTACAGCTTACGGGTATACCCAGTGCCTCACACATGCACCAGTTCAGATTACACATGTGGATATCCATTTTTTTCCCTAACAACATTTTTGGTACTGGGGATTGAACCCAGGGACACGTAACCACTCAGCCATATCTCCAGCCCTTTTTATTTTTTTAATTTTGAGACAGGAAGAACATTTGGCATTATTTTTTTCCAGTTTTCTGTCTTTTATTAAAAGCAGAAAAGTAGCATTTAAATTTTATCATTGAGAAAATAAAGACTCCCAAATATAGTTCAGACATTGTAATAAAATCATTAATAACAGGGATTATGCCTGTGTCCTTGTCACCTAGCACATTGCCTGGCATGTCATAGTTACTCAGCACCTATTGAATAAAAAGCGTCTCCTTCAAACTAGGAAAAAAGGTTCAGTTAGTACGTCTGGTTGAGTAATTTGTGTGAATTTATAAAATATTGAAATTATTTATGTACTATAGCTTAACATACTGGAAAGTGGTTTATTAAAAAGAATTCCCATTTTACTACAATGTAATGATCAGATTTCTTTTTCTCTAGACACACTTCTCGTAAAAAAGCAACAGGCTTTGCTGCTGTTCATCAGTTATTTACGGAACGCTGGCCAACAACACCAGTCAACCGAAGTCTTAGTGGCACAGCTACTGAAAGAAATATTGATTTTGAACTTGATATACGGGTTGAAATTGATAGTGGAAAATGTGTACTCCACCCAACCACCCTTCTACAAGAACATGATGACATAAGTTTGAGAAGGTAAGAAGCTGATTGAAAGAGGTACATATGACTTCATGTGTTAGAAAATCTATTCACATATCACTGAATTACACCCACCTTTTCCCCCAGTCTCAAAATGCAGATTTTAAAAGTAGGTGATCATTCGTCTATTGAAGGGCATCTAGGTTGGTTCCACAGTCTTGCTATTGTGAACTGTGCTGCTATGAACATCGATGTAGCAGTGTCCCTGTAGCATGCTCTTTTTAGGTCTTTAGGGAATAGACCAAGAAGGGGAATAGCTGGGTCAAATGGTGGCTCCATTCCCAGCTTTCCAAGAAATCTCCATACTGCTTTCCAAATTGGCTGCACCAATCTGCAGTCCCACCAGCAATGTACAAGTGTACCCTTTTCCCCACATCCTCGCCAGCACTTGTTGTTGTTTGACTTCCTAATGGCTGCCAATCTTACTGGAGTGAGATGGTATCTTAGGGTGGTTTTGATTTGCATTTCTCTGACAGCTAGATGTGGCATTTATACACAATGGAGTATTACTCTGCATTAAAAAATGACAAAATCATAGAATTTACAGGGAAATGGATGGCATTAGAGCAGATTAAGCTAAGTGAAGCTAGCCAATCCCTAAAAAACAAATGCCAAATGTCTTCTTTGATATAAGGAGAGTAACTAAGAACAGAGTAGGGATGAAGAGCAGGAGAAGAAGATTAACATTTAACAGGGATGAGAGGTGGGAGAGAGAAGGGAAATTGCATGGTAATGGAAGGAGACCCTCAGGGTTATACAGTGGAGGAGGTAGAGAGAGAGGAGGGGAGGGGAGGGGAGAGGTGGGGAGGGGGGAGGGTGGAGGATGGGAAAGGCAGCGGAGCACAACAGACACTAGTATGGCAATTTGTAAATCAATGGATGTGTAACTGATGTGATTCTGCAATCTGTGTATGGGGTGAAGGTGAGAGTTCATAACCCACTTGAATCAAAGTGTGGAATATGATATGTCAAGAAATTTGTAATGTTTTGAATAACCCACAATAAAAAATTAAAAAAAAAAAAAAAGAAGCTGCAAAAAAAATAAATAAATAAATAAAAGTAGGTGATCATAATTGTAGAGGCCAAGTGATTATTTGCATAACATATAATTTAAAAAAATTAAATGCATAGTATTTTCTGGCAACTGGAAGTGAATGTCTGATTTAGAGTCTGGCAAATCTGTTAATTAAAATAGTTGTACCTTTATGATTCTTCTTTAAATAAGCATGAATTTTTTAGTGTCTGTCCTTGTACTGTGTATATTTCTATTTTAAAGAACAGTTCAACACTGGATTAGTGAGAGTTTTGATGAGTTCATAAGAAAATAAGAAAGACTGGAAAACAGTTGTGCAGTAAGGCCTCATTAGGCTGGACTGAGTTCAGGGTATAACTGTAATTTTACCATTTGCTTCCAGTCATTAACTAATGATGACATAAACAGATTTAACATTAGATTATTTTTTTTTACATTTTTCCCTGATCTAAAAATGAACTATTTAAAAAACAACAACAACAACAACAACAAAAAAAAAACAAGAATAGCAGAAGGCTGACAGCTGTCAAAATGGGATAATGGGCATGTGGGATTTCATTATACCATGTTCACTTTTGTAAACTGTCCTGTTTACTGTTTGAAATTTTTCATAAGCAAAACATTTTAAAAGCCTTTTATTATCTAATTAAGCTTTTATAAAAATGAGAGAAAATAGACACTTTTTTAAAATTTTTTAATTTTTTTTAATTGTCAATGGACCTTTATTTTATTTATTTATATGTGGTGCTGAAAATCAAACCCAGTGCCTTACACATGCTAAGTAAGCACTGTACCACGGAGCTACAACCTCAGCCCAGCCCAAAATAGAAACTTTAAACAGTTAAAATCTGTTACAGATGTAATAGTAATTATAAAAAGAATGACTTTTATTGGAATAAACTAATCCATAATTAGCTTTCAGCCTATATAAATATGGGCAGTGTCGTTTGGTTCAGCCTGATGTGTTCAAATGAAACAGCTGTGACCCTAGGAAAGAAGTCACTACCCCCTGTGGCTATGGAATGAGCATACTTTTGCTTCTTAAATGGAGGATAGCATTTTATTTTCTATTTGACAAAAGAGGAGGAGATAAATGTGTCCTTTTTTAAAAAGATAAAACATTTTTTTCCCACATAGGAGTTATGATCGAAGTTCCAGGAGCTTAGATCAGGATTCTCCTTCAAAAAAGAAGAAATTTCAAACTAATTATGCTTCCACCACCCATCTAATGACTGGCAAGAAAGTGCCATCCTCTCTGCAGACCAAGCCCAGTGACTTGGAAACAACAGTGTTCTACATTCCTGGAGTTGATGTGAAGGTAAAAACCTAGATGTTTAGGACAAGAGATCAAAGTGGATGACAGTGGTACTTTTTTTCTATTATTTATATTCTTCTTTTTCTCTGGATATTAATGAGACTTTCTGACTTTTTTTTTTTTTGCTTAAAATGTATTCTGAACATAAGAGCATCTAAGTTATAGGCTTCATCTCTACAGCTTTTTCCATGAAAATTTGGCAGAGAGAAGTTAGTTATCTTTTTTTAAATATCAGTATCATATCATACTTGCTAAACCTTGCCTAGTGCAACTTTATTGAGCAACTATTTTTTTAGATTCTAGAATTATATAACTGTAGTTTACTAGACTGAAAAGAACTTCTAACGATCTAAAGTGATCTTTCCAGTTTTAAAAATAAAAGGCATATAGTCTTTCCAGGATTGCAGATCTCACATGTAAAAGCTAGAACTGCGTTTTTGGACTCCTGAGCCAGTGTTCTTTCTACTACCTTTTTATATTTCATGGTTTTTCCTCATCTGATACTGTTTCAATTTTGAAAGTGTATCTTTTTTTCAATACAGTTGCACTACAATTCTAAGACGCTAAAGACTGAATCACCTAATGCTTCCAGAGGGTCTTCCTTGCCAAGAACACTCTCCAAAGAGTCCAAGCTGTATGGTATGAAAGATAGCGCGACATCTCCTCCTTCTCCTCCTTTACCTTGCACTGTCCAGAGCAAGACTAACACCTTACTTCCTCCCCAACCCCCACCTCTCCCCTCAGGTATTTAGAATATACTCTACTTTTTAATCATTTTTTTCTTAATTTTCAGTCATCCTACTTGCTCTGTTGAGACTTTCAAATTCACATTTAAGGAAAAGAACATAGACTTGTAAATAATGACTGTGCAAAATTCACAGATAGAAATCTGGGCCAACTATTTGTGGCTGTTTCTCAAATTTGATGTTACTTTAGAACATCAGTTTTAATCTTGAGGTAGTTCAATAGCTCAAATTTTTGTTCAGTATATATTTAGGAAAGAGTGGTTCTGTGTAGTTCAGATTTGGGAGATCTGGTAAGTTATCAAACAAATAATTTAAGACAATTTGATTTAACTGCATTTATCAGTTATCTGTTATGAGATAACAGATTACCCCAAATTTAGTGATTTTATAATCTCAAACACAGTTTCTATTGATGAGCAATGCCACCCAGTTTGGCTTGGGGGATCTGACATGTGGTCTTCCATAAGGTTGGAGTCAAGATGTTGTCCAGGCCTGCAGTCACCTGAATGGGGTCTAGGGCTGGAGAATCTGCTCCCATTATGTTCCAGTCATGTGGCAGCTAATAGGCACCTTGATTCCACGCCTTGAGGCCTTTCTCCTGGCTGCTGAGTGTCTATAAGACGTTGCAGTTAATCTCCCTCAAAAAAAAATGATCCAGAAGAGAGCAGGGCTCAGTGTGCAATATCTTTTATGGTGTGGCCTCAAAAACCGTACAACATCACTTTTGCAATCTTACTGATGAGACAGGTCATTAGCGAGGGAACAAGGGTATGAACACTGGGAGCAAGGATAGTTGCGTATCATCCTGGAGTCTGCCTACCACATAGCACACGAATGATACCTTAGATCCATGGTAAAATTTCCAAAAGAGGGACTACCAAACATTTGTCACTGGGAAGACAACTCGATATATGAACCTTTTACGAGTCAGTAAAGAATCATGATGACAATGCCTAATATTTTTATATCACTTTTCAGTTGCCAAGTCTCATCTGTATTCATTGCAAATATTAGAATCCTGTTTTATAAATGAGGAAATTTAAGGCTTGGGTTGTGAACATCTGTTCTAAATTTACACAGCTAGTAAATGTTTGTAGTGGAAACCTAAGCTAAGTCTTTATTAGATATTCCTACTCATTCTACCGAAGTGGAAATATTTAGTTAAGGAAGAATGAAAGAAAGATAGCATCATATGTTAAGAAGCTTTATAACTGCATACAGGCTAAGCATAGGAAAGCCTGAAAATAGTGACATTTTTCCTTACTTGCCACTAAATATTGTAAGTCAAGTTTCTCTGTATCTTCTTAAATAGACAAAAGGACTAATCTAACCAAAAACATAGCAAAGTATAAAATTGAAAAATTGAACCAGAATTTGTGACCTAGAGCAAGTAAGAATAACCATTGTGTTGTGCATCATTAATGATCATTGTATTCTAACATTAATGCATCATTTCCATCAACCTGCTATTTTTATTGTTTTCTTCTATGCTTTTAAATAAGGTACTTTACCTGATTAAACTGTCATATAATTCTGCTGTATCACAAAATTCATATCTTTTATTGGAACATTTTATTAAATTTCCTTAAGTGTACCTAATATTTACAAATGTTTTAGCCAAAGGAAAAGGAAGTGGAGGAGTAAAAACAGCCAAGCTCTATGCCTGGGTAGCACTTCAATCATTGCCGGAGGAAATGGTTATTAGTCCCTGCTTGTTGGACTTCCTGGAGAAGGCTCTAGAAACAATCCCAATTACACCAATCGAAAGGAATTATACAGGTAAGCACCATCCTTATGTACTCACTTCATGTTACCTGTGTTTTGGGACCCCATTGCTTAGCAGTGTTTGTTAATGCTATTACATATTACAATACATTCAGTTATAATTAAATAGATAAAAGAATTACAGAGCTGAAAAATTCCCTGAGAGATGATCTGATCCTCATTTCCTTATGAAAATGGTTCAGTCCTATGAGGTTTTATGATTTCCCCAGGGCCACAGCTAATGGATGACAAGGTCCACAAAAACAACCTCAGGTTCTACGTTAGAGTGTCCTTGAGGGCAAAGGTATAATAACTATTTCCTTTGTGTACTTTGAGTGGCAGGGGAGTTTCTTTGGGAGACTGAGCAAGAGGTTTGAGGAGGGGAAGATGTATAGAATGGTGAGCTTCAAAAGCAAACGTTCTGGGTATTCTGGCCTCTGAGCTGAGCAATGAATATAAGAGAAAAGAATCTTACAATAGTTGGCTCTTGATCAAATAATAAAACTTAAAACTAAATATTTTAACAGCTGTTAGCTCACAAGATGAAGACATGGGGCATTTTGAAATACCAGATCCTATGGAAGAGTCAACAACATCACTAGTGTCATCCTCAACGTCAGCATACTCTTCCTTCCCTGTGGATGTCGTGGTGTATGTGCGAGTTCAGGTGATAAGCTTCATTTATGGCTTTTCAAAGAAAAATGTTTTCCTTAAGTTTATTTCAACATTATTTCCCTTTGAAGTTTTCTTAGCCATAGGCTTTTGGACCTTTAATAAATTTATGATGGTTTAGAGTTTGCCTGAACTTTGAGAAGTATGTAAAATTTTATGTGTAACTCTACTTTGTTTCTGAAATGTTTCATAGATCATTGGATTTTTCAAATTTAGATCTCATACTTTTGTGGCAAAAATTTAAATACACGTTAAAATCCCTTTAAAATATTTTATGCCTTTTTATTGTACACATTTAGTTCTTATCATGTGATACAAACTATTAAGATATAAGGTCACAACAGTACCTTTGTTTGGATTTCTGCTGAGTTAGGTCATTTTATTTAATATTTTATTCTAAAACACAGTCCTAGCAAATTTACTCCTTTGGAAGTAAAATTGTTGAGGAGGAGTTGAAAACCTCTAAACCTCTCAGTTTGGTTTATCTCAACTAAAATTTTATAATCAAGCTAAAGAAGAAAAGCAATGCTGAAGGTGATCTGTTCCAGCTGTTTCTTACAATAGCAGTAGGCCAAAAGGTCTTCAGTGTGTAATTCTGGAGGTTTGCACTCACTTTTTTGAAGGTCTGAAGAAAACACATGAGTAAAGAGTTTAGGGTAAATAAAACCTTTGTTACTAATAAAATGGTGGGTTTTTTTTTCAAATTTTAATATAAATGAGATTACTTCTTTTTTAAAAGACTGGATTAAGAGCAAGTATAACATAAGGATAAATATTTTCAAGAGTTCTGAATTATCTCGATGTCTAAATATTGCTCAGAGATGACTCTTCCGATATTTAGCTTTTCAAAAATGACACCATTTTGTGAATATACTTTGGCTCGTGGATCATGTTTCTGAAAAAGTGATGATGTTAAACATAACCCTTGTAAGTGTCAAATGAGTAGACATGATAAGCTTGGTGTGAGTGGACTAGAATGGAATTTGAATGTGACATCTGGAGTCCAACAGGAAACTTTTTAACTATATGGTTCCTGGAAACCTTTTCTGGCTTTTTGCTGCTGGTAGCCCTCGCAGATCAAGTTTAGCTGCTTGCCAGTGTCGAGAGTAGAGTGCATGCTGAAGCTGCCGTCCCTGGACTTGGTGTTCTCCTCCAACCGAGGGGAACTGGAGACTTTGGGTACAGCATATCCCACAGAGACCTTGTCCCCCGGGGGCACTGCTCCTCAGAGTGGAACAAAGACTTCTGCTAGCAAAACTGGAATACCAGGTAAGCAAACATTGTTTTATTTCTCTGGTATAAAGCCAAATATGACATTTGAATCAATGTTATAATAGTAATTAACATGTTTTAAATTTTGAAAAGGAGACTATTTAAGAATTAGAATATTTCTAAAAAATATATATATATAGTAGACCAAAGTTTTAAGTATACTTCATGTGTTAGTAGAACTTGAGTACCGTTTAGTTTATGTTTTTAGCTAAGTAGCAATTAGATAGCATTTTGGTTTTGGTTTAAATGTACACACTATAAGCACTATGATGTGACTAGTATGTCATCACACATTCAAAGTTTGGAAAGTTTTCTTTGATGCCAAGTTAGATTTTAATTTAAGAATAGTCAATGTTACAAATGGAAAATAAGAGACATACTGTTGTTTATAAAGATTTCTTATCATGCTGTGTCAAAATTGTGTTAGGTAACATATTTTTTAAATGGCAAATTGTGTTGTCTGGTTCTTGTTTGTTGTATCAAAAGTGTTTTTTTGGGGTTTTTGTTTTTTTGTGGTGCTGGGAATTGGGCATGGAGGTCCTTGTGCATGTGAGGCAAGCACTTTACTAGCCCCAAAACTTTTGTTTTTAAAATATGACTGATGATTTCCTGATGAGATAGATACACCTCAGTAAAATCTCAGTGCCATTTCTACCCTAAAAATTATGTAGTGGTCACAAATGTAAATGATAAAGAATTTACTGAACATTTTTAAAGCAAGAGACCAGATTGAATGAAAGTTGATAGGAGAATTGAAATATTGTTTACACAGTGGTTCGTAACGGGGTCTGGGATGTTTGGCAGTGTGGGAGGCAATATGAATTTTCTTAGTTACAGCCTTTGACTTGAAGCTAGTGGGGAAGTGGGGTGCTGCTTAAATGCCCTGTAGTGTCACCACAATTCCTCCCTCCCAGAGAGATATCTGGTCTCAAATGTCAGTAATGTCAACATCAAGAAAGCATGCATTAGAGTAAAAAGTATAAAAACCTATTCTCCAGTTTTGAGAACGGCATGAAGACAGGGGAGAGGTGCCACGTCCAGCACGCCGTTAATTCAGAAACCCGAGGGGTGGTGGGGGATAAAGACAAGACAAACAGACACACCTAGGGAGAAAAAGCCGGGGCCAGGTGGGTGACCAAGCCCTGGTGAAGCTTGACTGACTCTGAGATAGCTCAGCATGTTTATTATATAGTTTCCTCATCAAAAGGTTAATTATGGGAAAGTTTCAGCAAAGCCGGTAATCTGAAGGACGCAGGACTGGCAAGACATTAGGATCATCTTGTTTTGTTCAGAATCCTCTATCCCCTGGACAATGTGCTGAACTCAAGGCCTTGACTGATAGAGCCACACATCTTTGCATGTAGCCACCCCTGGCCACTGTTGCCATAGCAACCGGAACATCCTGGCCTGCACCTTTGCACAAGTAGCTACCAGTACAGATGCAGCCATGGGAGTCAGACAGGCCATGATTTATATCACTAAACTCCACAGAGAGGGAAACAGCTTTCTGATTTTGAAGGAAAAAAACAACAACAACAACAAACTGGGGGTCCTGTTTTTTGAGCAGTTATCTTAGGTTCAGAACTTTACCCAAATAGTGTATCAAGCATCAATAGGAAAATGCTTTGTCTCTAGTATTTACCCACAATACTGGGGAAAGGGTTAAAACAAACATTTGTTTTGCTGTGTGAATCTTTGAAAGTTTTTACAACAAATTAAGGAAACTAAACAGTTGATTTCCTAGAAGCAAGGTTTTTGCTATTTGGTCACCCATTAGATTGAAATTCTTCTGCGGTTGTGAGATGTTACAGTGGTAGTGTTGGCTTTTTAAACCATATTTTCATAAATGTAATTACTCTTTATAAAATAATGGGGAAAACAGAATTATTACCAATGAAATGAAAGTAGGAAGTACCAGCCCTTGATCATAGGTTATCTGTGTCTCATCCACTCTCTCTCCCACACTGTTGGAAGGATGTTATCTTTTTTCTCAGGCAAAAGTGAGATATGGTTTCTTCTTCTATATTACTCTTTAAAATTTGAAATATCAGAGGCATTTTCCCCAAATACAAAACATTTGTCTCTAAAGTAACTTTAATGGCTAGTTGATATCCCATAATTTTGATGATATGTTTGAGATTCCCTGGGTTTCTTGTTTTACTTGAATTTTAAAAATAATATTTAAATGAACATTTTTGCATACGAATATTTACAAACAAATTTTTAAAGGGAGAATTTCTGTGTTGGACAGTGTGAACATTTTTTAAGTGATAGGTTTTGCTGTCCAGTAAAACACATGTGTGAGAATATCAAGCTCACTGTACTATTCCCAAAGCTTTTATCTTTAATCATTGTCAGTGTGATGGAGTAAAATGGGATTTTTATTATATTAATTTGCATTATATTGCTTTATTGGCCATGGGGGAGGGGTTTGTAAAAAGTGCCAGGTTATTTCTCTTAGAATGTTCACCTTTCTTCGTGACAATGTCATAAGCACTGAAATTATTACAGGAGTATTGTACAGACACACAGTGCCAAGAATGTATAGAGAAAGGACCATGATGCAACAACTCTGTTTATGCCTGCATTTTAGGTTGCTTTAGAAAATAACAAAAATGAAATGCCACCCCTCATTTTATAAAAACATTCAGTAAGGAATGATGATGAGAGTAAATTGTAGGTGTGATGAAATCCTTTCCTTGAAAGGATCTTTACTGAATGTGTGTGCAGGTCAGTGCTAAGAATTATATGTACACACAGAACACAGCTAATTGAGATGGTCCTGCTGAAGGGACAGATAAGAGCCAAGCACACAAGCTCATTTTAGGTGGAAATGTGAAGCAGATATGATTCAGCCAAGCAGAAGGTTGGAGGACTGAGCTCTGCAGGTGGAGAGTTACTAGTCCATGATGCAGGAAGGACCTTTGGCAACTTTGGAAAATTGGAAGGAACTCTGGAAAGTCAGAAAGAAGTCTGGTCTGGAGGTGGATTTTGGAGTCATCAACCAAATCGTATGGTGTATTGTTTCATATTTTCATGTTTAAAGCATATTTGGAATTATCCTATCCTTCCTTGGTAAATGTCTAAGAGAAAGAGCTTTTTTATTTTCTGCCTTTGCATGTCCTGTACTTAGACCACTGTTAGCTACTAAAATGTGGACTCCAGCTATATGATATGGATTTTTTCCCAGTTTGCTCTCCCTCTGTGCTTAAACTCAACTCTGGGGCTCTTCCGTTGCCTCTTTCCAGTGGAGCTAAGAAATAGGAAACTGTATAATCTGCCAGAAACACATGTTAATTGTTGTTTTAAAGATGAACAGAGTAACCCGCCTTGATTTACATTGTAAAGTCAAGGGAAAATATGTCTAAGTCCTCATTTTGTTTTAGGGATTTAAGTCTATTGATATATTAGCGTTTGAAGGTTTCCATTTTATTTTCCTGTCATGTTTGGTATCTTGAAAATAAATAAGTAGCTTTTTAAGATTGTTATGGCTTAAAGACACTTTGGACTTTTCTGTTCACCTTAGGCTCATCAGGATTAGGCAGCCCTCTGGGCCGAAGTCGGCACAGCAGTAGTCAGTCGGATCTGACCATCTCCAGCAGCAGTTCCTCTGGCTTGAGCTTCACTGCGTGCATGTCCGACTTCTCCCTGTACGTGTTCCATCCGTATGGAGCAGGGAAACAAAAAACTGCTGTTTCTGGCCTCACACCTGGATCAGGAGGATTAGGTGAACTATGCATGTTTGATCTTTTTCAAATTTGTAGCATCTTTTCAAAAGCTTTTTCAGGCTTTTCAAGCTTTCTTTTCATAAATCATAATAATGGATATAAACTAAGATCAGAAGTTTTTTATATTTTATCTATTTGATAATATTAATTTTGTCCCTATTTCACATCTTGTAGAAATATGAAATAAGGAATTTGAGTAAATTAACTATATGTGGATTTTAAATTGAAAATATTTTCTACACAGTACAGTAATCTACTCAGAAATTAGAGCTTACGTGTTATGTTTAAATCTTACCAAATCCACATTTGTACGGGAAACTATATTCTTAATAAAGTAAAATTTTAAGTGCCTCGGTCATGTTTGTTAATTTAAAATGAGAATTATTAATTAAGTCAATTATTTACTGAAATTAAATTTTAATGACATTTTCAAGTGCAGTCGAAACACTAAAAATGCATAAAATTTTGCTACGATTGCTTCACTTACATTTGGACAGATAATGAAGACACACATTCCATGTCAGTTCCAACTTTTGCCATTGAAGGAGGGGTTTTGAGAGTCCCTCATTCTGTGCGCCTGCTGGGAGGACACTGATGCTCTGCCACAGCCACTATCTCATCTAAGTGATTGGGGTTGATGGCATACTGCAGTGTGGGGGATCGGCTTCATCTAGCTGGATGACCTTGTGTGTATATAGGTGTGGGGTTTTTTTGTTGTCGTTTTTTAGGTAACGTGGATGAGGAGCCCACTTCAGTCACTGGTCGAAAAGACTCACTCAGTATAAACCTTGAATTTGTGAAAGTGAGTTTGTCTCGAATAAGGCGTTCAGGAGGTGCCTCATTTTTTGAAAGTCAATCTATAAGCAAGTCTACAAGCAAAATGGACACTACGCTAATAAATATATCTGGTATATAGTTTTTTAAAATTTAATTAAGGTATTGTTTTCCAGAATTAATAGTGACCTCTGCTTTCACCATTTAAAAATGAAACATGCTTAATAGAAAGCTTTAGGGCAAGGCAAACTCAGGGGGAAATGGGCTCAGACCCCAGTGCTGTCTTCAAGTGTATCAGTGCGGGCAGTATTGGCACTGTCATTTTTAGTTAAAAAGACATTAGGCAAAGCCAAAATAGGCCTGATTAGATAACTGAAATGCTTCTTCACTTCCTCTCTACCATGAATTGGTAACATTTCTGACTTTTCATTTGTTCGTTGGATTTTCTAATTGTAAATGCTTAAAACATTTCCTTGGTATCAGGGTCTCGACTTGGGAGCATGGGTGTTGCCAGCTTAGTCACTAGCTATAGTATAGTATATGGGAGACCACTCATTTTCTTTAAATTGTGACTTGAGTATTTTAAATTAAATGCATATGGAATATTTTGAAAAAATCAGAAAACTGTGATTACTGATCTCAGTGTGATGTGTGCATGCAACCCAGTCTTCACTCAGCAAACACCAAGCCTGTGTTCCACAGGGTTTGTTGGCCAGGCACTCTGCTGGGCAGCTGGGGAGCAGGCATGAGTAGAGCAAGGTCTCATGCAGACAGACAGACAGCAGCACAGGACAGTGATGCTATAGCAGAGGTGTGTACAAAGAGGAGGAAACAATAAATTCTCTTTTATGTGTGATTAAGGGAGGCTTCACTAAGGAAATGATACTGGGGCAAGACCTGGAAAGTTGAGAAATGTTCTCAAAGGAAGCAACACAGTATTCAGTGTCACAGGAGAATCAGAATAGGATGCCTTTGGAGCATACTTTGTTTGCTGTGACTGAAGCACAGGGCAAACTCATCATTTAAGGTCCAAAAGGAGAAAGGATTGGATAGAGATAGAGTCAGTAATGTAGGTCAAGATCAGAATTTGGAAGGTGATCATTAGGAATCAGGTTCTGATCCTGGCAGTGAGAAGACATTAGAGGCTTTTACAAAATGGGATGATCTTAGAGAGTTTTGTGGTAGCAAGAAAGACGGGAGGGGAAAGATTGCTTGAGGCTATTGAATCTCACCAAACAATAGTAAATGGAAGCCTGAGTTGTGGCAGTGAGAGCGGAGAGCAGGGAATGGCTCAGGAGGATGCAGGAGAACCTTCAGCCTGAAGATAGGCTGCTAAGGAGCAGTGGAGGGGATGGGGAGCCTCAGGCTTTAAGCCCAAGTGATCAAAAAGAAATTGATCAGTGGTAGAGCACCTGCCTAGCACATGTGATTCACTGGGTTCAATCCTCAGCACCACATAAGAATAAATAAATAAAATAAAGATATTGTGTCCATCTATAACTAAAATATTTTTTAAAAGGGGTATTGATACCACTAACTTAGATTGAAATAAAATGGACAGAAAAGAAGGAATTCCTGTGGGACATATAAGGGGCAGGGTTGGAGTGGCTGGGGCCAAGGCTGGCTCAGGGCCTCGTGGGCACATGTGTCCTGCAGAAGCTGCAGAAAGGGAAGAGGAACACGTACATTAGGAGTGGAGTGCTCAGAGAAGAACCCTCCAGAAGGAAATTAATGGTCCCTGCGCACAGCTCTTTAGGTTGCAGGTCCCTTTGAGGAAGGTGATATCCTAGCTCATCCTGTTGGTACATTTTGCATATTTGAGATAAGTCCTAGATTAAAGTGTAAAGCTGGCTGAGACTGTTTTCTGAGAACATCAAGACAGTGATAATATAATCCAACTTGCTATCACCTTAAAAGAGGAAGTGGAGCTAATAGTCCCATAATGCATTATTTCTATAATTGGTGGAAGGATATAATAACTTGTTAAGCATAATATATAGCTTATTTTGATATTTCATAAATTGATAATTTGATATTTTCATAAATTAAGCATAATTCATCTGTATGATATATCTGATACCCTCCATGTAAAAATATTGAAAGTCTTGGAAATCTGTAAGTTCTAACAATTTTTATTTATGTATTAGCTGTTTGTGATATAGGGTCTGCCTCCTTTAAATATGATATGCGCCGCCTCAGTGAAATTCTGGCATTTCCGAGAGCCTGGTATAGAAGAAGTATTGCAAGACGTCTGTTCCTTGGAGATCAAACAATAAATTTGCCAAGTAAGCTTGTTGTGTGGCTATAATTAGGTTGCTTTTAATTTTGGTTATAATCGTAGTAAGACCCATCCTTGATGACAGAAACTTTGTCCTCCTTGGTAAGTTGTACCATGTGATGCAGTCAGGCATTCGAAAACCATCTGTTGGGCCCTTCTAACATGTCAGGTACCAGGGGCACCATAGAATCAAACAGAAGTCTTGCCCTCTCAAATCACAGTGTAGCTGACATTTTATATTCTATAATAATTATGCTGTAATCATTATAAACTCTGGAAATGCAGAAATATATTTTTTAACTATCCAAATTAATTATGGTTATTTAAGGCATGGAAAACAAAAAAGTGTTGGGAACATGCTGCTGCTATGCTTTCGCTTGTCTCTTGTTCTAAGATAGTGTTGTAGGTTTTTGCTTAAGCAGATTTGTAGAAGTGTAGAGTATGTTTAGCCTAATATAGTGGAAAATACAAGAAATGCTAGGACTGGGTCTATTTCCTCACCTGTATAATGGGCCCAGAAGACCTCTTTGCACTTTTCATAGAGTTATGTGAGAATTCAGTACTGGTTTTTTTTGTTGTTTTTTTTTTACAAACTGTAAATTGCCATCTACTTGCCAAATGGGGAACTAGAAGGAATGTGTAATGTGGCTAGAGATGGTGGATGAGTTAAGTTATTTGATAACATAGTAACTTTGCTTTGTTACTTTTGTATTTGCTTTTGTTTTCCACTCTTGCACTAGCTTCTGGGCCTGGAACACCTGATTCCATTGAAGGCGTAAGCCAGCACCTTTCCCCGGAATCATCAAGAAAAGCTTACTGCAGGACGTGGGAACAGCCAAGCCAGTCAGCCTCCTTCACCCACATGCCTCAGTCACCTAATGTATTCAATGAGCATATGACGAACAGCAGCATGTCACCAGGGACTACAGCACAGAGCCTGAAATCACCTGCTTCCATAAGGTCAAGAAGTGTGTCTGATTCTTCAGTTCCTCAAAGAGGTGACACTGCTCTCTTTATTACAGTAGCCCTCCAGTGTTCCCAGATAAAAATCTTAGTCACTCACAGACTCCTGCCCCAGTTGGTGGGGGATGCATTCTTGAGGCTTTTATGATAAGAAGTTAGGGAGAAAAAATCCACAGAAACAACAAATACCAAATACTTGAAAGTTCTGCCAGCAGAAGAGATCAATAGATGGCTCGTAGCTCCTTAAGGAACTAGGAAGAGAGGAGGACTATATTTGTGTGTTCCACATGGCACAGTTGTTTTCAGAAATACACCTATAGTCTCATAAAACTCCCAGAAGATGCTTGGATGTTAAAAGTTAATCCTTGTATTTGTTTAGTCATTCTTTCATTCAATCAGTACTTTTTAAAACTGTATGTACTGGGCTGTGGCCTTGTACTTGTACCTCAACATATAAAAATGGGAGATGCAGTTCTGTCACCAGGTCAGATTAGGTATGAGCAAGTACAGGGTTTCTTTTACATATTGAGTTACTTTGAATGCAGAAG
Source organism: Marmota flaviventris (assembly GCF_047511675.1). NCBI lineage: Eukaryota > Metazoa > Chordata > Mammalia > Rodentia > Sciuridae > Marmota > Marmota flaviventris. The sequence continues at coordinate 142,621,465 of NC_092504.1, read as the reverse complement.
GCAGGTTCCCAGCCAGCCTCTGCATTTCAGAACGGTCCCTGCTGTTGAGTACTCTATTCGACAGCAGCATCGTAGGATTTTTCTCCTTGCTGAAGAAAGCCCGAGGGTGATGAGTGGTGTGTGCTCCTCTTCTGCACACAGCCACATTCCTGCTGTGAAGCGGGCCATAGAGTCCTGTAAGCTTCCAAGAAGCAAGGTTGCTGGGCTTGGTAAGCATTTCACAAACGTGTTGTTACTTCAGAGGCAGTGTGACAGCTAATCCACATTAGGTTTCAGTATAGGAATGTCACATCTTTCCCTTTGGATCATGGAGATGAGAACGGTTTCTGCTTTGTAATGGACTTGGCACATATAGGAGCGAACATGTATTTCATTTTTCTATCTTCATTCAGATTCACTTTCGAAAACATCAACTCCTGTTAACAAATCAAACAAAGCAGCAAGCCAGCAAGGGACCCCGTGGGAGACACTTGTCGTGTTTGCCATCAACTTGAAACAACTGAACGTGCAAATGAATATGAGTAACGTGATGGGAAATACCACGTAAGCTATCAAGAGAGAAATGCAGTCGTTGTCATTGTCCTCAGAGTAAAGCAGCTCCACCGTTTGTGTAGTACTGAAGAGTTTGAGACAGTGCAGACACCAGCTAGAGATACAAATGCTTTCATCCTGAAAATGGCTTTATTGTAAGGATACCACAGTATAAAACAGCACAAAACCTGTTCCAAAAGGGGGTGGAAATTATAAGGAAAATAGAGTCAATTTCTACCTAGGAAGAAAGCTTCACCATCACTGTTACCAATAGTTTTTTAAGAACTGTTGTTTCATTGTCAAACTTAATCTTTTATTTATTAATCTGACTCCCTTTTTAATTTACCATATTGGCAACCATCTCTTTAACAATGCTTTTTCCTTTTTTCAGTTGGACAACTAGTGGTTTGAAGAGCCAAGGTCGTCTGTCAGTGGGAAGTAATCGCGATCGGGAGATCAGCATGTCTGTTGGGCTGGGGAGGTCACAGTTAGATTCTAAAGGAGGAGTAGTTGGAGGGACCATTGACGTCAATGCTTTGGAGATGGTTGGTATGTTGAAGTTTCTCGACTCATGTAGCATACTTTTAAAAATTACATTGAAAAATGCTTTTTGAAAACTGATTTTTCCGTTTTCCCATAAATGTTTCTGTGGAAAGTAATTATGTTTTTATTTTAGCTCATATTTCTGAACACCCAAATCAGCAACCCAGTCACAAAATTCAGATTACCATGGGTTCCACTGAAGCTCGTGTGGACTACATGGGCTCAAGTATCCTCATGGGCATCTTCAGCAATGCTGACCTTAAGCTTCAAGATGAATGGAAAGTAAACTTATATAACACACTGGACTCAAGCCTGACTGATAAAAGGTATATTGTTCTTTTTTTTTTTTTTTAAATACTAGGGATTGAACTCAGTGGTCTTTAACCACAGAGCCACATCCCCACACCTTTTTATTTATTGAGGCAGGGTCTTGCTAAGCTGCTTAGATTCTCACTAAGTTACTGAGGCTGGCTTTGAACCTATAATCCTCCTGCCTCAGCCTCGTGAGCTGCTGGGATTACAGGCGTGCACCATCACACCCAGCTCGGAACACTTTTGTGACTGTTTTTAATGCATTTTTTTTCACCCAGTGAGAAAAACACAGGCACTTCATATGTTGTGCAGAATAGTTTTATATTATGCAACTAATACAAATGAAAAAGTTGGGTGGGAAAGATAATTCTTCTTATATGTTTAAGTTATCTTCTGTGGGATATATGATAAAGATTATGTTTTATGTTCTAGTGAGATTTTTGTCCATGGAGATTTGAAATGGGATATTTTCCAAGTAATGATATCAAGATCAACAACACCAGACCTGATAAAAATAGGCATGAAGCTCCAGGAATTTTTCACACAACAGTTTGACACCAGCAAACGAGCTCTGTCTACTTGGGGACCAGTTCCTTATCTTCCACCAAAGACAGTGACTAACAACCTAGAGAAAAGTTCACAAGAACAATGTAAGAATTAGAATTAATTTTTTGTATATGCTTTATCTTTCACTAAATGTATTCTTTTTTTTTTCAATTTATTTTTTTCTACTTTGTTATACGTGATAGCAGGATGCCTTTCAATTCATGATACACAATGGAGCACAACTTTTCTTTCTCTGGTTGTACACGATGTAGAGTCGCACCACATGTGCAGTCATACATGTACCTAGGGTAATGATGTCCATCTCAGTCCACCATCATTCCTGCCCCCATGCCCCTTCCCCCATCCTCCCCTTTGCCCAGTTGAAGTTCCTCCATTCTTCTCATGCCTTCCCCCAACCCATTGTCAGTCAGCATCCACTTTTCAGAGAGAACAATTCAGCCTTTTGTTTTTTGGGATTGGCTTACTTTGCTTGGCATGATATCCTCTAACTCCGTGCAAATGTCATAACTTTATTCTCTTTTAATGCTGAATAATATTCCAACCATCTAGGTTGGTTCCACAATTTAGCTATTGTGAATTGAGCTTCTATAAACATTGATGTGGCTGCCTGACTATAGTATGCTGATTTTAAGTCCTTTGGAGTGGGATAGCTGAATCAAATGGTAGTTCCATTCCCAGTTTTCTAAGGAATCTTCATACTGCTTTCCAGAGTGGTTGCTTTAATTTGCAGTGCCACCAGCAATGTATGAGTGTACCTTTTTCCCACATCAGTGATGAACCCTCTGAAAGAGAAATTAGAAAAACTACCTCATTCACAGTGGCCTCAAAGAAAATAAAATACTTGGGAATCAATCTAACAAAAGAGGTAAAAGGCCTATACAGTGAAAACTACAGAACACTGAAGAAACTGAAGAAGACCTTAGAAGATGGAAATATCTCCCATATTCTTGGATAGGAAGAATTAATGTAGTCAAAATGGCCATCCTACCAAAAGCATTATATGGATTTAATGCAATTCCAATTAAAATTCCAACAACATTCCTTATAGAAGTAGAAAAAGCAATCTACTTTCCAAATTTATTTGGAAAAACAAGAGACCCAGAATAGCCAAAGCAATCCTTAGCAAGAAGAGTGAAGCAGGAGGCATCACTATACCAGACCTTAAACTATACTACAGAGCTATAGTAATGAAAACAGCATGGTGTTGGCACCAAAATAGACCTGTAAACCAATGGTACAGAATAGAGGACACAGAGACAAACCCACATAAATACAATTATCGTACCAAACACACCAAAAACATACATTGTATTGTATTCTTAATTAAAAATAATAATAATGTATAAGCCATATTTAGGAAGTATCCTGTAGCTCTTTATCCCGTTTACTCAGAAAGAGACTGACTTCCTACCTGCCAGTGAGTGAGAAGCCACTTGGGAAGTCATTGTCCTTATTGTCTCCTTTCCCTGTCACAGCTCATCTGCAGTCCTGCCCACCCCATGCCCCTAAGTATTGTTTATGACAATGTCATGCTCTGGTTTGGAACACTGGCTGTGCATTCAAAATAGCTGAGTTTGGATTTATTAACTGATATTAGATTAATATTTTTCACTCAGTAATTCAGTAATTGGCAAATATTTTATTAAGCAAAAAACATGTGTTTAGGTACTGTTCTAGTCACAAGAGATCTAGTAGTAGGTACAATCCCTGCCCTCATGAAGCTTATATTGTAATAGGAGAGACAGACCATAAATAATTTGCTAATTAAATATATGAAATAATTTAAGATAGAAGTGCTGAGAAAAGAACAAAGGGAAGAATATAGAAATAGAGACTAAAATCATGGCATTTGCAGGTAAATAAGATGGAGTTAGAGAATATGATGCTAAGTGAAGTTAGCCAATCCCAAAAAACCAAAGGCTGAATGTTTTCTTTGATATGCGGAGGCTGACTCATAATGGCAATGGAAGGGGGAGCATGGGAGGAATGGAGGAGCTTTAGATAGGGCAAAGGGGAGGGAGGGGAAGGGAGGGGGCAAGGGGGTAGGAATGATGGTGGAATGAGTTAAACATCATTACCCTAAGCACATGTATGAAGACACGAATGGTGGGGAAATACTTTGTATACAGTGACTTGAAAAATTGTGCTCTCTATGTTTAATATGAAATTAATTGCATTCTGCCATCATGTATAACAAATTAGAATAAATAAATAATGTTTTAAAAAAGAAAATGCTAAGATATAAGGATAGCTACTTTAGAATGGGCAATCAGGGAAGCCTGTTCTGAAGTGAAATTTTGGTAGAAATGTGAATGAATGAAAGAGTGAAGCTGAGATCTGGAGGAAGAAAGTTCTTGGCACAGGGTTCATGGAGGGTCTAAAGCTCCTATCATGTGAACAGACTTGGTTCATTTGAAAACCATTAAGGCAGGCACTGTGGCAAGTGCCAGTGAGCAATGAGGAGAATGGTGAACATGAATTCAGAGGTGTTGACCACAGACAGGATTGTCAGTCATCAGTCATTGGAAGCTGTTGGAGTTTTGAACATATGTATTTTCACTTCTTAAAATATGCCTTTAAAAGCATCATTCTGGCCATGTGTGGAGCAGTTGAGAGTGGCAGTAAGGAGAGGTTTCAGTAGTTACCATTGTTAAGTGCGTACTCCTATTTCCACCTTAAGGCGGCCACTGCATGAGTCCAAGCAAGAGGTGATGGTGACTTTAACTGGGCTAACAGTGGTAAAAGGAAAAAGTGGTAAAATCTAGAAGTAGGGTATTCTGTAGGACAAGTAGCTAATAACTTTTTATCACAGAAGTATTATATGAGCATTGAAAAAATAAAACTGAAAACTACAATCAAAAAATGAAAACATTGTATTCCACACACAAATTGACTCTGTGAACAATTTAGAGCACACACTTGGATATTTTTCTGTGCATCTATGTACCTATGTATACGTTTTAAAAAAAATGTCATTAATATTGTTTTATTACCCTTTCCTAATTAACAGTCTCCAACTTTCCATTTTGCTTATTATGTATGTCCTATGGCACATTCAAATTTCTGTGACTGACCTGAAAAAAAAAAAATCCTTTTACAAGTGGTCCACCCAAGTCAGTATATCCAGTTCAAGATATGAGTTTGGATCTGGTTGTTCTCTTCCTTTACTCTCTCATTTGGTAAGGTTGCTTTTTGTGTGACCCAGCTTGTTAAAGGGACCTGGCTACTTGTCCTTCAGAATACCCTACTTCTAGATTTTTGTCAGTGTCTTTCTTGTGGTTGCATTAATATTGTCCTCTAATCCCTATATAAACTAGTGTTGATACCAGGCATTTACCAATTGGGGGATGTTCTATAACATGTCCTTGTTATGAAAAACAATCATCAGGTATAGGCAATTATTTTAGATTAAAGAAAACTAAATACAGTGCATGATCCTTCATTAAATCCCATATGAAAGGTGTGGGGAACAAGCAAAAAGAACATCCTAGAATAAGTGGAAAATAGAAATATGAATTTGGTGTCTTCTTTGTGCATCTCAGATTTTAATTTGCATCTAAAACCTTTTTACAATGCAGATCTGAAGCAGTAGGCATGAAATAGACTTGATAATCTGCATTTCTAATAAGCTCCCTATGCTCCTACTCCTAGCCTCACTTCAAGCAGAGTAGGCAGGGTGAGGAAGAGTAAACAGCAGAACTGGACTCTCCACAGTCCTGCTTCTTCACTGAAGGGTCAAGGTGGAATACTGAGTTTATAGAATTATTTTAGTTGTTGTGTGAGAATTTTGCAAAAGCACTTTGTAAATCGTGAATCATTATAGAAATCTGAGTTGTAATTACTGTTAGCAGTTTACTGCTTTCCTTGGTTCTGTCCGTCCTCATGTAGCATCTTTTCCACTTTTGCTTAATGATGGCCCGGTGTTGTATCTTCATTCATTATCTGAGTCACTTTCATCTGTAGAAAGGGGCCACCTGCTGCCTGCCTGGTCCATCCAGGATGCTTATGAGGCAATTCAAGGTCAATGTTTTTTGGTTTTGTTGCAGTGCTTGATGCAGCTCATCATCGACATTGGCCTGGAGTATTGAAGGTGGTATCAGGATGCCACATATCCTTATTTCAGATCCCATTACCGGAAGATGGAATGCAGTTTGGAGGATCAATGAGCTTACATGGAAATCATATGACACTGGCTTGTTTTCATGGTCCAAATTTCCGTTCAAAATCCTGGGCCCTTTTTCATTTAGAAGAACCAAATATTGCTTTTTGGACTGAGGCTCAGAAAATCTGGGAAGATGGTAAACTGACATATACTTTTGATATTTTTCTGTGCATCTGTATACCTGTGTATACTTTTCCAGACTATGATTTTCTGATATGATTATAAATAACAAACCATTTTTCCATTCTCAAATCTTTTGTCTATTTTTTTTATACTTCTGAAGTCCATCTCTGTGTGTTATCATGTACCTGGAATATTAAGGAGTTCATTGCCAGTGTATCAGTGAAGTCTGGAACATGTCAATGACATATTTCTGATCTTACTATCTTACTGTTTCCTCAAGTTGGTGCTGCTGTGTATGGCCTTAGTCATGATAATAGGTATTATAAGTATTCCTATTAAAACAAGATCAGTGTTAGTGCACGCCTGTAATCCCAGCAGCTTGGGAGGCTGAGACAAGAGGATCGTGAGTTCAAAGCCAGCCTTAGTAAAAATGAGGTGCTAAGCAACTCAGTGAGACCCTGTCTCTAAATAAAATACAAAATAGGGGTGGGGATGTGGCTCAGTGGCAAAGTGCCCCTAAGTTCAATCCCTAGTAACCCCCTGCAAAAAAAAAAAAAAAAAATCAAACATGGTAGGATGAAGAAATTCTTGGCCATTAAAGACTATATTTTAAAATTTGCAGGGAAGGCTGTGCTTTTACCTCTCTAATTACAGTGATAAAACCCAGTTCTTTTGGACTTTGATTTTTTTTCTACTCAGTGGTTCTTAATGATGAAGGATGAAAGGGGAAAAAAATGGTTGATACTCTTCATCTCACTGGGAATAAATCTAGTTGCAACTAAAAGAATTATTTGTTTTTTTTTCTCATTTATTCTTCATTTTATGGCCTTCCCTGTCTTCATATGATTTTAAGTTTGTTGCTCTGAGGCCACAAGATAGCAAGGCCACTATTTCTTAAATCTAATATAGCTCAGCGGTAGATTGCTTGCCTAGCATGTGTGAGGCACTGGATTCAATTCTCAACATCACATATAAAAGAATAAAGGTCCATCAACAACTTTTAAAAAAAAGTTTCCTTTTTCTTTTGTTCTAGGTTCTAGTGATCATTCTACATATATTGTACAAACCTTGGATTTCCATCTGGGCCATAACACCATGGTTACCAAACCATGTGGTGCCTTGGAAAGTCCTATGGCAACAATAACCAAGATCACACGGCGTCGCCATGAAAATCCACCCCATGGAGTAGCAAGTGTGAAAGAATGGTTCAATTATGTTACAGCCACCAGGAATGAAGGTGAACAGCTTGTCTTGGAGAGGGATTTCCTTTGTGTTTTCCTTCTGGTGTTTGGTTGACTGTGTTTAGAATCTTAAGAGGAGGTGGAGCTCTCATTTCTTTACACAGTTCTCACTTTTCATTTATGTCAACATGGTGACTGTTTGGTACATGAACCTCTGACCTGGTAGTGTAACATTTCATGGGCTCAAATTATTTTATGATTCTTGTTTATCTTTTGGGGGGGAAAAAAAAAGAAGACGGTTCATTGCTTTGCTAGCAAAGGAGAAAGCCAAAGGCTGTGATTCTGCTCATCAGCAGGAACTTTTAAGAGAGGCTTTTAAAATGGTGATTCAAAGGCTGCATTCCATGTGTGCTCTGTCTGGAGTTGTAATTCACTTGTTAATTTGGGAGACAGTCATTTCTGAGATCTTCTGGTGCCATCTCCAAAGTGTGGATTATTTCATTCTTATGGTGGGTGTGTACTCTGTCTAATGGAAGAGGATAATCCTATTTCCCCTGAGATTAGGAAGGGAGAGACTAGGGAGGAGTAGGAAGAGAGGAAAAGAAGGAAATGTCCATTTTAAAAATAAATTGCAGTGGCAGAGCATCCAGGGTTATATTTGAAGCATGAAATGGACTCTGTTACACTTCCCCACTGTCAATTTCTGCACTCCATTTCCGTGGAAAACCAGGTGATGACATCTCCAAAGTGCTTCCTGCTGAAAGAAGGCAAAGCTGGGGGCTGTGGCCCAGAGTCCTTGTTCTCTTTCAGGTGGGGCATGGACAATTAAGGGCATTCAGCACCAGAGCAGCCCACAGGGGCATCAAATTATTTTAAATGTAACTGAAAACATTCAAAATAAGATTGGCTTTAAACAAATAAAATGAAGTTTATTATATTGGGGGATATTTTTGGAAAGTAATATTGAAATATATTTTATATTTACACTAAAAATTGGAGGTTTGGGAATTGATAATTAAGTAACAAAATGTCACAAACTCAGGTTCTACATAGCTAGAACAAAACAGAAGTTAGTGTAATATTCCTATTAAGTCATAAGTTTTGTTTACTTACTTACTGGTACCAGGGATTGAGCCCAGAACACTTTCCCAAGTTGGCTGAGGCCACTGAGTTGCTGGGATTGCAGGCCTGTACCACCAACCCAGCTAAGTCTCCAGTTTGAAGAGGTGCTTTAGTGAGTGGTTTCTGTTTTGTTTTGTTTTCCCATTTGATTAGATATGCTAGTCCTGTGGTAACATGGTCAGGTAGCTCTTCCTTTATGGTTGTTTTGGGGTTTATGTTTACCACATTCTTTTTATCAATCATCTGATATATTGGAAAACTGAATAGATTGAAACACACTGAGGCCTGAAGGTTTGACTTAAATTTGACTTGGATCCCATGGGGAATAGATATCATGAAATAAGTGACCCTAGGGATTAAATAGATACTGTTACAAAATCAAAATACAAATGAAGGTGAAAAAGTAAATTAGAAGATTATGTCTGTGTTTACTATCCTACCTTCCAAAGGAATGGGATTCTTTTCAACTGGGATATTCCATGGCACTGTTAGCGTACTGAATTGATGTCTGTGTACCTAGAAAAATACTTTTATAAGACAGCAGTAGTGTAACCCATAGCATATGTATGTGCTATTATTAGGTACTAGAACTTGTACCTAATTTCAAGGTCAGGATCATATTTAGTCCTGAATTCTGAGGTAATGCATCTGTGGATACTTTGGACTTAATGAAATTCAAGTTCAGACATGTGAAATTCAGTTGAAAATAATATTCATTTTAAAGTTTGAGAAACAAAAATATATTAGGTTTTTTCAAAGCTTTGGTCTTGACAAGTGATACACACACACACACACACACATACATGGCTGCATTTTTAAACTTGATTCTTGCAGCTTTTGAAATGACTGACATTCCGTGTATTCTAGTCTCTTGAAAGCCAGAGGCTCTTCAGTGCCCATTGGTTTGACTTTTTATCCTTATGTTCTGCACATAGAACTAAACTTGCTCCGCAACGTTGATGCTAATAACACAGAGAATAGCACTACTGTGAAGAATTCCAGTTTGTTGAGTGGATTCAGAGGAGGTTCTAGCTACAACCATGAAACAGAGACTATCTTTGCACTACCAAGGATGCAGCTTGACTTTAAGTCCATCCATGTTCAAGAACCACAAGAACCTTCATTACAAGGTAAATGGAGGAAAAAATGTTCAGTTTTTAAGGTTACTAAGAAAATCCTGAAGGAACAAGCTGTTTTTCTAACAGGTTATTTGGTAATATTAGCAGAAATTTAATGAAATTGATTTTAAAAGTCACATTCATTGATATTCTTACCATAACATGTCCTCTGACAAATATTTAGCCTGTTTGTGCCTGTTTCTCCCAAGTGAAATGGGGAATAATTGGACTTCATTACCAGGCTTGTAAGGAACCTGCTTGATAGACTGCCACCCTTCTGTTGATCACATGCAGATTGCTCGTGATATGTAGTTGCATTTCAAGTGGGCACGTGCAGGTGCACTGCTTGCCTCATTATTAAAGGGAAGAGGACTCGTGTCACCAAGACTTTCACTGTAACAGAACTTCACCATTGCAGATGCCAGCCTAAAGCCAAAGGTGGAATGCAGCGTGGTGACAGAATTCACGGACCACATCTGTGTGACCATGGATGCTGAGCTCATCATGTTTCTCCATGATTTAGTGTCAGCCTATCTCAAAGAAAAAGAAAAAGGTGGGCCGCATGTTCTTTTTTTTTTTTCTTTCAAGCTGCAGCAAAGGCAGCTATTGATGCCACTTAAATGGATTTTTATGGTCTAGTGCTAAAAGGGTGGACTATATCTCCTTCCTCAAATATCAGTAAACAGCTTTAGCATGGCTGTTGTGCAGGCTCTAAGTATCTGCTAGCACATGCACTTTTTCTAACTGTATCTGACACTGACTGATGTTTTATACTTTGCAGTGTTTTCCTGTACATTCTCTCACACATTTTCAGTTAGTCCTTATAAGAGATTTCTGCAAAGTAGGAAATATTGTAAGTTTAAGTAAATGACTAAAAAGAAACAACTACATAATAAAATAGTATGTGTTATGTACGTAACTAGAAGAAAAAACACATTGAATTAGATTGATCTGTTTGGAAAACTGAGAACACTGTACTTTTATAAACAAATTATTTGGAACCCAATGGTGGTGGTGTTCTGTTTTCATGAACTTGCTAACATGGGCTTGTTCACTGGGAACTTAAAAGTTTGCTCATGAAGAAACTATAACAACCCTAAAATAAAATCTATGTGGAATTGGTATTATAGTACCTTGTAGTTGTTTAAAAAACAAGGTAGGAACTGGGGATATTGATCAGTTGGTAGAGTGCTTGCCTCACATGCACATGGCCCTGGATCCAATCCCCAGCACCACAAAAAAAAAAAAAAAAAAAAAAAGAAGCAATTTGAAATGTGATATGTAATGCTCTCCAAAATATGTAGTCATTTATTCATCCAATATTCATCGGACAATTGTTGCAGTTCAAATATGAATATATACAATAATAAAACAATAGCTTCTATCTTGGAATAAATGTAATTTGTTCAGATCACACTATAATGTTTCATTTTTTTCATGAAGAAATTATGCAAAATTTGTCCTATAGATATTTCAGGAATAAAAAGAACACATTGAAAGTGCACAGTTAGCATAGCATAAATTGAATTGCTCTTTCATTACTATTCAGTCAAGATGTGCCAAAATTCAGTGAGAGAGTAAAATCAATAAGGTGTTTGGAAGCAGTCTGTCAGACCTCAGTTGCAACTTGGAGTAAAATGACTGAAATCACATAACAGGCAGCATTACATAAGCAGATCCAGTCTTCACATGCACCACCAATGTGCACCAGTAACTGGTAATCCTTTTGTTTTTCCCTCTGATTTGGTATTTAAATTTTAGATAAAGTAAAACAGATTATAAAACTTGTGAAGTTCAGAATGAATTTCTAGTCTACATAGATTTAAAAGCCTGCCAAACTTATGTCTCTCAGGTGCTATGTGAAACCTTTTGGCATTTTATGAAATATTGTGTTGTTCTTAGAGCGTCATCAACTATTTCTAAAACAAAAATCTCTTTTAATTTAAACTGTTGTAAAACATGATTTCAATGGGAATCAATTTACAAAACAGTATTATTATCTGTGGGGATTGCAATTATAAACATCTTTTAATACTTGTAAGTATATTTTTTTTTTATTATAAACTGGAAGTAATTCGTTTGGGCAAAAAAAGCATAAACATTCCTGAGAAAACACTGAACAGCATGTAAGACTGGACCAGAAGAATCATCCTGGTTCTAGAACATCAAGATAAATTGTAGTCCTGTAACCACCAGCAATAATAAAAGCACAGGGATCAGACAGGCAGTAAGTGAAGACACCCACCCACGTTCTGGCATAATGGGAAGGTCCTACAGCTCATTCCCCACAGAAGTGTAACTGGGGCTGCATAATGCATATCAAATGACCTAACTAATTTTTTTTATGTCATTTGTGTCTTGAAATTTGTGCTCCAATAAAAATGCTATATTTATTATATGTTACCTGTCTTAGATTTGATTGTATATATATTTGATTTATGACAGCCAACCTAAAATTAATCTTTTATAAAACATTTCCTTGAGCATTCACTATAAAAAATAAAAAGACTACTTACATGAAAAGCTCCTAGGTTAGTACCACTGTTCAAATATATATGTAGCCATCAACATACAGAAACTATAGAATTATTGTGTGGTATGTGCATATCTCAAGCTGTAAAAAGCAGTCGTCCATCACCAGCCACCTTGAGGAAATCTGAGTGCCCTGTGCCTGCTGTCAAATAAACAGCTTCACCATGGGTGTTGACATTTTCTTTCAAGAAGTACTTATAACTGGTCCTTGTTTTATGATATACTTGAAATGCTACTTTTTAAGAAATGTGATTAAATGAGGTTTGTCAAGGTCATGCATACAAGCAGAGATGGAGCCAATTATTCTGTTCCTATGGGGACTTATGATTCGTAAGATGCATATTTGTAATATCAACCTATGATTTCATTACAGCCATCTTTCCGCCTCGGATTTTATCTACTCGACCAGGACAGAAAAGCCCAATTATTATGCATGATGATAGTTCTGACAAAGACCGAGAAGATAGCATCTCTTACACCACTGTGGACTGGAGAGATTTTATGTGCAACACATGGCATCTGGAACCCACTCTTAGGCAAGTAACGGGTGTGCATGTTTTACCCTTACCTAAGGCAACACTGCAAGGAAAAGGCTGACCATAGCATAGGTCAAACATGGTTACCAAAAAACATGGAGGGCTGGAGAGTAGCTCAGTAGGAGAGCGCTTGCCTAGCATGTGTGAAGCACTGGGTTCGATCCTCAGCACCACATAAAAATAAACAAATAAAGGCATACTGTCCATCTGAAACTACACACACACACACACGCAGTACATGGAGAAGTTGGTCACTGGTGATCTTCTACTTCTGATGGTGACTTCAGCACCTCGATCCTGCTTTCCTAAGTGATTCTGTGTGAAGCATAGGCAGCAAACACTGAGGAAAGCTCATTGCTATCAGGTGTGCTGGTGACATTTGGGAACATCTCCCACTCTCACTGTTATATCTCAGTTTCTCAACCAGGATATTGTTTTCAGGTGTTTCAGGTAGCTGCAGATGCAGTCAAAGCATACATCATCATTAAGGAATCATTGCGATTTCCTACTGCACACATGTTGTAACAATGCAGTAGAACCCGGCGTCACAGTGTCCTGATTCGATATTAAACAGTATAAAACCATGGTCTAAAATGTTGAATTTAATGCTGTCAGATACAGGTTCCCTGACTGACTCATATTGTCATGTTTCCAATTATATCAACTTGTTTTCATATCAAAATTTTAAAAGCAGTTTCTTTGATAATAGTCATATCACTACTGGTACTTGCTTTATGAGTTCACTTTCTTTCCTATTTTTTCCCCTTTCCTCCCATCTGCTTTGTTAACCAAATTATAACTATCCCCCCCAAAAAAAATCCATCCACCCCAGAAAAATATTCTAAAAAAATGATTTAGATTTTATGCAGTTGTTTTGTGCCATAAATGTCTGAATAATAATTCCAAAATAACTAAATTATATTATATAATGGAATCTGTATAAGCAGAAACTGTTGACTTTGTGTGCTAATAAGTAATACACATTCAGTAAAATCTGTCATAACCAAAATAGCAGAACACTCTGACGGGAGAAACTAACATTGTCATTGCTTGTGTTTTAGCCTTTTTGTCACTGTGACAGAACACCTTAGAAAAACAACCTAAAGGAGAAAAGATTTAATTTTGGCTCAGGTTCTCAGCATTTCAGTCCATGGTTAGCTGGCTATTACCGGCTGATGCTGAGGCAGAACATGGCGAAAAGGTTGTACAGAGCAAAGCTGTCCCCCCATGTCAGTTGGGAAGCAGAGACAGACACTGCTGCACTGGGGACCGACCCTTTAAAACACGAGCCTTTGGGGAACATTCCAGATCCAAACTGTACATGCAGGAACAGTATTGAAATTTTGCAAAAGTCCTAGTGCAAAAAACTATCTGAAAAATCTGGTTTTATTTGCAAGTCTAAATATATAATGTAATTGATAATTGACTAAGTATCTTTTAGAGTGTATTTAAATAGATTATATACGAATTTTCAAGTCACTATAAAAATAGTTGCCATATTCTTTTTTAAACAAACTAACAATAAGTAATTTTGTATAGTGGTACTGAACATGGTTAACAGCTCTGCTGTAAGCTCAGCATAGTAATGGAATGATCTAGGGACAAAAACCTATCCTCTCCTCTCTTTGTTCATTTCCTCTCTAACCTCAGCAGAGTGGTCACACTGGTTAAATGAGTTAATTAGTGCAAAATGCTTGTAACAGTTTGAGTTTCAGGAGATCTTTGCTTGCTATCCACCACTGGAGCTCAGGGCCAACTGAGATAGTGGGGGAGCATGGTTGGAAACAAAAGGGCAAGTTGTGGTGCTGATGGAGCCGATAACAGTGGAAACAGTGGAAAGCCACTGCTGGATGTCTGCCAGCAAGTGGCTTTCTACTGCAGAGTCCAGGATGAACTTGCCTCCAAGGCTTTAGTGATGCAGAGCTCAGCGGGTGAGGTGGGGTAGGGGTGCCTTGGATTTGTATAGTCAGCAGATCTATGTACTTACCTCGCCAAGAAAGCACCCAACACCTGGGGCTAACCTGTCTATTAGGGGCTGTCCTTGAAAAACCTAGAACAGAGAGAAAATGACTAAAACCAGTGGTTTTCAAGAGAAAAGCAGGGAGGAGGGCACTGAACTGCGCTATGCAGTTCCTCTGCAAGCTCTGAGTGTCTCACCACTCAGAGGCAACTATCATGTTCTCCACACAGTGGAGGGCAGTACCGGGCATGGGGAAACCACTCTGCACATGGCACTCAGTAAGTTGTGCCTTTTTGCCTTGTCATGCTACAAGCTTGTGAAATCTTTAACCCGAGGCACGTTTAAACATTTAAAATGACTGAGAACACTATTGTCTGCTATAGTAGGCAATCAAGGATTGTACACCTACTACAACTACGTTATTTTCAAATGCTAATATTAAGTAAGTACAGGAATTATGGGCTCAGTTATTCAAATGCCCTGAGTATATTAGGGAGGGTCAGTGATGTTCTTGGACCTGCCATCAGGACTATGTTAGGGCATTTTACCCCTTAACAATTATCATTTATAATTATTTTAGATTAATTTCTTGGACTGGAAGAAAGATTGATCCAGTAGGTGTTGATTACATTCTTCAAAAATTGGGCTTTCATCATGCCAGGACAACCATTCCTAAATGGCTTCAGAGAGGAGTCATGGACCCACTGGACAAGGTTCTGTCTGTCCTTATCAAAAAGCTTGGCACTGCACTACAGGACGAAAAGGAAAAGAAAGGAAAAGACAAAGAAGAACACTAGGAGAGTAACTTGATCCATGAAAAGATTTGAGTGTGTCCATTAAGTTCTGCTACACTGGAGTGTTTTTTTAATTTAAATTGTAACTTTAAAATAATTCTAATTTTGTGGCCATTGTATTAAAAGTTTGCAAGTTAATGTTTATTCTAGTTCCAACATTCTGTGTACAGTGAAGTATTATTGCATGATAATGTAAATTTTGTGATGAACTAGATTAAAATATATAAATATTTGATCATTAGGAGTTATAATTGTATTATGTGCAATATGATTCCTGCATCCTTAAAATATTTGCAGAATAACTGTGAATTCTCTTGCTATTGGCCATAACTTTTAGAAAAAAAATTCTTGTTGATAATGTGATGGGAGGACATTAATTGCTTTTTTTTAAATGTAGACTTGTATAAATATCTGTATGTATATAGTTTGAGTAATTGTGTTATGATGTTTACCACTAAAATATTGTTTGTAATTATTGTAATAAAGTCACAATAATGGTTTCAGTCTACAACGGTTTGGGGATCTTTCTCACCTTTCATAGTTTATCATTAATAGAGGTCCATCCTGTGTCACAGTCATCAAATATTTTTATAGGTGACTGATTGATAGTAAGTAGCTCAAGGAAGAAGTCGGCAGGGCCCGACAGAGGCTTCAGAGACAGCAGCTGCTGTTCCAGTAATGGGTGAGAGCCAGCTGCTCACAGCTGTTATTATTGTACTGTGCTCCTGACATACGTTTGTATGTATTCTTTTTTGCATACGGAGGCAGTGTTATATGTAATGTACATACATGTATGATGTACATGTGTAATTTAAAAAAGAGTGGCAATATCCAATCACTCAAAGGTAGCTATAGTGACCATAACTCAGGTTGGTTGGAACTCTAGCTAAGTCAGTGCAGTCAGTTTTAAGATTGGGTAAATGGGGGACTGGGGATGTGGCTTAGCAGTAGAGCACTCACCTAGCACATGCGAGGTGCTGGCTTCAATCCTTGGCACCACATAAAAATAAATAAATAAAATAAAGATATTTAAAAAATTGAGTAAATGGTAGAACTGCAGAACCCAGAGCCAGGGAACAGCTCAAGAATACCCTTGCACAGATAGACAGACAGTATTATTTCTGACAGATTAGAACAAACTCCAGAGGAGCAAAGGTGCTTGGCAAGAGTACACGTCTAGTAAGCATGAGTAGCGGAATTAAGACTCAAAGGTTGGACACTCACAGCCATGTGGTAACTCAACTATAACTGAAGTCCTAGAATCAGCCCCTGATTCTGTATTCGTTATGCTGTATCATCTTACCATCTGCATCCTCCCTGCTCACCCCAGCATACTTCATTCATCAAGCTCACTGCTTGATGTAAGAAAACACTGCCAGAAAGTTACTTCATAAAACAAACTAGAGGTTAGTTAAAGAAATTAGTACCCTGAGTATCATTTTTAGGTTTTAATTCTCTGCTTCAAAGATAAACAGAATGCCAGTAGTTCTAAATGATAATTTTCTGTGGCTTTCAATATTATTGGTATGGTCACCAAAATATAATAAATATAAATTTATCCTATATCTGGCACTTCCTATTAAAAGTGCTATAAAAAGAAGAGCAATTCTAAATAAACCTATTGGGTTGAGGTGTAGCTCAGTGATACAGCACATACTTAGCATGTTTGAGGTTCTTGGTTTCAATCCCCAGCACCAAATAAAAAATAATAAAATCTTTATTCAAAAGACCTATGACTCTGTTGGATAAAGCTTTGAGACAACCAGCACATTTGTTCAGTGCTGTTGGGAATATAATTTGGTACAACCCCTCTGAAGGACAGCAGTTAACACCACAAAGGCATGTCATCTCCTAATAAAAGCAGTCTCACTGGATACACTTTCATATGTGTGAAATGATTATACAAGAATATTTAGTATATAGCAATATTCTTTGTAATAAATGGCTGGAAACTATTCAAATGTCCAACAAGAATACAGGTTAAATACTGGCACATCCACTCAGCGGAATAGTATGGTTTACTCTTTTTTTAAAATATTTTATTTTAGTTGTTGGAAGACCTTTATTTACTTATATGCCGAGAATCGAACCCAGTGCCTCACACATACCAGGCAAGTGCACTACCACTGAGCCATAGCCCCAGCCCCTTAAGATTTACTCTTAAATGCAAAAAGCAACATAGACCCAGCTGTGTAGATTATAGTTTTCAGGTAGGCCGTTAAAATTATTTTTTGAGTATCATGTACCTTGTTTTATTCTAGTGAATCGCATGATACATCCATATCATCTGTAAAATTTCCATAATGTAATGCTCCTATATGTAAAACTTGTGCTTTTAGGTTCACTAGAGACCTATAATTTGCAATCTGTAGTGAACAACCATTTTTTAAAACTTAAATCTGATATAAAGCAATAACCTTGTAAAATATAATTAAGAATTATTCAAAATGAAAAAATATAATACAAGCTCAAATTTTTATTATTAGGTTCCACAGTAGTCTGTCAATTTGCTATAAAAATTTCTAAGGCATACTCTTGATTTCTGTACTTGTCAAAGAACTCTGAACAGGTCCTGGAGTGTCTGGATCCGTGAACCAGTTTCACAGAACTGCTTTTAAATCACCTCTCCATCTTCACTATGGACTGTTGCCTATTAACATTCTAAAAGAGAAACCCAGCCACTTAGGTGGACTGGGCATTTTCTATGAGATGATAGTGCCATGCCCAGATTCCCTGTGAACTCTGCTCACCAAGAGCTAATACTCACCAATCTCACTGAATTCATTAAAGAAACTTTCTAATTTTTTCTTTCGGGGGTTTCAGGCTTAGAATCATCCTCAGTTGGTCAGTACTCTAGTCTGACTTTAGGGAATTTTGTCTACTTATTTAGATCAGAGTTAAGCATCAGAACCAGGAAAAGTTTTGCACTCATATTCCAACATCTTGCTCAGCTGGTGACTTATGGAAAAGCTTTCACATAACCTACCAGATTTGGGGAGGCATTTTTTTGGAACAAAGTGATATTAAAAAAGTTTAAAGAACAAAAGGTAGCCATACTAATCAGTATAATAATTGGATAAATTAGTAAATGGGAAATAAATGAACAGCCAAGTCTAACAGTGCTAACTCCCAAAACCCACATAAACCACAATCTAACACTCTGGTCCACATTATTTGTATCTTCATCCACTTCTTAGATCTAAGTAATGTAATTTTTATTAGTTCTTCTGAAAGAAAAATGGAAAATGGGTTATGGTTGGTTAGGAGAAACAAGAGTGGGAAGCAGGAGACCTGTTAGCTGACTATTGTACAAGTCCCAGCAAAAAATGACAGTTGCTTGGATGAGAGTGGTCACCATGGAAATGGGAAGAAATGGACACATTCAGGACTTGTGGAAATGGCCAACAGAACTACCTGAGGGAATGGGAGCGGGGAAAGAAAGGATAATTTGTGGACATGGCCAGAAAATTTATATTAACTAGATTCATCTCAGGAAGAGCACCCATTCCTCAGACTAAGGAAGCCTCTCCCAAGACACAGGACTTGGCCAGCAGAATGGAGCCCCGCCTTTCCCTTTGGCTTAGTACCCTTTACCACCTTACTACAGGCTTGCACCTAGATTTTTGGCTTGTGCAACTTGGTTAAAGACAGTGGTGTGTATTAATGAATTCACCATCATGTCCAATTCCCTGCATTTTCCTGGCTAAGGGTAAGGAAGAGTCCCATCAAGATGAAAGATGAGAGCACTACAGTGCAAGTTGTCAAATGTTGCAAACCACATGTAGTTTGGGCCATTCAATGTGAGGCTACATTGACATCAGTATTCAGAAATATGTGGAAGCAAGTATTCAGAATCTGGTGGACTTTCATATACCCAGTTGGTAATAGTGATATCCATATGGTGTCAAATCTGAGGTTTTCTTACCGAAACCAGTACATAAGCAATGTTCAGAGTAATCCTGAAACATGAATCATTTAAATCACACTGACATACCTTAAAAATTGAACAGTATTGTTTTTCCTTTTACACGTTAACTCACTGGGGATTTCTCCAAATTGTGGATCATCCGACCCAGAGCATAAGTTGGGCAAGTCTCAATTAAAACTAAGATAGGCAGTGTGCAAATTTAAGCGTATTTTAAAAACTGTCCTCCAAATATGCCATCTCTCTCCAACCTTCATGTGCTAAACTTGACATGCTAATTGTGCTGAAATAAAACAGAAAAAAGGCCCCTCCACCAGGCATGTGGTGTGCTGGGGTCTGGGGAGCAGGGCCTGCATGAGCTGGTGAGCACTGTGGCCCAAACAAAAAGCCGGCCATTTACTAACCAAAGTAACTACTACTACTAGTAAAATCAAGGCTAGATAAAGATACATATTAAATATTGTGGAATGAATGAGGACTAGTCAATGAAATAACTGAGCAGTACTCATAAAATGTAGGTCGTGAAAAACAAGGGAAAACTGAAAAATTGCCTCAAACTACAAGAAATTAAGGAATGCAATGTGGTCACCTGAATGCTGTCAACTATGGATGTTAGCTAAAAAACGTGTGAAATCCAGTTTAGTGGTGGTATACCAACGTGATTTCTTAGTTTTAACAAATGTGCCATGTTATATAAGATAACTTAAAAAATGAACTCAGCCATCTTCACAACTGCTGCATAAACCTAAAGTTTTTCAAAATTACATATACATAATTTTGACCTTACTCCTTTAACCCTTTGAGTTTCTACTTCCATTTCAGGTTTCCTCTCACAGTTGATCCTAATGTAATCACATCTCTTTTTACTTAGCATCATCTTTATACTTCTTAGGAACACTTAAACTTTTGATTTCCTGTAACCTAGTGTCTAAATGTTAAGAAAAAATCTCAATTATAATCATTAACGGGCACTTGATCAAAGCAAGGTAATCAACACATCTTGATAATCACTAAAGGAAAATACACTTTTATTGAAAATGCATTCCATAATGGAAGGGATGGAATTTTTTCCAATTTCAGCATGTATTTATGGATGGATGTGACTTTTTGCTACAATGAGGTAGACTACCATCAATTTTATTGTCCTTTTCCTTCCTTTGTTTTTAAGAATAAATTTAACCCTTGAGAAAACTTCTCCATCTAAATAGTAGATGGTAGTGGAGAGTAACTGCCTACCTGGAGCTGCTCTGGTGCGTATGACTGGTTTTCAGGCTGTGCCTAACCCCAAGTTCCATCTTGAGAAGCAGTAGTTTGCTATAAATGACTCCACCTTGAATACAGGTGCCAAGGCACAAGGACTTTGACCTTGTCTGTACAAGCAAAAGACCATCGGACAGCTCACTGAGGCCAACTTATCAAACCAAACCCGGAGCACGTGTACCCATCAGGTCAGGA
Organism: Marmota flaviventris; assembly: GCF_047511675.1. Lineage (NCBI taxonomy): Eukaryota > Metazoa > Chordata > Mammalia > Rodentia > Sciuridae > Marmota > Marmota flaviventris. Next base: position 142,600,604 of record NC_092504.1, on the reverse strand, counting down.
ACACCAGGCACGGAGCTTATCGACCTCACCAGAGGAAACACCCTCATCCAACACTCACAGAAGACGACCCCCAAGAATGGACACAACGGCAGCCTGACCCGTCACCTGGTCACTCATCGTAAGCCTTGCCGAGAAAATCGCCACAGAGAAACCTCGCTTCTCTGTCCCCTGGCTTCAGCTCAGCGCTGTTGGTCCCCCTGTGGGACAAGGCCAGCCAGCTCCCCGACGCCGTGGCCATCCGACTCTCGTCGTGACGACGAGGAACTGACCACAGCACTCGGCGTCCCGTCTGTCCTGGCCTGTGCTCTTGCACCGAATCCGGAACCCCGCGGCCGGTTGCCCTGGGCCTGCCTGACCTGGTAGCCCTGCCGCCCCAGGCTGAGTGACTGGAGCCCTACCGACGGTGATTCAGAGCCGAGCCCTGGGGACCGCAGCCCCCGGGCCCGGGTGGGTGCCCCGGGTGCCCGGGTGGGTGCCCCTCGCCGAGGGCCAGCCCTGGGGGAAGACGCGGGCTTCGCCGTCACGGCGTACTCCCGACAATGGCCACTGAGTGGAGCCACGCCACTCAATCCTGAATTCTTTCTTTACCACTGAGAACGTTTTCAGCACCTTCAGGTAAAGCCTCCTGGCTCCTCTGGCGACTTTTACGACCGCAAAGAATTCAAAATCCACACCGGGTTTGCCACCCCACGTTGAGGCGGCCGCTCTCCTGGTGCCGGCGCCCACGTGGCACCTGCCGCTCGGGCCATCCGCGCCGCCTTCACGACCGCCCTCTGCTCGCCGGCGCCCTGAGCGCGGCCACGGCGAGTTCGACCGCACAGCGCGAGCCAAGGAGGCCGCGGAGGCCACGCCGGCCCGGGCGCCCGCTCGGCCGCAGCTGGGAGACGGCAGGCCGCCCCGGCGCCCCGGCGCCCCGTGCAGGAAGGCCCAGGTGGAGACGCGGCGTCCTGCGCAGGGGCAGCGTCGACCGGCAGCTGCAGGCCGTCGACGTCTCCGGCCGTCGACCCAGGCCTCACGGCAGCCCGGGGCAGGCGCGGATGCGGCCACACTGCGCAGGCGCGAGCGGGGGCGGGCCGCGGGGACCGTTGGTGATTGGACGAGCGGGTCACGGGGGCGTAGAACCGGGCCCGCAGGGGCGTGCGGCGGCTTTGAAAGACGCGGCTGCGGCAGCCGCGTGCGCGGGCGCAGAGCGGCCTGAGGCGAGCGTCGACGCCAAGAAGGACGCCATGGCGGCAGCGGGCGGTAGCCGGCGAGCTCCGGGCCTGCGGCTGGGTTTGCCCCTGGCCGCGCGCCTGCCCGCGGGGTCCAGCCGAGAGGGCGGCGGGGAGGACGGCCTCGGTGGGTGGCGTCGGCCGAGAGGGGGCGTGCGCTGCTGCCCGGCCTTGCTGGTGTCCCTGCGTGGGCGGCGTCCCCGGGGACCCCAAGGACCCCAGCCCTGGGGTTTGCGGGCGGTGCCCCTCGCAGTTATCGCAGTCCTATAGTTTGCGGTGGCCCTTGGTGTCCCCGCAGCTCTGGGGATTTCGGCCTGCGCGGGAGGCGTCCTCCCGTGTCCCCGCAGCCCCATGATCTGAGTCCTCAGCGGGCGGCTTGGCTTCCTGTGCCCCACATCCCCGGGGGTGGGGGTCGCCTCGGGCCCATGTCCCCTCTCTCCTGGGAAGCAAGGGGTCAGCGCCTGCTGAAACGCGACGAGCAGACTGAAGAGGGTTGGCTGTGGTCATGGGACTGTGTGAAAAGGCATTTGTGGAAACTAGGGTTTGGGGGGTTCTCCCCGAGTATTTCGGCTTCGCAGTATTTTACTTTTTTCTTCCCCTTCCAATTTTCTCATGGTTTGTAGGTGAGAAAACGTCTGGCAATAATGACTGGTTTCAGAATTCCAGGGTCCCTAGTTTTGCTCAGATGCTGAAAAAGAATTTGCCAGTTCAGCCATCAGCCCAGACCGTGACCATATCCACAGGATACTCCTCCTCGGACAGCTGCAGCTTGTCGAGTATGGCATCCAAGGTTACACAAGTGACCGGTAGGACTTCTTCATTTGTAATCGTGCCCCAGTTCTTAGGATTCTGGGAAGGGGAATAAGTTCCTTTGAGCCTCTGATTTGAGTGTGCCCTGGATGTTAGGTGTAGACATTTCTCTGCAGCTGAGTCCCACCTGGGGCCTCTAAGCTGATTCCCAGCCTCTAGGAGGCCTGAAGAAGCTTTCCCAGTCCTCCTTTAACTACTCATTACTGCCTTGACTGCTAAACCATTTCAAGTGTGTCATTGTCTTTTTGATGTGAGGCTTTGGGTAAAGGACTGGATTTACACTAGTTTGTATTCCAGAGATCACTTAGCCAAGTGTTAAATATAAAGCAAGGGCTTATACTTGAAAAATTAAGTGGAATTTGATTCAAATTCAAATTTATTGTACTGTTTGAATATGACAGGCAGTATAAAATAGTGGATGAGACCCAGAAACTGGGTTGTACTCCCCACAGATCTGGATCTTTCTCCATTCTAAGCCTTAGTGACATCATCTTTAAAAAAAAGGCATAGCCTCTGAAGACTTTGACATCACTAAAATTCCATGCATTTTCAGTATTAATATGGTAACATTTCTCTTTTCAAAATGGTTTTAGTATGTCAAAAGATATAATAGATTGTGCTTGTCATGTGTGCCAAAACTGTACAGTAGAAACAACAAAAAATGCATGTGATTGTGTATCTTCCATTTTTGTGGAGGATTTTATGCTTTTGCTCACTTTTGTATTTTAACCAAATTGACCATGTAAACATTTATTTTTAGGTAATTTTCCAGAACCATTGCTTTCCAAAGGTCTTTCATCTATTTCACATCCTGTCCTGCCTCCAAAAAAAATACCTAAGGAATTTATAATGAAATACAAACGTGGAGAGATAAATCCTGTGTCGGCCTTGCACCAATTTGCACAAATGCAGCGGGTTCAGCTTGACCTAAAGGAGACTGTAACAACAGGCAAGTGCAAAGTTGTCTGGTTATTACGGTGCTAGAAAATATCTTTCCAGTAAATGGACACTGAAGTGATGCTATGCCAGTAACCTTGGGTAACAAATAGATATATTGAGAAAACACCACATTCTATATTATAAAAAAATGGGCTTAATCTCTGTGTAACTTACTAGCTTTCTTGCGTTATTCTCAGACTGTCCCTGGAAAATATAACCCATTGGTCATTATAAGAAAGACAAATGGATCAGTTGTTTTCTAGGAAGAATAACTCAAAAACATGACCTATTGATTGCCAATGGGTTCATTTTTTGTTTGAAGTATGATTCAGTAGGTTTGGTGTCGAGACCAGAGTATCAATATTTTTAGCAAGCTCTATATGTAATTTAGATTCATGGTAAAATTTGAGAACCTGGGTTATAAACAGGTGACACTTATAGACTCAGCATTTGACCCAGAATGCACATTAAAAGATTTGGTGTGTAATAATATCTCCTTTGTACAAAGCATCTGGGCCACTTGTTAAATATACAGAATGCTGTGTGGTTTGGTAAATTTGAACTGAAACACAGGTGATTATGAAGGAAGAAATTCGGGAAATTGAGGTCTTAGATGGGGGAAAACAATTCACTCAGATGCCCTCAGGAGTTCCTGGTAAAGCCTTAATGCAAAATTAAAAAACAATGTGCCAGGTGTGGTTGCACAAGCCTGTAATCTCAATCTCTCTCGAGGCTGAGGCAGGAGGATCATGAATTCAAAGCCAGCTTCAGCAATTTTGCAAGGCCCTAAGTTACTTAGCAAGATTCTTTCTCAAAATAAAATATAAAAGGAGTTGGAGATATGGCTCAGTGGTTAAGAGCCCGTGTGTTCAATCCCCTGTTCCAAAAAAATAAACAGAATGTAATCTGATTGTATGTGAGGAAATAAGATACTGGATTTATGTGCATAGTCATTGTATCTAGCCATCCATAACTAAAGACTAGCGAATTAGGCTCCTAAAGTTTCTAATACCAGTAAGTAAAACTTGAAACAGAAATTATTGATCTGTGATTTTAAGAGATAATTCCATTTTGTTTTCATTAGGCAAATATGAACAGTAAGTAAAAGTGTAAAAATAATTCTAGAAATTTTGGTGGACTGGACATCAAGTTTAATTCTTTAGGATATCTTCGTTATTGTATTTTGGGATTTTCTCCTGGTTTCCCACCCTCAGCCTTCCCTGAGCTCTAGTAGATTGAGCTGTTTACCACTATGCCCTGAAATGTTCATAAGTTTTCTTCAAAGGGATTCCTTGTTTCTGGAGCTTATCAAAGTATCAGAGTAATCTAAAGGTGGGAGAAATTCCCCTTGTATTAACAATTTTAAAAAGAGTGATAAAATAACAGAAGTCTCTACAGTGTACCTCTCATTGGTTGTTCATTAGATATTTGAGTGATTACCATTGCCAGGCATGACATTCCTGTCACTCCATGCTTGACATGTATTCTAAAGTTGCGGTGTTGTTCACTCTGGATCTGGAGCCAACCTAGCTTCTTGAATTCTCTAAACTAGTTCATGGGCCCATCTATCTCTATTGTAAACCCTTATTGGCTATATAAAAAGAATGGTTGGTGTTTTAGACTAAATTTTACAGAATATTTTTACTAGAATGTTTTCCTATATACAAACATTATTTGCAGGAGTGTACTGTGAGTTACTGTAGCAGTCATTCTGTGTTCTTTTTCTAGGTAATGTTATGGGACCATATTTTGCTTTTTGTGCTGTTGTGGATGGTATTCAATATAAGACTGGACTGGGACAAAATAAAAAGGAGTCTAGATCCAATGCAGCAAAGTTAGCTCTTGATGAGCTTCTACAATTGGATGAACCTGAACCAAGAATGATAGAACCATCAGGTAAATACTCTTGATTACAAAGTATTTGGAAAATGTATCATTTTCCAGGAGGAATTACCTAAAGATTGATGTTAATGAAGAGTTACTTGGTAGCTACAGAAAAGAACTTACTGGATTCACTGATATATTTAATAGTAGTCGAAATGCTCTTGTTTATTTCAGTACCACAAGTCATTATGAATGTGGCTAAACTGATAACTTGTCAGATTATTAATTATTTCTAATCCTGAAATGTGTTTTTTGTGTAATATATTAGATTCTTACCAAGGCACTTAATTCTGTATATTTAGTACTAAAAGGGATTTAATGCATAGTTTACAAATTTTCCTGTATTAGATTTAGTAAATAGTTGTTAGTTAAGAAAATGATGACTGAGGGTAGCATGGCAAATAGATTAAGAATGTATATTCCAGAATTAGATTGATAATATTGAAATGTTGACCATGGGCCATCACATGAATTGCCCTCTAAACCCAAGTTTCATTTGACAGGTAAAAACAATGAAGTTAACTATATTCTGTGACTGTTACTATGATTAAATGCATACAAAACACTTAACCAGTGCCTGGTGAATAATACAGAATCAATTGATAGTAGGTCTTATTATTAACTATTAGTTTGAAGAATATGTTAACAAATTGTTATTGTTTTTGCCAGTATTGGCTTCATGTTAAATTGTTTTGACTTACATGTAAATGAGGCAACTTTTAAAACATCTTAATTTGATTTTAAGCAGTGACTATAAATTCATTCTTGATAAATACAAGTCTGTTTATTCTACTAAAGCCACAGCCCAGCAGCTTTTCTTTCATTTCTTAAGGTTCTTTAAGTTAAATTCTTTATATGTTTTAATTGTTATTGTTTAATTAAAGCAGTTTATTTAATAATAAAAAACAAGTAATTTGGCCACACCTTATGAGGTGTGTTTTAATGTTTTTCTCACTGTTTTTCAAATAGCTTGTCATATTTTGGATTTAGAGATAGAGTATTTTCTTAATTTTTATATTTTTATGATTTAATATTTAGGGCAAGGTATGATTTTGGTAAATGTCTTAAGTTTTGACACTTATTATAAATGTCATTTTATTCTTATTATTCAGGTATGACTTTTTACATGTTATTTGACCTACAAAAGAACATTGATCACTAAATTCACTTTGTTAAAAATTCAGTTTTAAACTATTCCTTTTGTCCTACTTTGTACGTATAGGTTGTTTTCTGGTTTGCTTTCAGCAGGGGGGTCAAGGGTGGCATTTTTCCCTAATACTTATGTTTCTTCTAGTTATTTTTCATGTTTGTCCAACACCTTTAATTATCCTGGGTTTTTTGAAAATAAATTTGTATTAGGTATATAATTGTTTTTTGGCATGATCAAAGAATGTTTTATTAGAAGTAACATTTGTATTATCAAGATTATCTAACAATCATGCTACTTGATTTCTTTGTTTCCTATTTTTGTCATATGGATGATATTTTGACTTAATAGTTGGAAGTTAATGACTCAGCCAGAAACTTGTCTTTATAATACAAAGTCATTTGTGACAATTTTGAATCCTTACTTTATCTAATAATTTTACTTATCTGTATTTATTCAGGGTCAGCACTGCATTATGTTGTGATGAATAAATACTACCCACGTGTGGCTTAATAACTTAAGATTTAGATTATTTTATAGTTATGTCTTTGCCTATCCAGAATATTTAACAAGTAAATGTGAAATGTAGAACCTATGATGAAGAATATTAAGACATTCCTTTCATTTGTTAATAGGAATTCCTTTTATAAAATTATTTTATCAGCTATCAAACTGCCTACATATACTTTGTCCCCAGTAGTATTTTCCCGCTTTCCTTCCAACCATAGCATGCAGTAGAAATGTTTTTAGGAAATACTATGTTCCAGAAACTGTGGTAGTCTTGACCCATCCCCTGTCCTCTAAGAGCTAAATACTTTTCTGAAATCAAGTTAAAACATATTTAAGAACTGGGAAATAATATATAATAAGGTTGTTTTTCCCCTGTAGTTGTTTTAAACAACTGAGTTTAAAAATTCCTTTCTTGAGAAAGGATGTAGAAGAAAGAATTGAGGATTTCTTCTCTTTACTGTCTATTGACTTTATCTTTTTTTTGTCTTTTATACTTAAAAATTTGAAAGCTGATCATTAGTATTTTTTCAAACTTCTAAACTCATCACTGTTTGAAGATTCTTTTAAAAATTTTTTTAGATGTTGATAGACTTTTATTTTATTTATTTATTTATATATAGTAATGAGAATTGAACCCAGTACCTCACACATGCCAGGCAAGTGCACTACCGCTGAGCCACAGCCACAGCCCCCTGAAGATTCTTTTGTGTATCTTTTTTCCAGTATTTTTAAGTAGATTTTGTTAACCATATAAATTCTTCTCAAGGATGATGTGATTGATTCTATTAAGTCTTGAAAATCTAATACTTTTTGACATGTTGTAAGAGTCTGATTTTTAAGTTTATTGACTTTTTAATCATTTAAAAAATTTTTCCAGGCATGGTGGCCCACGCATGCCTATAATTTCAGCAACTTGGGAGACTGAAGAAGGTTCAAGATCAGTCTCAACAACTTGGCAAAACCCTCAGCAACTTAGGGATACCCTGACTCACAAAGGAGCGGGGATGTAGCTAAGTGGTAAAGTGCCCCTGAGTTCAAACCCCAGAAACAAAAAAAAATTTAATTGTAAAATATACTTCAAATTTACCATCTTAACCATTTTAAAGGTACAGTTCAGCAGTATTAAATCCATTCACTTTGTTATTCAACCAATATCCAGAATTTTTAAAAAATATTTTTAGTTGTGGATGAACACAATGCCTTTATTTTTTTGTGGTCCTGAAGATGGAACCCAGTGCCTCATACATGCTAGGCAAGTGCTCTACCCCTGAGCCACAACCCCAGCCCCCAATATCCAGAATTCTTCCTCTTACAAAACTGAAATTATACATGCATTAAATAACAATTCCCTGTCTCTTCCCTAAGCCCTTGACAATCACCATGCTACTTTGTGTCTCTGTAAGAGAAATCAGGTAGAATTTGTTTGCTTTTCCTTCTGCAACTGGTTTATTTCACCTAGGATAATGTCCTCAAGGTTCATCTAGGTTGTTGTACGTGTCAGAATTTCTTTGCTTTTAAGTGCTCAACAATATTCATGTGTATTCCACATTTTATTTATCCATTTTTCTGTTGATGGACATTTGGGTTGCTTACATTTTTTTGACTCTTCTGAATTTTTGTTGTTGTGATTATTGTGTATAGATATCTTGTTGACATCCTGCCTTCAGTTCTTTCAGTTATATACCCAGAAGTGAAATTGCTGGATCATTTGATAAGTTTTTAATTTTTTGAGAAATCACCATACTGTTTTCTATAATGGCTAAACCATTTTATTCCTATCAGCTGTGCATAAGAGTTCCAATTTCTCCACATCTTTGTTTTTTACTTATTTTTTGTGTTTTACTATGAGCTAATCCTAATGGATGTGAAAAGTGGTATTTTATTGTGGGCTTTACTTTATTTCCCTAGTAGTTAATGATGTGAAGCATCTTTTCATGTCTTGTTGGACATAGGTCTGTCTGCTTTAGAGAAGTATCTATTCAAGTCCTTTGTTTATTTTTCAACTAGGCTGTTTTTTGTTGTTGAGTTTAAGAATTTCTCCATTCTGGATATCAAACAGTTATCAAATTTGCTAAAATGTTTTCCCCATTCTGCAGGTTTCTTTTTCTGTTGATAGTGTCCTTTTCTGTATAAGTTTTTAATTTTGACAAAGTTTAATCTTTTTTTGTTGTTGTTGCCTGTGTCTTTTGTCATATCCAAAAAATCATTGCCATATTTAATGTCTTGAAGCTTTTCCTCTGTTTTCTTCTAGAGTTTTATAGTTTTAGTTCTTATGTTTAGATCTTTGATCCATTTCAAATTTTTTGCATATGATGAAAGGATCCAACTTCACTCTATTGCATATGGATACCCAATTCTCCCTGTGTTATTTGTTGAAAATATTGCCCTTGGCACTTTTGTTAAAAATCATATGACCATATATGCACAGGTTTATTTCTGGGTTGTCTGATCTATATGTCTGTCTCTATGCCAGTAATATCCTATTTTAATTAGCCTTGGAGTAAGTTTTGAAATTAAGATGTTTGAATCCTCCAACTTCTTTTTATTTCAAAATTTTTTCAACTATTTTTACATGGCATTTTAAAATGCAGAACATTTTGTGCAGTCTGGTTTTATTTCTTTATTGAGATTATTTGTGCATAATAAACAGGGCTTAATATCTACTTAGCCACACTCACTCAAGTAAATAGAATTGAATCCATCTTTCTCTGAGTGTTTAAGGTTCTGCTTTTCTCAAGTCTGGGTGTATAAACTTAACTATAGTTAGCGTTTCTCTAATATGAGCCCTAAGGTAACATTATCACTAGTTCTTTGCTCAGTTTCCCATCTTACTCAAATTTTAGTCTAGAGTACTTTGTCTTTGTGAATGATTTTTAAGAGATTGGCTACTTTAATTGGGATCTTAGCTTCTGGAGCCATGTCACTTGTTTTGTTTGTTTGTTTGTTTGGTTGGTTGGTTGTCCCTCTGATTTAGTGTCATGTTCTTGTTTTTTGGATTCCTTAACTTTGGGGACTGAATTGGAAAGCAGTTGCAAGGAATGGCACTAAAAGCATTGAGAACTTTGACGCATTCTCCTAGAAAATAGCCTGGTAAAATAGTATTTAAAATGATAATTTTTATTCATTTTTAATAGAATATTCATTTAAAATATTTTCTACAGTATTATAAATAGAAAACTGTTCATAAGTATCAAAAAAGACTGGTTTGGTTTGCACAATGTTGCAACTTTTACAAAGCAATCTATGTAAGAAATTCAAACTTGTTTGCATATCTGGTATCAAAATGCAAAATACTTTATCAAGGCTGAGCTAATGAACATTCAATGATCTAGAGTTCATGGAAGTATACAGGAAATAATCATTCTTGGATTACTATCATTACAGAATAGTAGTGTGTTAGCTGTCTGGAATATTGAAGTTTCATGTTTCCTGATGTTTTGTTTGCAGGTCCTCCTCCTATCCCTGCAGAACCTGTTGTTACACCTGAACCAGCTTATGTTTCAAAAGTACATTATGGTAGGAAAGTCCTTTGTGATGTTCTTTTTTAGAAGATTAACTCAATTAAAATTATAATTAATATGCATAGGTATTAAATGTATATTATTTACACCTCTGTAAAATAAAAGGAAAATTTCTATGCTAAAAATGAGAGAAATGAGAAGAGGAGAGATTAAAGGAAGGAGTTTCCTCTTATAAGATAGTTCATCAATTTTATGTAATTGCTTTTTTTTTTTTTTTTAAGAATTCTTTGTTCTGATTATTCTGGTTATTAATGTAAACCAGTGGCTTTCTGGTGCTTGATGTCATTTGGCACATTCATTTCAAATAATCTATTTACTTTGTTTTAAAGCCAGTTACAATCACTCAAGCCTAGGAAAATTACAACTTAAAGTTACTAGTTGTGTGTTCTTCTCTCAGTTACTTCTTTGTATACTTGAATTTTGTCATTTGTAAAGTGGCCATTACAGTAATTATCTCATAGAGCTACTGTGAGGATTAAATGAATTCATACATATGAAATACTAGATTAGTGCCTGACACACAGTAGGTGCTCACTTAAACAGTAACTTTTTTATTTTATTATAATGACTCATCACTTTCAATATCGTATGGTAGTTGTTAATGTCCTTTTCCTGTTAGACTGTTAATCTCCTTGAAAGCAGAAATTTTTTCTTGAATTTCTCCATTGACAACGTGTCATACTGCAGATTTTAAAGTTTGTAATGTTTGTAAAGTGAAAAAAGAAAAAAAAGCCATTCTTCCATTTTCCAGGTCTGAAAGTTAGGATTTGAAATTTTTTATGCGACCTTTGTCTTCCATTGTTTTTCTAAGGCAATGAAAAAGGCTTCACACATTTGTATGCTTGACATTGAGTAAAGAACCAGGCCAAGGAAAATACACACATTCAAAGGACAAATCCACTAGTAGTTAGATATGGTCACTTGACTTAACAGTCACTGGAACTGATGAACCAGAAGAGCCATGAGGGGTCAGTCCTACAGCAGTGACTTCTTAATATGGAAAGAGGCTCTTGTCTTTCAGCCTTTGTGGACATTTTTAATGACTAATGAAATAGATCTCAAGAATGGGCAATAACAGATTGTGTTAACTGTGAATGAGGAATATGTAATTTCAGTAAAAAATAGGAATAGATTATGCTTTACAAAGCTTAGGGCAGGAGTCAAGTATCAGAAAAAGGAGAGCAAAACATCATCCTTTAACCTTGGGGTAAAACAGGAGCTGTGTTACAGCTTTTGAAAGAAAGGGAAAAAAAAGCTTTGAGAATGATAAAAATCTTAGTACTCTCTGATGGTCCAGTTATTAAATAGTCTTTCACAGCCTATTTACCTTGCTGTATGATTCTAACTGGACTGTATTTTCACTAAAAATAGAAGCATTTTGGCTCTGAAGATAGGTTTAGGTCACTCATGATATTTGAATAACACTTGAAATTAACAACTTGTAGTAAAAAAAAAAATTGTTAACTGACATTGTGTGTGTCATCTGTTTACTTCCTCCTTCATTCCCAATAACTTGTGAGACTATTTTACTCCCTCAGCAATTAGCACACACGCATAGGGAAAACAGTATTGTACTTCCTTCATACATGTGCTAAGAAGATAGTCAGGGAGCAACTAATTATATTCATAGTATTTGTTATTTCATTTAATACAAAGATCAAGACGTATACTCTGGTGTATTGGGGTGTGTGTAGGGGCTGTTATTTGCAATGCTGGAGTCAAACCCTGGACTTTAAACATGCTAGGCAAGCGCTCTACCATTGAGCTGTATCCCCATCCCTATCTCCCGTTGGTATATTGATTCCCAAATATTTTTTGATATTTTTAAACATTTTCTTGCCACATGCATAATTCTTATTTGGTTAGTATTATGTATTTTTCTATATCGTCACAAACTAATTACTAACTGCATAGGACATGGTTGAATAAATTACAGTCCATTTCATTTTGTGGAACCATTAATAAGAGTGAAATAACACTAATGTCTCTTTTGATGTCCAAAATAAAAGTAATGTGAAGAACCCACTTGAATCAAAGTGTGAAATTTGATATATCAAGAACTATGTAATGTTTTGAACAGCCAACAGTAAAAAATTAAAAAAAAAAAAAAGTAATGTGAAGAGTGGCGTTTAGCATACCCTAGTTATTTTTTTAATGATTCATGTTTACATTTATACATTGTTTCTTAAAATAACCTTAAGAAACTGGTAATAGTGGTTTTGTATCTGGAAAGGAAAACTTGTGAATGTATACCTTGTTTTGAAAAAGAATAAAAAATAGTTTTTTTTTTTTTAAACATGAAGTGGAAACTGCATATTCTGTACCATGAGTTTTGTAATAAAGAGGTACTAGTCCATTCTGCTTTCTCAGAGCTCCATTTTTGTGATTAATTTTTCAAGTGTTTAAATTTTTGATAATATGCATTTGCCTGTTTTGCCACAAATAGAGTATTGATTAACAAAATGCAAGTTTCCTGTAATTACGAACATATAAATAGGGTACCTGAAAAATAGTGTATCCAATTAGGAGAATATTGAGACTTGCTAACATACTTCAGCACTTGTGCCTTTTAGATGATAGTGGTTATTAAGGAAATAAGAATTTGTACAGAAATTATAATTGTACACTTGAAATATATGTAGTACATGAGAGCAAAATTATTCCTTTTTTTTATTCAGTGGATCTGAGCCCTTGATAGACTATCAGCATACACCATGAAACATGCGATAACAAGAGCCATCATTAGTTTTTGACCAAACTTGGAGAAACGGTGTATTAAGTGCTGCTGCAACTCATTCTCTAATGAGTCTTTACTAGGAGTACACAATTATATATACACAAAGGAACATGATCAGGGCCTAGAATCTCAAAGCAACTCATTGATGTTTATTATTTATAAATTGTTCTAGTATGATCCTAGTTTCTCAAAAGTGTTTTTTAAGATAACTAAAAACATATATTATATATATATCAGTGGACCTTTATTTATATGCAGTGTTGAGAATTGAACCCAGTGCCCCACACATGCTAGGCAAGTGCTTTGCCACTGATCCACAACCCTAGCCCCCTTAGTACTGTTTTAGCCTTCCTTCAAAGTTGAGTTCTTTAAAGTGCGAATGCAGAAGTATATCAAGTCTAGATGCTTAGTGGTTTGCCGTGGTTCTCAGTGGGGCAAATTCGAAAGGAGTATATTTTGATTGTCACAATGACTGGAGAGTATTTTGCCATTTGGCAAGATATTGGTCATCTTGCAATGTGCGAGACAGTCCTCTACAATAGAATTGCCTTGTGACATGACTGTCAGAGTAAACTCTGAAAGTATAAATCATAGACCTTTAGTAAGTACTGACAAGTCTTTTTACAAGAAATATCCAAAACCCAATAATAACTTGTATTCTTTTACAATTGAATATTTTAAAATCCCAAATTGATGTTAGAAATTTGCTTATGTCTTTGTAAATTAACTAATTTGAATTTGATTCTAAAGTTATAATAAAAATAAGACATCTCTGGAAAAACAAATGTTCTTCAAATTCATATTGCTTTTAAATTTTTTCTAGAAGGGAGACATATCCAGTATGCAAAGATTTCACAGATTGTTAAAGAAACATTTAATCAACTAATTTCTAGTCATTCACAGTATCTGAAATGTAGCAATTCATTGGCTGCTTTTATAATTGAAAGAGGTAAGTCCAGATATTTGGGACGTTAGTTTGTATAAAAACTAATTGGTCTAAACTGTACTTTAGTAATATTTTAGTTAACTATCTTTGCCTCTATTGACCATGATTTTGCATTGATTTAAAGTGACCTTTTCTAGTAGGTGTGAGTCATTCAGTAAACACAAATCTTCTCAAATACAGAGATTAAACATCCTGACCAGGAATCAGAACTGAAAAATGATAAAAAGCCTTAACATTTTAAACCTTAACCACTACCATCCCAAAATCTAATCCTCATTTTAACAAACATTAAAAGGGACTATAAAAATTAGCATCTTCATTTTCAATTAAAAAATAGTAAAATACAGATGTTGTGACATTGCAATTCTAATTATCTTTTTTTGTCCTTTTATGTTCTGGGTTGATCATTAAGCATTTGAGTTTTATGCTAACCCATGAATTAAGCATTCATAAGGTTTGAATAGAGTAAAAGAAAAATTGGGGGAGAGAAGAAAGCATGAGGGAAGAGAGCAATGGAAAAATGAAACAATGAGCAGATAAATTTATTGCTAGTACAGAGTAGTATATGTACAGGAGCAATACACAGTGTAGTTAGCTTATAAAATGGGGCCAGATTATGAAGTGGCTTAAGAACTAGTCAGATGTTAGGTATGGTAGTAATCTATGAAAGATTTTACAGGGATAGAGACTGTACTGTAATTGTTGGGAAGATTAGTATCAGCTCTGCAACTTCAATTTAGGCAAGTTATATTCTAGTCATCTCTGCTTCAATTTTCTTATTTCTACAAATATGAGTAGAATAGAAACTAACACCCACTCATAGGGTTGTTAGAATTAGATATGATAATGTAAATTTATTTAATACACAGTAGTTGGCATTTAGTAGTCAATAAATTTTATTTGTGGTGATTAAAGTAAATGCCTAAGTAATAATTGATAACAAACCATTTTTTTTAAAAAAAAAATGGGAGTTGAACCTGAATTAAGGAATCACAATTTAGGTGATTGTGATAGAGTGCTTACATTAGGATTGAGATGGACAAGAACAGGAAGGAGTTTATATTTCAAAATAGATAAGATAAAATGAAGGCAATGATGAATGATAGATGAAATAAGATGAATAAAAAAGTGTCATTTCAAGTTTACATAGGAAAATAGTTTACCTTATACAAAGTGGTCTAGAAGCTGGTGTGAGATTGGGTAGAGAACGTGGGAGAATGATAAATGTAGTTTTAGAAAATATGGGATGGGGAAGCCTGAGTGAAATCAAGCCAGCATTCTCGGAGTAACTCACAGGACATATAGAAAATATATTCTTAGATTTTATTTCCATGCCTCATTACTTTTTTAAAAAAAACCTTTACTTTTTATTTATTTATTTATATGTGGTGCTAAGGATAGAACCCAGGGCCTTACATGTACTAGGCAAGCACTTTACCACTCATTACTTTTAATTGGGTCTATAAGAAACTGTCAGATCCAATCATTTGTCTCTCCCTTGACTGTATACTTTCCTGTATTTGTATTTTTCTCCTGTAACCTTGGAGGAGGAAATCTCCTTTTATAGGTTAATTCTTTCATATAAATTTGGATTCCATTTCCTCTACATCTTGATGAATTTTTCTTTTGGTTATATCCTCTTTTTTCGTGTATTATCAATCTTCAGTTTCTTTCAGAAGCAGTTCAGGTCAAATAACAGAAGAGGAAAAAAAGCTGAATTCTTGGCTGAGTTTCGTCCCCTCATAACAGCTTACATCACCATTCATTCTAGAACTTTCCTGACATTGCATAATTCCACTTAGGAGAGGTTTATAGACCTAGTTCTGGAGTCATAGTCTGCACTCAAAGGTCCATATTCCCTCTTCTAGGGATGAAAGCAGAGTCTGTCCCAGGTGTCCCTGAATAATACACATTGCTTTCATCTTTCCAGTAGTATGGAAAACTGTCTACCCAAACTTGTGTCTTGGAAATAAAACAACAACAAAAAAACCCTTTAAACCCTTGGTACCTTTCCTACTTAAATCCACACTCATCCTTTTATCTGATTTTGTAGCCAAACTTAAATTACTTACAGCTCCTGTGTCCAACTCTACTCCAGTTTAGCTTTTTTCTCTTCTAAGATTGATAATAGTATAACACCTGCTCTCTTGAGCCTGGAAACTAGTCTTGTCAAGGCTGCCCTTACCTGCATGTTGCAAAATCTAGTGGATTTTGTTACCTGTTCACATGACTTTCTAGAGACAGTCAACACAGTTTTACCATAACTTGGTTTTTCTATCATACCAATACTCTCTAGGTTTACCTGCCCTCCGCCCTCCCTCCCCCAAACTGGCCACAAATCTTTAGAATACAGTGTTATTAACTGTAGTCTCACCAGGGTATACATTAGGTTTCCAGAATTTAATCATAACTGCAGTTTATATCCTTTGACCAGTATCTCCCCATTACTCATGTCCTTATCACTAATAACCCCCATTTGTAGATTATATATTCCATATACAAATAAGATCATGCAATATTTGTCCTTCTGTGTCTGGCTTATTTCATTTAGTATAATATGTTCCAGTTTCATTTATGTCATTGCAAATAAGATTTCCTATATTTTGTGGTATGAGTGTTGAACTTAGGACCTCATGTATGCTAGGCAAGCATTCCACCACTGAATTACATCCCCAGCCCAATATTTTCTTAAGGTTGAATAGTTGTAGTACACACATACACACACACACATAAAATGTGAGATAAAGTGTGTATACATAGATCAGTTTATCAGTTCATGTGTTGACATACACTTTGGGATGTTGTTAATACCTTGCCTACTGTGAATTGTGCAGCAGTGAACATAGGAGTTCAGATATCCCTTCAGGATCTTGTTTCCTTTGTATGTATACCCAGGATGGGATTGCTGGACCATATAGCAGTTCTATTTTTATGTCTTAAGAATCTTCACTTTGTTATTCACAATGACTATACTAATTTTTATATTTCTCACAACAGTTTACATTTATCCATATCCTTGCCAAAACTTTTGACTTTTTTGACAATAACTTCGTAGTAATCAGTGTGAGGATATCTTGGGGGTTTTGATGTCCATGTCTCTAAATAGTGATGTTGAATACTTTTCAGAAATACACCTGTTTGTAAGTCCTCCTTGGAAAAGTCTATTCAGGTCCTTTATCCGTTTTTAAATATTTTTTTAATGAATTGTAGGATATTAAAGTTTCCTTGGGTATGTGTGGAATATTTTCTCCCATTCTGTGGGTTGCCTTTTCATTCTGTCGATTGTTTCCTTTGCTGTGAAGAAAAGAAAGGGTAATCCTGAATGAACCCCACATGCTTTTTGCTTCCTTACCTTCAGTGGGTTTTCCCATAGCTCTTGGTTGGAGCCCGCAGATTCTGCAGCATGGTTCACAGTGCTGCTTCAACCTCACTGCCGCCATTTCCTCCATCCTGCTCTGGAGCAGCTGTTCTGGTGCTCTCTCTGCTCAGGATGGTGTGCTTGTGTGGTTGCTGGCTCCTCACACCACAGCTTATTAGGAAAGGATCATGCAACTATTTGGCATGAAGTATTATTTGATTGTTTTTTACATCAGTTCTGTATTTGTTTCCTTCCATACGCTTACCACAATTTGGGGTTTGTTTGATCTTTTTTTTTTTTCCCCTCTCCCAGAAGCTTCATGAGGACATGTCTTGCTCCATATGTAAATCCTAGCATCTGCTTCAGTGTCTGATAATTCCTAGGACCTCAGCAGTTTTTGTTGAATTAGAAAAAGTTCTTCAGGTAGTTGCAAATGTATATTGAAGTTTGTTTGAGAGTCTTAAGACTAGAGATTTTCTGAAATCATCACGGAAGTAAAAGAAGGACAATATTTAAAAGGAAATATTTATGGAGAAAAGAACAATGAATTAGTCAGTAGCTGTTGAAAGGCCCTATAGATTATGGGGTGCGGGGTGGGAAAGACTGCCATTGAATTGTGGATTTTGGAAGCATAGAATTTCATGGGAATTTAAGTGGGCACAGCAGAATGTGAATGAAGCAAAGCTACTGGAAAATGCCTATGGTTTCTTTTCAAAACAGTTTGAGTAGAACAGAGAAAACAATATGGTTCATAGAGAATCTGAGAGGCATTTTATATAGACAGTTTTAAGTAGAATAGCAAATGAAGCCTTTTAAAAAGGTCACATAAATCTAGAGGAGGAGGAAATAGGCGCATGATGGAAAGCCCTATTTTCAAGGATATTTGGTGATTCTGTTGATTCTGTGGCAAACTTTTAGATAAAGAACCATGATATAAGACAGCTGCCTTTTTGAGATATTAAATTTTGCTTCTTAAAAAGACTCCTAAGAATCTTATTTGAAATTATGGAATTATTTTTTCCATCTTTTTGGTCAATATGTTTTACCCAGTTAAAATGGTAGGCTGGAAGTGGGGTTGGGACATAGGAAAGAGAGTTAGAATAACTTGCTGCTGTTAACCTCTTCCTTTCAGTGGGACATCATGAAGTCGTGGCTGTAGGCACAGGTGAATACAATTACAGCCAGTGTATAAAGCCAAATGGAAGAGTGCTGCATGACACTCATGCTGTTGTTACAGCAAGAAGGTCTCTCCTTAGGTAAGGTAATGGATATATTTAATGTCATCAAATATCAGTGCTCTCAGCCTGAAGTAAACATATATAAATATCTTTATTTAAAATTGGAATTTTGCTGATCATTGATCCAAGGATATGACAGTTTCTTCATATCCCAGTCATCTAATTATTTTCATGATAACCTTTGTAGATCTTATAGTAATTGCAATGTCTAATATGAATTTTAGTGACTTCCATTAAGTCCTTGTGAACTAAGTTTTAAGAGTACTAAAGTTTAAGATAAAAAATGCTATCATTTTACTGACTAAAGTTATTGGAAAGTCTAGCTTTAGATTTGCACCAGTACACTCGATCTTTATTTCACCTCTCAATTAGCCATACTTATCCAAGGATAGCACCAGAAGCTGACAAGATTCCAACTTATGAGTACAATGTGTAAGTGTAATTTATCATCTAGCAGAGTGTTAAGTAAGGTGTCTGTCAGGCTGATAGATAACCAAAGAGAGGGAAAGGGACCAGAGGTACATATGCCTAGTTTCTTTTTCTAAACTCATCAGTCACTCTGCTCCTTGCAAGAAGAATGAAGAACAGATGAGAATCCAGAAATGTTATACTCTAAAAACTTCATGTGAAAACAAACTGTGAGAAATGGGAAGTATCACTAATATCTACCAGCTTTTGGTTCTCCAACGTTTACTTTAATCAAACTTCTTATGGAAATTTTCAAATACAAATGAAAATAAAATGATAGTAAATTCCATTTCCATTATTGTGCTATTTTTGTTTAATCTCTGAATTATCACTTGTAAGTGCTTTCTTGGCTGAAGTATTTAAAAATAAGTTTAGGAATATCCTACCTGAAAAATATCAGCATGTATCTTTAATAATAAGAAAAGAATTGTGTAATGTTAAGTCATTGGAGAAGTCCATGAGGATCTTCCTACTCCTTGTCCTCCCATCCCCCTTTGGTGCTGATGACATTATTTGACCTCTCTAAAACTCTCACTTTTGCATTTATTTCTGCCTGTGTTTGGCATTGTTATACACTGTTGCTTACTTTTTTATTACATATTTCCAGTGGTGTGCTTGAACAGAGTACATTTTAAAATCATGGTTTTTAAATAAGCAAAGTTTTTCCTAGTTTAATTAGTTATAGTCTTTGAGGAGATCTGCTGGTTTTTGTTGTGGTGGTTGTTTTGTTTTGTTTTATACTGGGGATTGAATCCAGGGTCATTTAACCACTGAGAAAAATCCCCAGTTCTAGTTCTTTTTTTTTTTTTTTTTGAGACAAAGTCTCACTAAGTTGATGAGGCTGGCTTTGAACTTCAGTCCTCCTGCCTCAGCCTCCTAAGCCACTGGGATTACAGGTGTGCACCACCATATCTGGCCTGCTTGACTTTTTAATACAACTTGTGGTAGTCATTATATTTTTCCTATGCTGTTTTTTTCCCCTTTAAAACCAATTAGGAGCAGAACTACTATTGTTGTTGATGGTGATAATGTTGTTGAAATATTTGGGTAGAGAAGGGGCTCTTCACTGGAGATTGGGAGCAGAGCCATCTGAGAAAGTAGGGAGGAATCAGTAGAGCAATGGGTCTTTTGCAGGATATGATAGTGGAAGACTCAAATATGAAATGGAAGTGGAGTCATAATCAAGGCTTGGTGTTTTACTGCATGTTACAGGGCAGACTGGCTTCCACTTGAGGGCTTCTTAATTTTTCATTGAATTAAGAGTTCTTAATTTTTTATTATTTTATGAGTTCTTATCTGTATTAAAACTTTGAGGGACTGGGATTGTGGCTCAATGGTAGAGCGCTCACCTAGCACGGGCGGGACCCGGGTTCAATCCTCAGCACCACATTAAAAAAATAAATAAAGGCATTGTGTTGTGTCCATCTACACCTAAAAATAAATAAATAAATATAAAACTTTGATACAATGGGGGACATTGTTCATGATACACAGATTATAATGCTCATTAAGAAACATCTTAATTTTATTACTTAACAAAATTAAAACATTTATTTTAGGTACTTTTATAGACAGCTCCTACTCTTCTATAGCAAAAATCCTGCTATGATGGAAAAGTCAATATTTTGTACAGATCCAGCTTCTAATCTACTCACTCTGAAACAAGATATCAACATTTATCTGTATATGAACCAGTTGCCTAAAGGATCAGCCCAGATTAAGTCACAGTTGTAAGTATAAGGGAAGTTGTTTTTAAAAGACAATAGGATGGCCACTGCATATTTTCTGAAACTGTAGACACAAGTACATTCATATGGACCCACATTGTTGTTTGTGGCCTGCAGGGGGCCACAAATACTTTTGCCACCTTCTTTCAACTTCATCTATAATATGACTTGTACTAAAAAATTTCATGTACTTCACTTTCTATGCTATTGAAAATCTCCTTTCTACTTTTAAGACTTCACAAACTTTTGTGAAGTGTGCATGTTTATATATAAATACAGGAGTTAGACAAAATTAATTTATGGTCATAACTTCATTGTTTTGTTGAATAAATAGTACCAAGTAGTATAAAATTTTAAAAGTATAGGCAAGCACCATGAAGAAAATAAAATTTGCCTCAAGTCTGACCATCTAGAGAGAACCATGGGTAATGTTTTGATTAAAAATCTTTCCAGTAACACATTTAAAAATAAGGACAACATTTCCTAGAGAGAAACTGAATTTTAGATTTTATTATTTTATCAATTAGAGGTGAATCTTGAATAAAAATTGTCAGTTTTGTTTCTATTTTGTCGTTCTGTAGTTTTAAAAAATTTATATACAGAGGAAGGAAATGACTAATTATGATAAGAACAAAAAGTAGGTTTTAAGTTGATTTTAAGGTACATAAGATTGTTGATAAAAGATTGGGCTGAAGTTGTGAGTATGGCTTATGTCTGTTTTGTATTAATCTTGTGGAAGAGTGAATCCATTCCTGCTTTGTTTGGTGTTTGATTCTGTTTTTGTTGCTGGAATTCAGTGTACACTAGCAAATTAAACCTGGTAGAGGACAACGCTTAGTAATGTCTGTATTTTACTTTGTCAACTTTTTTTTTTTTTTTTTTTTTTTTTAAAGAAACTTGCTTTTCTTTCTCCAGGCGTCTTAATCCACATTCTATATCTGCATTTGAAGCCAATGAAGAACTGAGTCTCCATGTGGCTGTTGAAGGCAAAATTTATTTGACTGTTTACTGTCCTGCAGATGTTGTTAACAGAGTGAACAGTATGTCCTCAAGTGACAAGTTGACAAGATGGGAAGTGCTTGGTGTACAGGGAGCATTGCTTAGTCACTTTATACAACCAGTTTATGTCAACAGCATACTTGTTGGTGAGTGGGGTCTCGGTATCTCCTGGCTTCTTTCACTAAAACTCTGTCCTGTGCTTGTAAAATCAGCTTTGGCGTGCACGAAACTTTATTTAAGATGAAAACTCAAACCCAGCTATTTGTTTTATAATAACTTGTAATCACACTTAGTGTATAACTTTTATCATTTATTAGTAGACCAAGAAATAACTTTTTAAATTAGCAAATTAGATGTATTCTGTCTTGATCTTATGTTTTTGTTCACGTAAAATTTAATCCTTCCCTATTTGTTTTGGGAGAAGATGCTTCCTTGAACTTCTTAATGTAAATGCTTATATTGCATTTTACTCCTTCTGACATACAATGTTAAATGCCTATTTTGGCTTTTTCTCACCCTCCTCTTTTTATACATTTTATTATGATAGATGCAGATCCATTTAAGTGGTCAGATGAATATAAAGTAACTGGATTACAAAACAACAAATTACTAATTGACTGTTCTCTTTGGGGGAGATAGTTCAGATGCTAGATTTTATTTGAAAGGCATTTCAGACATTAACAGAATTTTGTCTTATTTCTATAGTTTTCACATGGTCTTGGTGAAGCAATTTACTGCTGTCACTTGACTCTGATCATTGTTAGTTTTATAAAAACAAATGCATGTGCAAGCTTTAGACCCTTATGTGGGTAATATTTTTATTTTTAGGCAGTGCTGTTTCTGTATTTTTTCTTAATTTTTGTAATATTTCATACATATGTATTTCTAGTATTTTATCCCTCATTTTCTTTTTTTTGTATTTATTGCCAATATGAACAGTTAGTACTTTGTTACATCCTGCTTTTTCATTTAATAATGTATCTCAAAAAGTTTTATGTATAAGTGTATAAAGAATTTTTTAATCCTCATGGCTATATAATGCATAAATATTATCATTGTTTAAATAATTGAATTTTAAATGTTTTTAAGTCTTTTGCAGCTACCAAAATGTTACAGTGAATAAGCTTTTTACATTTGTTTTTCACACATGTAAAAATATATCTCTAAGATGAATTTCTGGAAGTGGAATTATTGGTCAAAATTGTGCATTTATAATTTTGAAAAATATTACAAAATAACACCCTGATATTCCCATGAACAACATATGTGAGTTCTTGTTTACTCAAATCCTTAAAAGTGGTTGTTTCTCAGTCTGCTTTTTCAAAATGTATATTGTTGATGAGGAACCACTTTTTTTTTTTTTTTTTTAGATTTAATTTGATTACTAAGGTTCTTGTTCATTATATTTTATTTTAGTCACTTCAGGTTTTTGTTTTTTTTTTCAAAACACTTCAAACTTTTCTGAATCTTAGGAAAGGCTCTTTTTGATCTTAATAAGTGTCTGAAGTGTCTAAGACATCTATGATTTTACTAGAATCACAGCTATGGTAAGCAAAGCTTTGTTTGACATTTTTAAAATTTGTCATTTGGATGATTAACTCCATATTATAGTTTCTTTAAAGCATGAGCATTTATTTATTTATTTACATTTATTTATTTATTTACATATTTGTTGGACATTTTTAAAATTTGTCATTTGGATGATTAACTCCATACTCCATATTATAATTTCTTAAAAGCATGAGCATTTATTTATTTATTTACATATTTATTTTGTGGTTTGGGATAGGGGCTTAAAAATTAGATCTGGTCATTTTGATTGTCATTTTGCACATAGATGTGGGGAATACCAGGCAGCAATAAAAATAATAGGACTTTGGAAAATTGCTTCTGCTTTTTTTGTTTTTTGTTTTTGTTTTTTTTTTTTGAGAGAGAATTTTTTAATATTTATTTTTTAGTTTTCGGCAGACACAACATCTTTGCTTGTATGTGGTGCTGAGGATCAAACCCGGGCCGCACGCACATGCCAGGCGAGCGCGCTACCGCTTAAGCCACATCTCCAGCTCCGCTTCTGCTTTCTTTATTGGCATCTCTATGGGACACATCTGAAGCTGATTGATAATGTGTGGTGTTTCTAACTACAGATTTCTGGACCTCTTAAGTTCCATTTGGGGAGCAAGGATTACAAAATCCAGAAATATTTTTTTAAAAAAAGGTGATTTGGATACAAATATCTAAATGGTTCACCCTTTGAGCCATTCTCAGTGTCTAAGTGTACACTGGAAGTGTGTAATTTGAATAGCTAAAAGAATCTTAGGAATTAATGGAACTTTATTAGTCACATGGTCTATTGTATTAGATATTAGATATGACTTTATATCTAATATCTAGACTCTTGTGCCATTCCAGATAGAGGATCATCTAAGCCTACTTTAAAGTATCCAATAATGTGGAGTGCAGTTTAAAGACACCCAGTTTCATTAATGAAACAGCTCCAATCTTCAAAACATCTTCTTTATTTAGAATTGACGTATGCTTCCCTTTCACTCTGTACTGTGACAATAAAGACTGAATCTAATTCTTTGAAAAAAAAATGACCTTATTCCCTTTCTATCAATACTTTTAAATTTTTTATTCTTCAAAACCTATGTTAATGTAATAGAATGTTAACATTTTAAAATAATTTTACTTTTTGAAGTTTGTAGAATGCTTTGTTATACAAATTCTCACTTTGTCATTTTTGCAGTGGTTGTCTTTTTAAATTTAAAACATGGGGCATGGGGATGTAGCTCAGTGGTAGAGCACTTGCTTAGCATGCACAAGGACCTGGTTTGGTATCTAACACTACAAAATAATAATAAAACATGGGGTTTAGGCTTGCATTAAAGAGGCATTTACTATTATTTGACTAGAAAATGATCCAGAATAATCTGGAAAAATAATTCACTTTGCTTGGCTATTGAAAAATGATTGGATCTGTATTTGTTTTCAAGCTTTTTAAGGTTCATTTTACAAATTTGGTATACACAGTTAAGTTCTGTCTAAAATTAAATATCTGTCTAAATATTTAACAAAAAAGTTAAATATCTGTCTAAATATTTAACAAATGTTTGTTCGGAGATATTTGTATCCAGGAGTCCTTTTCATATATTGATTCAAATTGTAGGATGGTAATGTAAAGACCAAATGCTGATTTTCTGCTGGAGAAGGAATCTATTTTAAACATAGTTTATGAACTTTTAGGAATCAGTTCATAACCTTAGAAATTATTATTTAGTTTTTTCAGGTCAATAATAAGAGGTTCAGAATATTAATAAAACATTTGCCCAGAGTCATTGTTTGTTTATTGTAGAGCCCAAATGGAAACCCAATCTGCGACTTCCCATGCTGAATTCATGGTAGGATTTTTTTCCTATATTAGCTGCTATCACATCTCCTATAGATTAGATTTAACCTTTGACTTCAACCTTTGAGTTTCATGTTATTTCAGATCATTTCATATGAATCAAATCAAAATTTCCCAGTTACATAATTTTGGAGGTATATTTTTCCAGGGATAAGAGTGAACATCAAGAAAAAAATTATACTTCAGATATAGTAAATCATTAAAAGCATTCATATATAAAGGAAAAATGTAAACTGTTAATGGATGTGATTTTTCTACATCATTAGCTTTTATGCTTCTCATTAAAACACTTAAGTAAAACTAATTAATGCTGAAGGAATCTTACAAAGAGTTTGACTTACAGGATTTTTCTCTTTTCCACCTGTTTCTTGCCGTTTTTTTGCATAACCACTGTCATTATTACAATACATAATTAAATATTACATTTTCCTTTGAATCTATATCTTCCCTTTATTATAGATCCAGTACCTGTTCCTCTGACCTTAGTTTCTTCCAGTTTTTCTCTGTGCCCAACTTTATCTTTAATTTGACTAGCCTTCTAGCCTCCATTTGTCATTTTCTTCTGATTTAGAACACTCAAAGGAATGCTAAGAAAAAGGATGTCAAAAGCAGACTTATCTGCTTTTGTTCATTTTCTAAGGCTTATTTGGTCACAATGAGCATAAGTCCTAATAACCACCTCAACAATTCCAGTGATGTAGAAGCAAAACTTTGTGAAATTTGTTTAATGGTACATAGATTTCTATTGTGACAGATTCTGACCTTCTAAGAACTACATCTATTTTTAAAGTATTGTTTTTCTAAATAGAAATGAGGGCTTACTATCTTTTATTTGAAGTTGGAGCAACCTCCCTATTTTATATTAGTGACACTGTATCTTTCTGTGATCTCTTCTTCAGCAATTGTAACTGAGAATTTAGAGCTTTGGGCATTGGTCAGTTTTAACTAGACATGGTCATTAAATTACTTTGTATTTTGGAGCATTATGATCCTGAAACAGCTGTAATTTATGGCCCTTGGATAATAACTCAACTTTCACCAACTATTTCTCATTCAGATTTATAAATTGAATTATATGCTGATTTTATGCTGTAATAGAAAATAAAGATAGAATGAGCCAAAAAAGTAGTAGTTTTTTTCTGGGCCAATGCTGACTCTGATTTTGTTTACTAGAATGACTCATTTTCTCTAAGAATATTTTTAAAATACAAATTTTGTCATTAATTGCTAAAAAAAGTAGGAAGAAAAGAAAAAAGATTGAAAAAAGAGAAATGGGCTTTGGGTTGATTCTGTTTATTTTTCTTAGACATTTTTTAGCATAGTCTTTTCTTTTGATATTGAATTTCTGAGTATTTGTTTTTGCTTTCTAGGTGATGGGAATTGTAGTGATACTAGAGGTTTAGAAATCGCAGTCAAGCAACGTGTTGATGATGCGCTCACTTCAAAGCTTCCGATGTTTTACTTGGTCAACAGACCTCATATTAGTTTAGTACCCGCTGCATATCCACCTCAAGTGAACTTGGAATATAAATCCATGAGTATGAATTGGGCACAAGGGGACATTTCTTTGGAGATTGTCGATGGCCTAAGTGGGAAGATCACTGAAAGGTTAGAATTACAGATTTTTTTAAAAAATTATGTATTAAGTAAAAGAAGATGTTTTGATTGCAGTTTCTAACTTTGTAGTATGATTTATTGAATTCTGAACAATAATTATTATTAATCAAGTGCGACAATGTTACAGGCATCATACTAAATCATTTTTGTTTTCCTGGTGAGAAAACAGGGCCTGGAGAAGTTATATAGCTTATTGAAGTTACATAGTAAGTGGTGAAGCCAGCATCAGACCCAAGGAGCCTGGCTCCAGAGTGTGTGTTTCTCTAGGTATCATTTTGTGATAAGCATTACAATCATGTGTGTGTTCTAAATATTCAGTTTCACCTGTTGAATCTGAATTTCTGGATTTGGGGCTCAGAAATCTGCATTTTAAATGTGCTCTCCCAAACATTGCTTATGTACTCTCAGGTTTGAGAACTATGCCATCTTAAACTGCTTCATGATAACTCTGTAGATTGGGTAGTATTGCTCTTCTTTTCTAAGTAAAGAAACTAACATTCAAACTAGGTTAGTTTGCCTAAAGTCACCCAAGTAGTAAGGCAGGCAGCTGGGATTTCAATGTGGACATTTTATTTCCAAAGACCTTGTTCTTAATCATAGTGCTCTATGCTGTTTTTGTAATATTCCTGCCCCTGGTGATTGGGTAAAACTGAAGCCCTTCTTTTAATATGAACATATATTTATATTGAGTTTATAAATGATGTTAAAAGTTTAAAGGGTTAAAATTGCTTTTTCTGTGAAAGATCTCATTAAGGTCATGTACAAATGTTTCTTTGTGTGAACCTACTCAAGCATGATAGTGATTACTTCTACTAAGATGAAAATGCCATTTGTTCTTTGGATCATATGTATGTAGTCTCAACTATACACATACAAACCAGATTTTCTATGAAAAGACAAACTGTTTACTGCAAACAAAAGAATGGCATAATAAAGATGAAATTAACAACTAAGAAATAAGCTTAATACATGTATTATAACCAAATAACCAAATATTTGCTTAAGTGATTACAAACAAGAAAATGAAAGATAAATTGTACCTTATTCAATATTTAAAATATATCTCCAACAGAATTACTTCCAGTAAGACAAAGAACACTTTAGTAATAAATGATATGATTCGTAAGGAAGTCAGAACAGTTATGACTATATGTAGCAAGCAATCAATATATTATCAACATTCAGAAAGCAGAAATTGCAGATGAGGGAAAATATTTCTATAGTTATTCACCTCATTGAATCAGTTCTTGGTAGATCAAGTGAACAAAACAACAAGCAAGGATATAGCCATTTTAAATGACCATTGGATATAATTTATTTTAAACACTACAACTTAAAAATATAAAACAGCTGGGTGAGGTGACACACACCTGTAATTCCAGCAGCTCAGGAGGCTGAGGCAGGAGGATCAAATAGCCTCAGCAAAATCAAGGCACGAAGCAACTCAGTGAGAACCCTGTCTCTAAATAAAATACAAAATAGGGCTGAGGATGTGGCTCAGTGGTCCAGTGCCCCGGAGTTGAATCCCCCCATCCCCCACAAAGTATACTTGTCAAGAATATAGACAAAAATTGACCATTTCTTGGGCTACACAGAAAAAACAAAAAGTAGAGCAAGGTAAGGAATATTCTCTAATTACAATGAAATGATGTTATATACAACAAAATCAGAATGCTAGACATTGTTTTCATTGGGGGAAATTTTTTTCTGATTTCTGGTTCAAAAGAGAAATAAAAACTGAAATTGTATAATAATTAGAAAACAATGTTGAAAGTATTACCTATCAAAACTTTCAGGATATACATTTAAAGCAGAGGAAAAAGTCAAAGTCTTAAATGGTTTATCAATAAATAATGGAAATAGATTAAGCAAAATGAAATAATGAACTAGAAATGTAAAGAAAATAACTAAAACCAGAAAAAGACAATTATAAAAAATGATTCTATGAAAAATCACTAGCTAATCTATAAAATAATAGATGCTAAGGGAAAAATTAAATATACAGTTAAAAGAACTGTACTTTGTTGGACTACACAAATATAAACCTGAGTGAAATGGATTAATTTCTAAAAGTATTTCCCAAACTAGAAAAATCTAAATATCTTTATGGGAAAATTAAGAAGGTACTATAATTCTTCCTAAAAGAAAGCATCATTATTAGGTAGTTCAGAAGAATTATTTAATGAACCTTTAAATAGCATGTACTTCCAATGCTATGTAAAAAGAGAAAACATCAAAATACTTTTACAAAGCTAATGTATCATTAATATTTAAACTTGAAAATTGCTGCCCCCACAATACACACATACACACACACACACACACACACACGTTAAAGGCCAAGCTCCCTAATATCCAAGCAGAATTGACAATTTAACACTATAAAATAATAATATACTTTATAGAATCTCATTTTTTCTAGGACTGCAAGAATATAGTAGCATGATAGAAATAATACCAGACTAGAACATCTTAATAGTTTGTCATATTTATTGATCCAGGGAAAAACACCATACCATATGCTCATCTCTAAATTATAAGAGGACATATATAAAGTTCTACAGCTATTCTAAATAAAGGTATTTAATCAGAAAGGAATTAGTTATGTACTTTGATTACAGGACAAAATGTGCCTTTATTAGCTTCCAAATATTATCAGGATTGGTGATGAAATATCAAAAGTATTGCCACTGACATCTAGAGTAAGATATGATTGTTTACTATTATTGCTATTATATAGCATTAATACATTTGGACAAGGGAAAGAAATAAGATATAAAATGTT
Source organism: Marmota flaviventris (assembly GCF_047511675.1). Classification (NCBI taxonomy): domain Eukaryota; kingdom Metazoa; phylum Chordata; class Mammalia; order Rodentia; family Sciuridae; genus Marmota; species Marmota flaviventris. Next base: position 142,571,301 of record NC_092504.1, on the reverse strand, counting down.
GAAAAAGAGGTTGTAAAACTATCACTTCTTTTGTTATCATTTTTTGTTGTGCTGAGGATTGAACCCAGAGCCTCATATATGTTAGGCAAATACTATCTACTAGTGACCTGCACACTCAGCCCCTCGGAAGATATCATTTATGCCTGAAAAGCCCAAGAAATTTATCTGAAAAACTACCTAAATAGAAGTATCATGATAGAAAATTAATTTACAGAGTCAGTAGATTCACACCGAGAGTGTATGTTAACTTTTGCTACTTACCACCTACCTCAAAAGTTAAGTACTTGACTTTACACAACTATTTGTTACTACTTATAAGTTCTTGGGTCATCTGAGTGGTTGAACTCCCCATGCATCTGGAATAGGCTGTGGATCCAATAAAAAGGTTAGTTTGGCTGCTCTTGGAGGGACAACTGGGCTCTGACTCCTGTGTTTTCTTACCTTCATATGCCAGCAGACTGACTTCGCGTATGAAGGAGACTCGAAAGAATAAGAATACGAGTCCCTTGAGGCCTACGCTCAGAACCTACATGTTGTCTCTCTCATTTACCAAAACAAATTACAAGATTAGCATAAATTCAAGTGGAAGAGAGATTATCCACACTTATTGATTAGTGGATCTGAGAAGTTACATTGAGAGCAGGAAAAATGAAGAATTTTAGCAATTTTTATATTCCATCACAACAACTAATGAAAACATAATGAAGGAGCAAAGTTACAACATCAAAAAGGTTCATGATCTGTGGACTTACTTTATTAGAATTATAAATGGCATAAACATCTGTGTGCACATATACAAGTGCAAGGATTGTAAGGTAGATGTATACATGTTATTTTTTTAAGTTAAATATTTTTTGGCAGAGAATGCACTGTAAAATTTCATGAGAGTTGATGTATGTACATGTACCCATGTAACTATCACCCTGGTCAAAATATTGTACATTTTCATCATCCCAGAAGATAATTTCTATGCTCCCTTTCAGTCAATCCAAGGGAGAACCACTTTTTTTTTAATCACCCTAGTAGTAATTTTACTTCAAAAAACGGAAGTATCCCAAATATCAATCTTCTGCTTTATTTTTAATATAATACTATAATTTACATCTAATTTAAGAGAAATTAACTTAAGGAAGTAATTAAATATTCAGAATTTTTATGTAAAAACATTTCACTACATGCATCGTACATAATGTAATTGGGATAAATAAATATTTGTAGGCTGTTGATTTTAATTCCTACAGTGGCCAACATAAATCACTAAATAATGATTAATGAATGTTTTGTTCCTCTCTACTTTAGTTCCCCATTTAAAAGTGGTGTGTCAATGGCAAGTCGGCTTTGTAAGGCTGCAATGTTAAGTCGATTTAATCTGCTTGCCAAGGAAGCTAAAAAAGATGATTTACTTGAAGCTAGTACATATCATGCAGCTAAGGTAAGGTCCTTAAAAGAATGAAATTGATAATAGAAATAAAGACAATATTGTGGTATTTTATGATTATGATATGTAGCAAAAGCTTGTGAATAGTTCCTGAATATAAGATAATATGTGTAGTGGTAAGATTAATTTTTAAATGAGTATGCTGGAAACTGGATATGTGCATACATGTTACCACTTAAAGAAGCCCCCCTTAGTGTGATGTATAGTTACCCTGACAACATTTTACAAAAACCTTTTATATCATGCCCAGAAAAGTAAAATAACATCTTTCCTATTTATGACATTGTTAACATTAGCATATTAAGTATCTTAAAGTAATACATAACTTAATATACCCTTACAAATTTATTTTGTTAAAGTTGTGAAAAAGCTTTGGTATGAGCATCTAATTTGGATCTGGTTTAGTAGGTGATATAGCTAGCCTTTTTTTTTTTTTTTTTCTCTTTAAATTGTTTTTTTCATACAAACATAATTAAAGTAGAAAATTTGAAATTTTTTTAAAAATACAGAGGTCAGGCGTGAGACCCTAGGTTCAATCTCCAGCACACACACATACACACGTGTGTATACATGTGAATATGTTCATATGCACATATGTATATTACTTGTAATCCTACCTCCTTTTCATAGATAATACTTAAACTTTTAATGTAAGAATATTACTTCACATATATTGATATTTGTGTATGTTCCAGAATAATTCAGGTTGTACTGGATATGTTTTTTAATTACTTTCATATTTTCATTATTAAATATAAATTCTTTGATAATCTAATTTTGCTAATACAGTGTTCTATGAAACTCTTAATTTCATCAGTACTTAATGATCCGACTATAATTTCAGTTTGTAAAGCAATTATACTAACTATAGTTGTATGTGTATACATAGTATAAAAGCTTATCTAGATAATTTCTGATTTTGGTGGCATAAAGAGGTTACAAATCTATAAAAACAGTATAGAAAAACACATTCATGAGAGTTGATGTATGCACATGTACCCATGTAACTGTCACCCTGGTCAAAATTGTCAAAAGAATCTTGTCAAAAACAATCTTTCACAACTCTGGAAATTGACAAAAAGTAGAAGGTGAAGAAAACAAACAAGGGGCTGGGGATGTGGCTCCAGCGGTAATGCACTCGCCTGGCATGCGGGCACTGGGTTCGATCCTCAGCACCACATAAAAATAAAATAAAGATGTTGTGTCCACTGAAAACTGAAAAATAATTATTAAAACATCCTCTCTCTCTCTCTCCGTCTCTCTCTCAAAAAAAAAAAAAAAAAAAAAAAAACCCAAACAAACAAACAAACAGAAAACATTGAAAAGCTGCTAGGACTTTGGGTGAGAGTAACAAGATTTTTGCCTCCTTGCCTGGGGTGGTTCTCATCCTCTTGTTCCTCTCTAGTTTGAGTGGCAAGAACTGTGGTTTTACCAGAAGCGTAGGTTACCACCAGAAGGGGTAGACTTGATCTAGGGTATGGGATGAATACTTGTGGTTTTGTCAGCTTCAGGTACCAAACTTGGAAGGAAATGAATAGGGAAGACTGACACTTTGCTGGCCAGAGGCTGCAGTCCTGAGTGAATGCAAGTGCTAGACCAACTAGCAACTAGAAACTTACTCCTGAGGATTTTGGAGAAGAGGGAGAGAAATATTTTCCATGTTCTTTGAACTGAAAAACTGCCTCCATGTACATGGGAGAGTCAAGAGAGCCCAGCAAATAATGAAAACAAAGCGATACTTGAGAACTGGTTAAACATTAGACATACTCCCTGCCACATATCAATTGACCAGAACAAGAGGGAAGCCTTAGAGGTGTAATGTGTTTGAGTACAGCCTTGGCTAGAATCATTTGCTTATTACTTAGGTACACAGACAGATAGAAAGCGACCACTAGGAGGCTAGGCTAAAAATATAAAAATAAGAATAAATATGTATGAAGAGACTACAGCAGCTGTACACAGTGGTGAAGACAGGTCTCACAATGAAAGCAAAGAAACTTAAAAATAGTAACAAAAAATTAAAATCATACAAAGGATGTTCTAACCATGATGGAATTAAAGTAGAAATTAACAGAATGAAATCTGGGAAATTGCCATATACTTGGAAATTAACATCTAAATTATTTGTGACTCATAGAAAATTACTAAATATTTTGAACTGAGTGAAAATGAAATACTACATATTAAAATTTAGGGTATATGACTAAAAGCTTTAAATGCTTATATGAAAAAAGAATCCTAAAATGAGTTTTTGCACTCCCCACCTTAAGCTAAAAAAATCAAAGAGGAGCAACCAAAATGAAAGTAATAGAAGACAGGAAATAATGCAGATCAGAAGGTAAATTAATGAAATTAAAAATAGAAAAAATACCAATGAAATTAAAAGATGATTCATTTTTAAAAGTAAGCAAATTTGATAATCCTTTATCTAAACAAACAAGAAAAAAATAAGGACTAAAACAAATTATGAAAATCTGTAATGAAGGAAGGGTTATTACAGATCTCACAAAATTAAAATAATTGTGATTGCAAATTTTTACCAACAAATTGGAAAGTTAAATGAAATGGACACACTTTCTAGAAAGGCATAAATTTTAAAAAAAAATTTATACAGAATTAAATAGAACCTAATTGAGAAGTTGCACTATTCTTTTCCCAAAGAAAATCTCAGGCACATATATGGCTTTACTGGCAAATTCTGTCAGACATAAAGTACAATACAAATCCTTCAAAATCTCTTTCAAAAACTAGGGGGATAACACTCCTCCACTCATTTCTCAAGGCCAGTATTTCTGTGACACCAAAACTGGACAAAAACACAAGAAATAAGAACTACAGACCAGTATCATTTCATGAACACAAATGTAAAAATGTTTACCAAGACATTGACAAACCAAATTGAAAGTATACAAATACAAAAATGATTATGTCTAAGGAGTTTTATACCAGAAATGCAAGGTTGATTTGACATCAGAAAATTATTTGATGTCATGTATTATTCATATAATAAATTCAAGTTCAAAACTCACAGAATTATCTTAAAATACATACAAAAATATGTCTAACAGAGCCCAACACCCATTCACAATCAATATGCAGGACAAATAAGCCTAGAAATGGACTTACGTAATTTCATACAGGGCATCAATGAAGACTCTTCCATTGACATTATACTTAATATTAAAAGCCTGAATATTCCCTCCCCAACCCAAGATTGGGAAAGAAGGCAAGAGTTCTCACCACTTAAGAGTTCTGTTCATCATAGCCAAGGGGGCAGCAAGGCAAAAAAAAGGGGATGGAGAAAATGTTGCCTTCTTCCTAGATGATGATGTCATTTTGTAGGTTAAAAAACCCTTTGGAATGAAAGAATAATTACTACAGATATAAAGAAAAAAAAGTAATTGTATGTGATTGCAAAGAAAAAAAAACTACATCATATGTGAATTTAGCAAGATCACAGAATAAGAACAATATATAAAAATAGTGTATCTATATCCCAGAAATAAAAGAGTTTCATCCACACAGCCTCAAATATAGACACAGGGAGGAATAAATTCAACAAAAGAAGTATAAGACCTATAAACTGGAAATGATAAAACATTGCTGAGAGAAAATAAAGGAGACCTAAATAAATAGGGAAATGTAGCCAGTATTCATGGATTGGAAAAAGATTTCACTTCTGTTTAGTCTGTAGCTACAATGCAAAATCAAAATCCCAGCAGACTTTTGTGTAGAAATTGATGAACCAATGGTAAAATTGATATGGAAGTAAAAAAGAGAGAAGCCAAAACAATTTTGAAAAAAAGAACAAATTTGGAAAACTTATCTAGTTTCAAAACTTAACTACAAGCATAACTTGAGGAAACCATGGGTTTATTTTTTTTAATTTTTTATTGTTGGTTGTTCAAAACATTACATAGTTCTTGACATATCATATTTCACACTTTGATTCAAGTGGGTTATGAACTCCCATTTTTACCCCGTATACAGATTGCAGAATCATATCAGTTACACATCTATTGATTTACATGTTGCCATACTAGTGTCTGTTGTATTCTGCTGCCTTTCCTATCCTCTACTATCCCCTCCTCCCCTCCCCTCCCCTCTTCTCTCTCTACCCCCTCTACTGTCATTCATTTCTCCCCCTTGTATTATTTTTCCCTTTCCCCTCACTTCCTCTTGTATGTAATTTTGTATAACCCTGAGGGTCTCCTTCCATTTCCATGCAATTTCCCTTCTCTCTCCCTTTCCCTCCCACCTCTCATCCCTGTTTAATGTTAATCTTCTTCTCATGCTCTTCGTCCCTACTCTGTTCCCAGTTACTCTCCTTATATCAAAGAAGACATTTGGCATTTGTTTTTTAGGGATTGGCTAGCTTTACTTAGCATAATCTGCTCTAATGCCATCCATTTCCCTGCAAATTCTGTGATTTTGTCATTTTTTAATGCAGAGTAATACTCCATTGTGTATAAATGCCACATTTTTTTTATCCATTCGTCTATTGAAGGGCATCTAGGTTGGTTCCACAGTCTTGCTATTGTGAATTGTGCTGCTATGAACATTGATGTAGCAGTGTCCCTGTAGCATGCTCTTTTTAGGTCTTTAGGGAATAGACCGAGAAGGGGAGTAGCTGGGTCAAATGGTGGTTCCATTCCCAGCTTTCCAAGAAATCTCCATACTGCTTTCCAAATTGGCTGCACCAATTTGCAGTCCCACCAGCAATGTACAAGTGTACCCTTTTCCCCACATCCTCGCCAGCACTTGTTGTTTGACTTCATAATAGCTGCCAATCTTACTGGAGTGAGATGGTATCTTAGGGTGGTTTTGATTTGCATTTCTCTGACTGCTAGAGATGGTGAGCATTTTTTCATGTACTTGTTGATTGATTGTATGTCCTCCTCTGAGAAGTGTCTGTTCAGGTCCTTGGCCCATTTGTTGATTGGGTTATTTGTTATCTTATTGTCTAATTTTTTGAGTTCTTTGTATACTCTGGATATTAGGGCTCTATCTGAAGTGTGAGGAGTAAAGATTTGTTCCCAGGATGTAGGCTCCCTATTTACCTCTCTTATTGTTTCTTTTGCTGAGAAAAAACTTTTTAGTTTAAGTAAGTCCCATTTGTTGATTCTAGTTATTAACTTTTGTGCTATGGGTGTCCTGTTGAGGAATTTGGAGCCCGACCCCACAGTATGTAGATCATAGCCAACTTTTTCTTCTATCAGATGGCGTGTCTCTGATTTGATATCAAGCTCCTTGATCCATTTTGAATTAACTTTTGTGCATGGCGAGAGAAAGGGATTCAGTTTCATTTTGTTGCATATGGATTTCCAGTTTTCCCAGCACCATTTGTTGAAGATGCTATCCTTCCTCCATTGCATGCTTTTAGCCCCTTTATCAAATATAAGATAGTTGTAGTTTTGTGGATTGGTTTCTGTGTCCTCTATTCTGTACCATTGGTCCACCCGCCTGTTTTGGTACCAGTACCATGCTGTTTTTGTTACTATTGCTCTGTAGTATAGTTTGAAGTCTGGTATCGCTATACCGCCTGATTCACACTTCCTGCTTACCATTGTTTTTGCTATTCTGGGTCTTTTATTTTTCCATATGAATTTCATGATTGCTTTCTCTATTTCTACAAGAAATGCCATTGGGATTTTGATTGGCATTGCATTAAACCTATAGAGAACTTTTGGTAATATTGCCATTTTGATGATGTTAGTTCTGCCTATCCATGAACAGGGTATATTTTTCCATCTTCTAAGATCTTCTTCTATTTCTCTCTTTAGGGTTCTGTAGTTTTCATTGTATAAGTCTTTCACCTCTTTTGTTAGGTTGATTCCCAAGTATTTTATTTTTTTTGAGGATATTGTGAATGGAGTGGTTGTCCTCATTTCCATTTCAGAGGATTTGTCGCTGATATACAGGAATGCCTTTGATTTTTGCGTGTTGATTTTATAGCCTGCCACTTTGCTGAATTCATTTATTAGCTCTAATAGTTTCTTTGTAGACCCTTTTGGGTCTGCTAGGTATATAATCATGTCACCTGCAAATAGTGATAATTTAAGTTCTTCTTTTCCTATTTTTATGCCTTTAATTTCTTTCGTCTGTCTAATTGCTCTGGCCAGTGTTTCGAGAACTATGTTGAACAGAAGTGGTGAGAGAGGGCATCCCTGTCTTGTTCCAGATTTTAGAGGGAATGCCTTCAATTTTTCTCCATTCAGAATGATGCTAGCCTGAGGCTTAGCATAGATTGCTTTTACAATATTGAGGTATGTTCCTGTTATCCCTAGTTTTTCTAGAGTTTTGAACATAAAGGGATGCTGTACTTTGTCGAATGCTTTTTCCGCATCTATCGAGATGATCATATGGTTCTTATTTTTAAGTCTATTGATGTGGTGAATAACATTTATTGATTTCCGTATATTGAACCAGCCTTGCATCCCAGGGATGAATCCTACTTGATCATGGTGCACAATTTTTTTGATATGTTTTTGTATCCGATTCGCCAGAATTTTATTGAGGATTTTTGCATCTAGGTTCATTAGAGATATTGGTCTGTAGTTTTCTTTCTTTGAAGTGTCTTTGTCTGGTTTAGGTATCAGGGTGATGTTGGCCTCATAGAATGAATTTGGAAGTTCCCCCTCTTTTTCTATTTCCTGAAGTAGCTTGAAAAGTATTGGTATTAGTTCCTCTTTAAAGGTTTTGTAAAACTCTGCTGTATACCCATCCGGTCCTGGGCTTTTCTTAGTTGGTAGTCTTTTTATGGTTTCTTCTATTTCCTCAATTGATATTGGTCTGTTTAGGTTGTCTATATCCTCCTGACTCAATCTGGGCAGATCATATGACTTAAGAAATTTATCTATGCCTTCACTATCTTCTAATTTATTGGAGTATAAGGATTCAAAATAATTTCTGATTATCTTCTGTATTTCTGAAGTGTCTGTTGTGATATTGCCCTTTTCATCCCGTATGCTAGTAATTTGAGTTCTCTCTCTTCTTCTCTTCATTAGCATGGCTAAGGGTCTGTCGATTTTATTTATTTTTTCAAAGAACCAACTTTTAGTTTTGTCAATTTTTTCAATTGTTTCTTTTGTTTCGATTTCATTAATTTCAGCTCTGATTTTAATTATTTCTTGCCTTCTACTTCTTTTGCTGTTGTTTTGCTCTTCTTTTTCTAGGATTTTGAGATGAAGTATGAGATCATTTGTTTGTTGGTTTTTCCTTTTTTTAAGGAATGAGCTCCAAGCAATGAATTTTCCTCTTAGAACTGCTTTCAATGTGTCCCATAGATTCCGATATGTTGTGTCTGTGTTTTCATTTATCTCTAAGAATTTTTTAATTTCCTCCTTGATGTCTTCTATAACCCATTGATCATTCAGTAACCTATTGTTCATTCTCCAAGTGATGCATGATTTTTCCTTCCTTTTATCATTGATTTTCAGTTTCATTCCATTATGATCAGATAAGATGCATGGTATTATCTCTATTCCTTTATATTGTCTAAGAGTTGCCCTGTGACATAATATATGATCTATTTTTGAGAAGGATCCATGTGCTGCTGAGAAAAAAGTGTAACTGCTTGATGTTGGGTGGTATATTCTATATATGTCAATTAAGTCTAGGTTATTAATTGTGTTATTGAGTTCTATAGTTTCCTTATTCAACTTTTGTTTGGAAGATCTGTCCAGTGGCGAGAGAGGTGTGTTGAAGTCTCCCATGATTATGGTATGGTGGTCTATTAGACTCTTGAACTTGAGAAGAGTTTGTTTGATGAACATAGCTGCACCATTGTTTGGGGCATATATATTTATGATTGTTATTTCTTGTTGGTATATGGTTCCCTTTAGCAGTATGTAGTGTCCCTCTTTATCCCTTTTGATTAACTTTGGCTTGAAATCTATTTTATTTGATATGAGTATGGACACTCCTGCTTGTTTCCGAAGTCCATATGAATGATATGATTTTTCCCAACCTTTCACCTTCAGCCTATGTATGTCTTTTCCTATCAAATGCGTCTCCTGTAGGCAGCATATTGTTGGGTCTTGTTTTGTGATCCATTCTACAAGCCTGTGTCTCTTAATTGGTGAGTTTAAGCCATTAACATTTAGGGTTATTATTGAGATATGGGTTGTCCTTCCAGCCATATTTGTTTATTTATGTTACTAAACATGGTTTGTTTTCCTCTTTGATTATTTTTCCCCTTTTTACTGTCCTACCTCCCACTGTTGGTTTTCATTGTTATTTTCCATTTCCTCTTCCTGTAATGTTTTGCCGAGGATGTTTTGAAGAGATGGTTTTCTAGCTGCAAATTCTTTTAACTTTTGTTTATCGTGGAAGGTTTTAATTTCATCTTCCATCCTGAAGCTTAATTTCACTGGATACACAATTCTTGGTTCTGGGTTCCAACCATTTTCTTTCAGTGTTTGAAATATGTTATTCCAGGATCTTCTAGCTTTCAGAATCTGTGTTGAAAGATCAGCTGTTATCCTGATTGGCTTACCCCTAAATGTAATCTGCTTCCTTTCTCTTGTAGCTTTTAAAATTCTCTCCTTATTCTGTATGTTGGGCATCTTCATTATAATGTGTCTAGGTGTGGATCTCTTATGATTTTGCACATTCGTCGTCCTGTAGGCTTCTAGGATTTGGGATTCTGTCTCATTCTTCAAGTCTGGGAAGTTTTCTCATATTATTTCATTGAATAGATTGCTCATTCCTTTGGTTTGGAGCTCTATACCTTCCTGTATCCCAATGACTCTTAAGTCTGGTCTCTTTATGTTATCCCATATTTCTTGGATGTTCTGCTCATGGTTTCTTAACAGTCTTGCTGAGCTGTCTATGTTCTTTTCAAGTTGAAATACTTTGTCTTCATTGTCTGATGTTCTATCTTCTAAGTGTTCTACTCTGCTGGTAGTATTCTCAATTGAGTTTTTAAGTTGGTTTATTGCTTCCTGCATTTCTAGGATTTCTGTTTGTTTGTTTTTTATAACCTCTATCTCCCTGTATAGTTGATCTTTTGCTTCCTGGATTTGTTTGTGTAATTCATTGTCAAAGTGATCTTTCATCGTCTGATTTTGCTGTCTAATGTCTTCCTTGAGACTCCAGATCATCTGAAGCATGTATATCCTGAATTCTTTATCTGACATTCCATCTGCTGCAGCTGTTACCTCTTCTAAAGTTGAGTTGACCTGCATTGCTTGTGGTCCTTTCTTTCCTTGTCTTTTCATATTGCTTGCGTTTCTTTCTGCTTGGTGAAACTGTTGTGTTTTTGAAAATTTTTCCCCCTATATATTTATATTGCTCTTGTATAGTTGAAAAGTCTCCCTTGCAGGGTTGGGCGGCGGTCTGCCTACCTTGCAGGCGCAGGCGGCGGCTCTGCTCTGCCCCTCCTCCAATTGGTGTGACGTGTCTACCACGCCCGCGGACCCCTGGGCCTGTCCTGCCGGTCGGTCACAGGTCTGCCTACCTTGCAGGCGCGGGCGGCGGCTCTGCTCTGCCCCTACTCCAATTGGGGTGACGTGACTACCGCGCCATCGGGCCGCTGGGCCTGTCCCGGGCGAAAGCTCTGCTCTGCCCCTACTCCAATTGGGGTGACGTGTGTACCATGCTGGCAGGCCACCGGGCCTGATCCACCGGTCGGTTGCAGGTCTGCCTACCTTGCAGGCGCGGGCAGCGGCTCTGCTCTGCCCCTCCTCCAATTGGTGTGACTTGTCTACCACACCCGCGGACCGCTGGGCCTGTTACGGGCGCGGGCGAAGGCTCTGCTCTGCTGCTACTCCAATTGGGGTGACGTGCCTACCACCCCGGCCGGCCGCTGGGCGTGTGCCACCGGTCGGTTGCAGGTCTGCCTACCTTGCGGGAACGGGTGGTGGCTCTGCTCTGCCCCTACTCCAAATGGGGTGACGTGTCTGTCGCGCCGACAGGCCACTGGGCCTGTTCCGCTGGTCGGTCGCAGATCTGCCTACCTTTCGGGCGCGGGTGGCGGTCTACTCTGCCCCTACTCCAGTTGGGGTGACGTGTGTACCACACTGGCAGGCCACTGGGCCTGATCTGCCGGTCTGTCCCAGGCCTGCCTACCTTGCAGGTGCGGGCGGCGGCTCTGCCCTGCCCCTCCTACCACGCCTGCAGACCACTGGTCCTGTTCTGCCGGTTGGTCGCAGGTATGCCTACCTTGCGGGCGCGGGTGGCGGCTCTGCTCTGCCCCTACTCCAATTGGGGTCACGCCGGCGGGCCGCTGGGCCTGTTCCGGGCGCGGGCGGCGGCTCTGCTCTGCCCCTCTGGCTTGATGATAAAGTGAGAGAGACTCGGGTATTTGTGACTCACCCTCCCTACCAGGAGACCAACTGTTTCTGTCACGGCTGGTATTGATGAAGTTCTCTCCTCCGCCGCTTTCTGATGACATCAGATCTTTGCCATGTTGGTATCCCATGCGAATGGCAGCATTTCGTTCCCTTTGCCGGGTGACCAAAGCAACAGGTGAGTCCTGACCGGCCCTCACAAGCCCCGTCTCAGTCCCATTGCCACTGCCTATGAAGGCTCGGTTGGTATTTACCTCCACAGTACTCAGCAGGACCCGGACCGAGAAGCAGTTTCCGCGGGCTCATTAGCCCTGGGCCAGAGCAGTTCCAGGAGCCGGAACTCGGCCGCTCCATGCTCGGTGCATGCTCTGATAAGAGCAGGCTCCAAGAAGCAGTTTCCGCGGGTTATTTAGCACTGAGCCTGAGTAATTTGTCTGCAAGCCGCAGGCGAATGGCAGGCTGAAATTACCTGTTCTATGGCTGAATGAGCTGCAATCCGTCGGAAACAGGGTGGTGACGTCAGGTCTCCAAGATGGTGGCCGCTGGCCTCCTCTGTGGTCTGACCGGTGTGGAGAACCGAATTGGACCGCTTCCTTCCCCCGTCTCAAACCCAGAATTCAGCACTTAGTACGGTGATTGCACAGCTGGCAGAAGCCCGCGGAAACTGCAGCGCTGTATCTTTGCGTTGTTATCTCCTCGTTTCCCAGCGCGCGCCGCAGACTCTAGCCGCGGGGCGATTTGCTGAATAAGCAGCGTGACCCTCCGTGCGGACAAATCTCTCGCGTTTGAGCCCCCGTAGCTGATCCTCGTGCGATGGAAATCCTTCCTCTAGGTTTTGGAGCACCCCAATTTTGCTGGAAATTCCTAACAAGATAGCTTTTAGCCTTTCTAACTCGTCATTCTCCCACACAGTGACGCGGTACACGGGGGTAATGCACTCCCTTCGCCGCCATCTTCCCCTTCACCCCCCATGGGTTTCTTTCTAAAACCATGACAATAAAGCAAGTCTCAGAAAATTTTTTACTTCTCAGGCCATACAAAATTTAAATTTATACTGTAGTCTATTAAAAGTGAAATAACATTATGTCCTAAAAATGTACTTATTTAAAAATCTTTTATTGCTAAAGTGCCAATAGTCATCTGAGCCTTTGATAAGTCATAATATCTTTGCTGTTTGTTGGAAGGTCTTGCTTCCATGTTGATGATGGCCAGCTGACAAGGGTGGTGGTTGCTGAAGGTTGGGGTATCTGGAACTTAAAACAACAGTGATGTTTGCCACATCAATTGACTCTTCCTTTCATGAAAGATTTCTCTGTGGCATACAATGGCAATGGGTAGCTTTTTACTCACAGTAGAACTTTCTCCAAAATTAGAATCAGTCCTCTGAAAACTTGCTACTGCTTTATCAAATAAGTCAATTTAAAATTCAAAATCCTTTGTTGTTTAAACAATGTTCACTGCCTGTTTGCCTGGAATAGGTTCCATTTCAAGAAACACTGTTTCTGCCCATCCATTTGAGCAACTCCCCATCTATTAGTTTTACCATGAGAGTGCAGCAATTCAGTCATATCTTCAGGCTTCTAATTCTAGTTTTCTTGCTATTTCTACCATATCTATTATTACTTTGTTCACTGAAGTCTTAAACACCTCAAAATCCTCCATGGGGGTTGAAATCAGTCAACTTTTCCAACCTCCTGCTGTTGAAATAGTGACTATGTCCCATGAAGCACAGATGTTCTCTATGGCATCTAGAACAGTGAATCCCTTCCAAAAGGTTTTAATTTACTTTGCCCAGATCAATCAGATGAATCAACTTCTATGGCTGCTATGTAGCATTAATGAAAGTGTTTCTTAATGATAAGACTTGAAAGTCAAAATTACTCTTTGACTCATGGGCTGCAGAAGGGCATCATGTTAGCAAAAGTGAAAGAAAGCATTGCCAGTGTTGTTGCAGAGCTCTTGGGTGACCAGGTGCGTTGACAGTGAACAGTAAGATTTTGGACAGAATCTTTTTTCCTGAGTAGTAGGTCTTAAGGAGTGGTTTATAGCCTTTAGCAAACTATTTGTAAACAGGTGTGCTGTCATCCAGGCTTTATTGTCGAATTGTAAATGAAAAGCAGATTAGATTCATTATAATTCTTAACTACTGTCAAATTTTCAGAGGGATAAATAAGCCTTCAACTTGAAGTCAGTAGCTGTGTTAGCCCCTGACAAGAGTCAGTCTGTCCTTTGAAGCCAGGCATTGACTCTTCTTAAAGCCTAGGTGCCATCTCCTCCTTTAAGGCTATTTCATCTACATGGAAACTGTATAGTCACCATCAGTTATCATGGCTAGGTCTTCTGGATAATTTGTTGCAGCTGCTTTATCAGCACCTGGGACTTTGCCTAGCAATTTTTTGTTATGGATTTGGCTTTAGACTTTCCTGCTGCAGTTTCCTCACCTCTCGACCTTCATAATTAGGGCCTTGCTCTGGTTTGAGATTTGGCTTAAGGAAATGGCATGGACGGTTTAATAATCTCTCCAAACCACTAAACCTTTCTCCATTATCAGCAGTAGGGTTGTTTAGCTTTCTTTTCATGCATGTGCTCACTAGAGTAGTCCTACATGGACTTTTACTTTGCATTCACAACAGAGCTCACTGATGAGTGCAAAAGGCCTAGCTTTCAGCCTGTCTCAGCGTTTCACATGCTTAACTTTTTTAGCTTAAATATTTCTAGCTATCAATTTAAACTGACGGATGTTATGTTCCTTCCTTTGAACACTTAGAAGCTGTTTTAGGGTAATTGACCTAATTTCAGTATCACCTGTCTCAAAGGACTGAGGGAAGGGAGAAAGACTGGGAACAAGTATCAGCAGAGCACAGGGACACATAGCAGGTATCAGTTAAGTTCATCTTCTTACAGGGGCACAGTTCATGGTGCCTCAAAACAAAAGATCACAGATAATTTTAACAGATATATTCATAATGAAAAAGTTTGAAATATTAAGAAAATTACCAAAATGTGACAGACATGCAGTGAGCACATGCTATGGAAAAGTTGTGCCAATAAACTTGCTTGACACAGGTTGCCACAGACCTTCAGGTGGTTAAATCATGCACACATGCACACAGACACACAACACACACACACACACAAAGTTGCTGAGAAGCACAATTAAATGAAGCACAATAAAACAAAGTGCAACTGCATAAAATAATAAAGCAACAGTAGTTAAGGCAGCATATTGATATAATCATGGACATATAGATTCACAGAACAAAAATAAATCCATGCACAATATGGTCAATTGATTATGTACAAAGTTGCCAACATAATTCATTGGGAGAGAGAAATAGTTTTCTCCACAGATGATTCTAGAATGGTGAGTGTATTAGACCTTTTTCCATTACTATAACAATATACCTAAGGCTAGGTACTTTGTAGAGAAGTTCATTTAGCTCACATTTTCAGAGGTCAGAGAGCCCAAACACCATAATGCTGCCTCTGATGCCCTGGGGCTCTCTTGGCTGTGTTGCATTATGGCAGATGGCAGATGGTATGTTAAGAGTGCATTCAAAAGGGAGAGATGAGGGCTGGGGCTGTAGCTCAGTGTAGAGCACCCGCCTCTCACCTGTGAGGCAGTGGGTTCCATCCTTGGTACCACATAAAAATAGATTGGGGGAGGGGGTGCTATGGCAAGACAGGAGGCCAGAGTAGCCTGAGAAGGGGCCAGGCTTATTTTTCCATAACACCCTTCTCCCAAGACCACTGTGGAAAGCAGTTCACCATTTTCTTGTGAAGGTAAACATTTTACTGTGTGCTGCAGTAGTGCTGCTTGGGATGTGAGGAAAAAACCTTGTATTTACCCAGACTCATGTGAACATTCATGGCAACATCGTTCCAGTGGTCAAAACCTGGAAACAATGCACACATTCAAAAGGTGGTAAATGCATGAACAAAATGTGATATATCCATACAATGGAATATTAACTGGCAATAAAAAAGAATAAACTGAGAGGTGAGACAACATGAATGAATAGGAAAACATTATTTTAATTGGAAGAAGCTGGACAAAACAAATGAAATTTTTAGAAAAAACTCAGGAAATAGGAGATTTGTGATTGCCTAGGGCTAGCTAGGCCAAGCACAGGGACGCAGACTGACAGCAAGCAGGCAGTAGTGAAGCTCTTACAGGTGATGGATTTGTTTATAGCTGGATTGTGATGGTATTTGCATACCTCAATAAATTTGCTGATAACAGCAAACAGTACATTTCAGTGGGTGAATTTTATGTAAGTAATTTTAAATAATTTATACTTCATTAAAGTTACCTGTTTAAAAGTTCATTTCTGTTTGTTCATTTATAAGAAAATGAAAACAGATTATTAGTGGCGGTTATCTATAGTTTGAGGATTATAGGTACTTTTCATTTTTTATATTTTTTGATTTTTTTCAAAAATTTTTTGAGCACATTTACTCTTTTAATTAAAAATGTTAAGCAAAATCACTCTGTCAGGGTGTCAGATAGGAAACTTTGTAGCTTAAAAATAATATTGAAAGGGCTAGGGCTATAGCTCAGCAGCAGAGCGCTTGCCTAGCATGTGTAAGGCATTGGGTTCCATCCTCAACACCACATAAAAATAAGCAAATAAAGGCATTCTGTCCATCTACGACTACAAAACATTTTTTTTTAAATTGAAGTAAGAATTCAAAAATTTTTCATTAGTTCTTTAAAATGTAAAGTTGTACAATAGGGCTGCTTAACTTTTCATAGGTCACATTTGCTGGTTTAGAATAACTTGATCTTCTCTCTCTCTCTCTCTCTAGTGTCTGTCTGGCTCATACCAAGAGGCTAAAGCTTTACTGAAGTCCTACTTGCAGCAGCACGGCTATGGCTCCTGGATTGTGAAGCCCCCCTGTGTAGAGCAGTTCAGTGTGTGAATTGCATGGCCACTGGCATATTAAAAACCTTTTATTTTTTGGTGTGTTTGACTGGTAAAACTGTTTTTTTAAATAGAGGTTTTCTTTCTTTTTTTTTTTTTTTTTTTAGAATTTTTAATATTTATTTTTTTTTAGTTTTCAGCGGACACAACATCTTTGTTTGTATGTGGTGCTGAGGATCGAACCCGGGCCGCACGCATGCCAGGCAAGCGTGCTACCGCTTGAGCTACATCCCCAGCCCTTAAATAGAGGTTTTCAACTTTCAAAATCAGAATCTTGGAACAGCAACATCCAGCTATTACTAAAATTTGTACATATTCATGTCAACTTGCATTGAACCATTAGGGATTTTTTTCTTTTTTTTAAGAATTACCTGATAGGACATAATAGAAATTTTACATTTGTTTTTTACAAACATAAAGCCATTACCCTTTTCGTAGTTTAAAAGAGAATTCGTCTTCTTTTTAAGATTTTGCTTTGAATCTCTTTATACAGCTGTAGTAGTCAACATTGTGTCCTGGTATCTCACTCAAGTTTGGTGGTTTAGTTTTTTTTTTTTTTTTTTAATTAAAAACAGAAGCCAAGAATAAAAATAGTTGTTAGTCATTTATTGATAAATTCAACAGGTATTTGAGTGCCTAATATTTGCTAGTCACATGCTAGATGATAACAAAAATCCATGACTAAAACATCTCTCAGATCAAAGGAGTTCATAAATGCAGACTGCACATAGAAATGGAGAAAATGTTAACCAAGTTAGGAAGTAGTTTGGTGAGTTATTATGATTAATAGAGAATTTTCATATATCCTTTAACATTGTCTATTTTCAAGTATCCTGTAGGATCTATTTATACTAAATATGATTTAATCCTTTATAATTAGTGGGATTTGTAATTTAAAAGTAAATATAAAAGATAGCTTTATATCTGTATTTGTTTATACAGTAATTAGATGAAAAGGGAAAATTTAGCATATGTGTTTTTAGTGAAATTGAGTTTGTCCAACACCTTAGCTTCTTTATCCTATTCCTTACTTTTCAGAGATACTTTAAACATTACTGGTTCTCAGTTTTCTCCCCTTAGCATCCATCTTTACTAAATTTGTGGTCTCCCACCCAACTAATGATCTATTGCAGTCTCTTACAATGTAGGTTCTTTCATTGTCTATTCTAAGAGAATGGTAGGGTTTAGTTAATGAGGAGTGAAGTTGTTTGGGAAAGAATTTCTGTCTTTCAGTGAGCTAGACTATGCTTAATAGGTTGGACTATGTGCAGTTGTCATTTTTTTTGAAAAATAGTTTTTAAAAAATAGCTTTATTTTATTCATTGACTTGAATAAAATAAAGCTGTTTGAACCCAGAGCCTCACGTGCTAGGCGTATGCTCTACCACTGAGCCACAACCCAGCCCCACAGTTGTCTTTTTTTTTTTTTGTGAGTCAAAGAGGATAAACTATGGGCAATCTCATATGGATTAACATAAATATATTAATACATTTAATTTCAGTCAATTATGTGATATTTATTTCTTCTTTGTCCAACTGGTCTTTCCTTGTTTAATATTTTTTAATCTCTTTACTAGGCTCTTTGCTTTCATGGCAGATTTCCAGCCTTTATTTCCATTTCTTTTCCTTGATAGAAAATTTGCCTTTGAAAATAAAAGATCTCTGACCTTCTCTTGACTCTTCACATTTTTGGGCATTTTGCTCATAGATGACATGGGAAAGCACCAAATAGTTAATAATTGCCTCTGAGGTGTCTGCCTAGTTAAAGGCCCTAAGTTAGACATTGCCATGAGATTCAAAAACTATTTTCTCAAAAAATTAAGTTTTGAGAAGAAGATCAAACAAATACACCTGTTTTACAGACAGAATCTGAGAATTAGCACTTATTTATTCAACATGTAGGCAGTGTGTCTGTGTTCCATGTGTGCTCAATTGGCTTAGAGAAAGGAAAGAGATCTAGGTAGGGTATCAAAAGAGACAATCAAGGACAAAGAAGCTGGCTTTGAGTAGTAGGGTCAGAAGGTGGTGTGCATCCCAACGTTGAGATTACTTAATCGCTCTTAGGTCTTTAGCTTTCAAGGATGAACTTATTTTTATAAGAGTTTTCATTCTTTGTTCAGGGAGGAGGTTTGATGGGAAGACCTGGCTGCCTTCATTAGAAGCAGCTGTGCTTTTTCTTCTTGTGTTATGTTTTGAGTTTTACAAGGTATCTTGCTTTTGAACAACTTCTAAATGCAGAGTAAAACTTTAAAAGTGCTCAAAAGCCATAATATAGTTGGATCGACTCTCTTATGGCTCTAAAGTTACAAGACAAACATTGAAGAATGAGTAAAATTTGGTAGGCTAAAATTTGAGAGATTATAAAGGAAATGTTAGTGTTCAGGGCTAGAATGTAGAAAAATTGAGAGTTAAATCTAGCTCTTTGGTAGAAGGGAGCCTTTCAAGGGTTTTATATAGGGAAATGAAGTGTCAAAATAGCATTTTCTTAAGATAGAAATTTTGGGGCATAGAAAAATAGAGAAAAGCAAATGAGTCCACATGCCCACTACCAAGCTTCAACCACTATTAAAAACATGGCATATATTTCCCAGGCTGGAGTATGGGAAGAGCAGATGTCAGGCATCATTTCATCTGAAAAGCACTTTGATACACGTAAAAGATAAGGACTCTACAAGCACACATACACAAGGGTACATAACCACATTCAGTTAACACACCTTAAAATTAGTGGTAATCCTATTATAAATGATACATAGATTGCATCGGGATAAATATATTTTTACAGTGGAATTTGTTAAGTATTCTATACATTTCATTTAATTGTGACCAAAAAAAAAAAAAATCCCTCCGTCCTTCGTAGAATTCTCCACAATCTCAGTTTTGCTTCTTATATCTTGCATCGTATGTCATTCTACCGGTTCCCCTATTCTATACACTGAAGTAGTATTGAACCTACAGGCTTTCAGATTTAGATTTTTATCAAGTATACTTCAGATAGTTATTGTGAACTCTCAGCAGAAGACACCCTGTCTGGGTGGTCTCTTTGTGAGATTAGCAGCCATTGATGATCTTCGCCATTGTCTTATTAGGGGTTGCAAATAATACTCAGATTCTCTGATTACTTGCAGTGTTTCTATTAAAATAGCTTTATAGATTGTTCACCTGGGGTGTAGTTGGTACAGAAAAAGCTTGGTTGTTTTCCTCTTTACATTTTTTTAAATACTTAGTTTCCTGTCATCCTTTGATGCTGACACATGAAGTGTTAGGCCAGGACGCAAGAAAAGACCACTGACTCCAATTAAAATCAAATTAAAGCAAGCTTATTATTTCAACCAGCTGGGCTGCCTCTCCCACCCAAAACCGCGGGAACCAGCCAGCAGCCGTACCTTTCCTGCAGCCCAGCTTTATAGCCCAGAAAGTTACACAAAGGGGGTTACAGATAACAACTCCGATGAGCATGACACTAATGGTAGTTTACATTTTTGCTGGCCCTGACATCAGAATTTATGAAGGTCATTAGAGCCTCAGAGAGGGTCGGTATCTGGCCAGGGAAGGCCAAGATTTGTGAGGCTTCACTAAAGTTTCAGAGAGGGCTGCTAATCTGGTCAGAGAGCCAGGCATGGGTGAGTTCAAAGCACAGGCAGGCATTCCAAGCAGGTTCAGAATTTGCAGTAATTTATCGTAAAGCCGAAATTGTCTTTTCATGGCTTTGTGGCGAGATGGCTCCCAATTTTAAGAAAAGATCAGGTTGGGTCTATCAGAAGATTTTTTTTGTAGTATGCATCCATGATTTTAAACATACTTTTATTCAATCCATTACAATTAGTATGCACATTGGTAATCAAATTGTCTTACCTTTGATTATATACATGTTCAAATATTTGTCTCAGAATTGATGTCTATGATGCTATTTTGAGTAATATCACTTGGTATTCTTTCTAGACACTGCTAATATATTGACATGCAATTTATTTTTTTATATTTACTTTGTAGCCAATGACATTACTAAATCAATACTGGTAGTTGTAGAGCCTTTCAGATTTTTCTTCAGAGTCATTTGTGAATAATGATAGGTCTGTTTCTTCTGCCCCAGTCTCTTCCTGCTGATTTCCATTTCCTGCTTGTTTGTATTGGCTGTGACTGCCTGGTACCATGTGAATGAAAAGTGGTATTCTGTGGCAACCTCATCGGATTGACACCTCTGTCATGAGCATGAGTCACATTTCGAGCACTTTCTTTTCTTTTTTTTTTTTTTTTTTTTTTAAATTTTTTATTGTGGGTTGTTCAAAACATTACAAATTTCTTGAGCACTTTCTTTTCTTTATGCCAGAATTTTTCTGCCTTGTCTTGTGCATTTGTTGCCCCAGACTTGGACTCAGCCATTTCTTCAAAAAGCCCTACTTCCTTTCAGTGGAAAACGGCATTTAGAAACCACAGTTTGGACACTAAGTGTACCTGTTAATAGTGGATTGGTAATTTTTCCTAAGATCTTTTCAGTGAACAGAGTTTAGAAATACATATATGTAAGATAAATGAATATTGTGTTTATATTGATGTTTTCACTTAAAATTAAGGTACAACAGATTTTTACTTAATTTCCTCAGTTTTCTGTATTTGTTTCCTTTCAAACCAAAATCTTAATCCCTATTGATAGGAACATAATATTTACTTTTTTACATGACATACATGCAGAATTTTTAGAATAACCATACCATTGGTTACTTCAATAATGATATTAAAAAAAATGTAAAGTTATTTTTTTCTTCAGAATATATCCTCCCACATATTATGCAATTAGATCAATGCATTTTAAAATGGTAACTTCTGTGGTGGTGTGCAACCAAGCTACAATTCAGACTTTTTATTTCATTTGGCCTTCAGTATTTGTAAGTTGAGATGTTATATGCAGCTCTCCCACCCCTTGATATTTATTCAAAAGAACTAAAATCAGCATATTATAGCGAGACAGCTACTTCAGTGTTTATTGCAGCACAATTCACAACTCAGATGCTCATCAATGAATGGACTAAGAAATTGTGGTATATATACACAATGGATGTTTACTTGGCCATAAAGAATGAAATTATGGAATTTGCTAGTAATTGGATAGAAATGGAGAACATGGTGTTAAGTGAAATGTGCCAGTCTCAGAAAATCAAGGGTAAAATGTTCAATATGTAGAAGCTAGAGCAAAATATAGGAAAGTAGGAAGGGAGGGTCAGATATCATAATGATACAGAGGAGATCAGTAGAGTTGAAGGAGATTGAGAGGGAGAAAGAAGGGGAGGAAATATGAAGTGAATTTTTTAAAATAATGCTATGTGCGTATGTAAGTAAGTAGAACCAATCAAAAATAATGTGACTATGTACACCTTTAATCCCAGTGGCTCAGGACACTGAGGCAGGAGGATTGCAGGTTCAAGGTCAGCCTCTGCAAGTTAGGCCCTGTGAAAATAAAAAATGAAAGGGCTGTGGTTATGATTTAATGCCCAGTATCAATGAATTAATGAGCGAATAGATGAGTCAAAGGAATATCTGTAGAGAAAGGAGAATGGGGGGAGGGAGGAGGGAAGAGAAAGGAAGAAAATTAACTGAAATCAAATTTCATGAATGTATGAATTTGTCAAGATGAACCCTAATTTTTAAAATGGAAGTTTTGAAATTATAAAAACATGCCAATGCTTAGCATGCATAAGGCCCTGGGTTCAGTGCTCTGATACCAAGACTATAAAATAAAGATTAAAATATGGGAGTGGAATCAAGATGGGTGACTAGAGGTGCCTGGCTCACTTCCCTTTACAACAAAAGACCAAAGAAAAGTCAACAGCTATTTGACTGGAGTGGCAGTACAGTGGGCATGTGGTTGAGATGTTGCAGATCAGAGAGATCCAGGATGGTCTCTTGAAGAGGAGCAGAACTAAGCAAGGAACATCTACTGCCCTGTCTCCTTTGCTGAGTGAGAAAGACTAAGCCCTCCAGCAGTCACTCCAGACAGACTGGCACATCTGCAGTGCAGAAGCCTGCTACACTCAGAGACCAGCCCACCAAGGCTTCTGCTACATGGTGGACGTTTTGAAATTACATGCATAAGCCCCTAAGCATGCATAGACCACTTGAGACTCTCCACATGGGGTCCTGTGAAGCAGCCAGGCAGCTGTCCCCAGCAACTCAACAGACCCAGCCCTGCAAACCAGCCAGATGGCCCTACCTACCCTCCTGTGGCCCTGGAAAGCACCTGGGTAGCCCACTCGAAGTGGCTTGGCTTACACAGGCCTTAGACAAGACAGGTGGCCTTGTTTACCCTCCTGCTCCCCTAAAGCATCCTGGAAGCTCAGCCACCAACCCTCAGCCCCAGGAAACAGCTAAGGCTTCCTTGAGTGGCTCAGCCAGCTGAAACCATACCACATCCTCCTGCAGCTCCAAAAGCTGGTGAACAGTCTATCCTAGAAAGCTCCACTCTTAGAAGCAGACAGTCCCTACACACCCACCCTCAGCCTCAGGAAGCAGCTGGGCAGCCTGTCCTCACAGCCCTGTTATGGTTGCTACAAGTCCCAGGCTTTTTGTTTGTTTGGTACCAGGGATTGAGCCCAGGGGCACAACCACTGAGCCACATCCCCAGTGCTTTTTATTTTTCATTTGCTAAGTTGCTTAGGGACTCACTAAGTTGGTGAGGCTGGCTTTGAACTCATGAGCCTCCTGAGCCACTGGGATTACAAGTGTGCACCACTGTGCCTGGCAATTACTAGGCTCTACGCCTGCTTTGCTCAATCCTATGATTGTGAGCCACTCATTTCAGTACATCTTCTCCAGGCTCTCCAGTGAGTCGTGAAATTGACACTTCCTCATTTCTAAACTTTTTCACTAAATGTTTATTTCCTCTTTACCACTAAATCCCTGCTTTACCTGAGGACCCAAATTCACCAGAAATCCTTGCATGTAGAGTTGTTTTACAACTCTGTGGAAGTGGAAGTATAATTTATATATAGCAAATTGCACATTCAAGCTTGTCAGAGGTGCATACACCTCTGAAACCATCAGGTAAGGAGCATATCCGTTGTCTCAAAGTCTCTCACACCCTTTTATAGACAACCCCCCCCCCCCATTCCCCCACTCTAGGAGTTCTTTTTAAAGTACACATTCTTACCCAGTGGAGTGTCTTGCTTAACCTTCCAAGCCGTAGATCCCTCTTCCTCATCCAAACCCACCTCTGTGAAAGCTCACGCACTAAGATCAGGCCTCCTTCTTTCTCTTCACCGTTCTGTTGTGTCGGCCTTCTTTCAACACCCTTATTGTTCAAAAGCTCTATGAAACCTGGCTCACTGCCACCATCCATCTCTGCACTCAGTATTTTCACGGGGATCTCATCAACCAGCATTTCTGTGTGACTCAGCCTGTGCTGGTCTCTTGAGTTCTTGCCGCCTCACCTTCAGTGATCTCAGCCAAAAAGTATCATGGTTCCACTTCAGACTTCGACATCACCTTTGACTGTCCCCTCCACAGTGTTCATTTCAGCCATCCTCCTCTCTGACCACTAGCCCCTGTCCTGTGCCCGCTTATCCTTGGGTATTTGAGATGTCAGCCACCTCCGTGACTGCTTACATTCCTGTATGTCTACCTCCTCGCTTCATGTGTGCTGGGGAACTCCAGAAGCAGTGGCTTGGAACCTGGGAGGGCTTGAAAATAGCATCTCACTTCCAGTTAAAATGAATAACTCCTGCAGCTCTCACTGTGAATGACGTCAGACAGACATCCAGGAAATAGTCAACACCAGGTGAGCCGGAGGGTTTGCTTCCTTTGGCATGAGCAGCTCAAGGTTCCTGGAAATCTGTAACTCTTCTGGTTGTTACCATTTTCAAAAATGCCCACAGATCTACGAGGGCACTTAACACCATCTTTTACTCTAACCATATTCCCTACTTCATCTGCCTCCCATTTTCTAAGATGAATATTGTCTACCTTTCCCTGTGTTCTCACACCTATAAATGACTTCTGCTGTCCCCATCATTCAGTTGATGGCTCTTCTTGCTATTTTCTTTGAGAAAAATGGACATATCAGAAGGTCACATGGTACACTGAATCTGCATATCTCCACAGATCTTATTTTCAGTTTTTTTCACTTTTGAAAATGGAATCACAACCAATCCTTCCCTCCTGTGAGTTACTCCTTTTACCTTTTGTGGACTTCTCTCCACAGTTACTTCCTCAGGCCTTCATTATGGGTTTCTCCTTCCCTACTAAATATTTACATCAAGCTTTAAACTTACTCTAGGTCTATTGATCTAAAATCAATTTACCAACGACAGAGTTTTCATTATTACTGATCTATTTATCCTCTTATTACAAAAAGTTTTAAAAACATTTTCTCTTTATATATACACTGTCTCTTCTCCTGAATCTCTGGTTTCCAATCACAGTGACACAGTGAAATAAACAAAGTTTAATGTGAAGAATTATTAAGTTACTATCAGAATAACTACAAGATCTAAGAACGGTTCGTGTCAACCCGATGACTGAGAGAGTGGTCATGCTGCTGTGACAAGGTATGAGAAAACTGGAAGTCATAATCCGAGCTATAAGGTAAGAGAAAGAAAGAAGGGTATCTATTTTGTGCAACAGCTATAGAAGACAAAGTTCTCTTATCAGAACATGGAACACTCTCTAGGACAGACTATGTATTAGAACACAAAACAAGTGCCCACAAATTTTAAAACAATAATGAAAATCTTATATCTTCTCTGACTACAATGTAATAAAACTAAAATTCAAAAATAAAAGGGACTTTAGATATAAGAAAGTAAGATTTACCAATAACAAGTAATTTGACTCAGTAATAAGAAGTCTCCCATTAAAGAAAATCTCAGGATCAGAGAGATAGCTTCACTGCAAGTTCTGTTACATATTTAAGAAGAAGTGATACAATTATTCTTAAATTGTTCCAAAAAGCTTAAAAGAAATTCTCTCAATCTCTTTTTACAAGGCCAGCATTTCCCTGATACCCAAACCAGGTAAGGACAGAACAATAACAACAAAAAGCTACTGTCCAATATCCTCGATGAGCAAAGATGCAAAACTCCGCGATACAATACTAAGTGAACCCAACAGCAATTTTTAAGAGATTATTCACCATGATCCAGTGGGACTCACCTCAGGGATGCAAGAATGGTTCAACATACACAAAGCAATAACTGATGGAACCCATCAGTAAAATGAAGGACAACCCCCAGCATCATCTCGCTAGACACAAACAAAGCACGTGAAAAAAATCCAACATCCCTTCATAATAAGAACCATCAAAAAGTTTGCTATGGAAGGAATATACCTCCACACAATGAAGACTACCTAAGACAAACCTCAGCCAGCATCTTCCTGGATGGGAAAGCTGAAATTGATTCTCGATCAGGAGTAAGGCATCATTCTTATTTAATATAAAATTGGAAGTCATAATCAGAGCTATAAGGTAAGAGAAAGAAGGATATCTAAACAGGAAAGAAGAGGGTCAATTATTCCTGTTTGCAGGCAACATGATTTTACACAGAGAAAAACCCTAAGACTCCACCAAAAGAAACTGTTATTACTGATAAATGAATTTTGTAAGGTTGCAGGAAAAAATCAACATATAAAAATCAATAGATTTTTTTACACCAGTAATGACATTTCTGAGAAATAAGAAAGGAGTACCATTTACAACAGCTAAAAAAAGTAAAATACCTACGATAAATTTGACAAGGAAGTTAATACTCTATACAATTAAAATTGCAAAATACATGAAATAAATTGAAGAGGATTCAGTGCAGTTACTATCACATACCAATAACATTTTTTACAGAAATAGAAGTACTCCTAAAATATGTATGGAATTTCAGAAGACCCTGAATCACCAAAGCATTCTTAAGAAAAAAGAAAAAAGTTGACTTTTAAGCATTGTATAAAGTTATAGTAACCAAAACAGCATGGTATTAGTATAAAAACAGACACATAGACTATCTAGATTAGACAATCCAGAATCTTCTCATCAGCACATTCCACTTATTTATTTATAGCCTACTGGTTTTTAAATTCTTTTTTATGTTTTTATTTTTGTTCTTTTTATATGAAAGTGGAAAGCATTTTGACGTATTATAGAGACATGGAGTATAATTTATTCTAATTGGGATCCCATTCTTGTGGTTAAACATGAGGTGGAGTTAAGCTGTTCAAGTATTCAAACATGAACATAGGAAAGTTGTCTAATCCAATGAATTTATATTCCTTCCTCTCCCAAACCTTATTTTGTGTTAGCATCTGCATATAAAAGAGAACATTTGGCCTTTGAGAGGGGCCCTGGGGGCGGGGGGGCGGGGGATTAGCTTATTTCACTTAGCGTGATAGTCTCCAGTTCCATCCATTTACCAGCAATTGCCATAATTTTATTCTTCTTTATGGCTAAGTAATATTCCATTGTGTGTATATAAACCACATTTTCTTTGTCCATTCATCTTTTGAAGGGCACCTAAGTTGGTTTCATAGCTTACCTGTTGTGAATTGAGCTGCTATGAACATTGATGTGGCTGTAGTGTGTTGAGTTTAAATACTTTGGGTATATGCCAATGAGTGGGATAACTGTGTTAAATGGTGGTTCCATTCTAAATTTTCAAAGGAATCTCCATACTGCTTTCCAGAATGGTTGTACCAATTTGCAGTCCCAACAGCAATGTATGAGTGTATCTTTTCCCCTCATCATCATTATTACTTGATAATTGGCATTCAGACTGGAGTGAGATGGAATTTCAATGTAGTTTTAATTTGCATTTCTCTAATTGCTAGAGATATTGAACATTTTCTCATATATTTGTTGACTATGTATTTCTTCTTCTCTGAGTGACTGTTCAGTTCCTTTGCCCATTTATTTGTTGGGGTTTTTTGTTTCTTTGGTGTTAGTTTTTTTGAGTTCTTTATATATCTTGGAAATTAAAGCTCTATCTGAGGTGCAGATGGCAAAGATTTTTTTCCCATTCTGCAGGCGCTCTATTCATGTTTTTGATTGTTTCCTTTGTGGTGAAAAAACTTTTTAGTTTGATACCATCCCGTTTATTGATTCTTGATTTTACTTCTTGCACTTTAGGAGTCTTTTTTAAGATTGGTATTATAACATTTATTAAAATAATGCTATGGGAGTCTTACTGAGGAAGTCAGTTGCTAAGCCAATGTGATGGAGAGTTGGGCCTGCGTTTTCTTCTGGTAGGCACAGGGTCTCTGGACTAAGGCCGAGGTCTCTGATCTACTTTGAGTTGAGCTTTGAACAGGGTGAGAGAGATGGGATAAATTTTATTCTCTTAAATGTGGATTTCCAGTTTTCACAGCACCACTTTTTGAAGAGGCTATCTTCCCTCCAGTGTGTGTTTATGACACCTTTGTCTAATATGAAATAAATGTAATTATGTGGGTTTTTCTCTGTCTTCTATTCTGTTCCATTTGTCTTCATGTCTGTTTTGGTGCCAATACCATGCATTTTTGTTACTACAACTCTGTAGTATAATTTAAGGTGTGCTATTGTGATGCCTCCTGCTTCCAATTGTTCTAGTCTGTTGGTGACACTTCCTATTGAATTTATAATTTGGTTTACTGATTCCTTGATTTGGAGGATTTCTATTTGTTTTTTTTTTTTTTTTCATAATATCTAACTGTATTGAAGTGATCTTTCACTTCCTGTATTTTTCTTTGATTTCACTCCTTATACTATCCTTCACTTCACAGATCAATTTATATACTATCTGAACTCCTTCTTGGACATTTCTTCTACTGTGTTATCAGTGGCTTCTGTTGTTGAAGCATCTTGGTTTGTTTGGGGCACTTTATTCCCTTGTTTTTTCATGTTGTTCATGTGTCTTCCCATCTAGAAATATGGATCTAAGGCAGCATAAATTCTTCCCTGTAGACTTATGGGGTCCCTGAAGGTTCCCAGCACCTCATCTTTAAAGGTGAGACCAATAGCAACAGCACCCAGTGTACACAACGTATAGCCTTAAACCTAATAGCTCCCACTAAGGCGTCTACTGCTGTCTCACATTCAACCACAATGATGAGTTCAATAACTATAGTATAAACAGAAAATTTGTTAAAACAGTTTACAATTTCAATTGGTGGATGAGAGGACAGAAGTAGTGTAGTATGTGATGTTCATGAGATAGGAAGAGAGAAGTCAGAAGTAAAAATTCACAGGAAGAGTGGAAGAGGAGCCAACAGAGATTGGCTGTGGGTTGGAGAAAAGCTGGAAAGAAAATCCAAGACAGTAGATGAGAGGAAGAATACGAACAAAGAGAAAAAAATTAAAGACATAAGAATGTAACAAAAATGTAAAACACCATTCATATATCATTGTCCTCCACTCACTGATGCATAAAAACATATTGTCCCAAATATGGTAGAGAGATTAGTGAATCAAAAAATAAAATAAATAAATCTTGCTGGAAAGTCTGTCTCAGTGTTCAACAGTTTCTCAGCCCTATCTCTGACATCCCTCTGGATCACCAAACCCAGATCAGCCCTCGCAAACCCAGCCTCTATCCCACCCATCTGGGCTTCAGATACCTCAGGCTCGGCCACCTGCAGTCCCAAGACCTCAGTGCTGCTCCTACTTGCAGAGAGACCACCAGGATACACTCATGCAAAGGGGCTACCCCGAGATACAGCAGCAAGACAAGGGCCACCAGCACTCTCAGCAGGAAGACCCCAGGCTCCTCCAAACCCACAGGCACCCCACACTGGACTTCCATCTGGGGTCCCCAGACAGAGGCTCTTGTGGTGGTGAACCTGCTGGCACCTGGGCCCAGGCCCCGGATGATGTCCCAAAATGGGTGCAGCCACGTACAACCAAACCTGGAGCCTCCCCTGCAGCAGTCCTCTCGGCCGTGGTAGCAGCAGTCGTGGTGGTGGCTGTTGGCAGCAGGCGCGGGTCAGCAGGAGCAGCAGCTGCAGCTGTGGGGGCAGCATCACCAGGAGATCTCCAGGGATCAGCAGCAGTGTCACCTTCAGAGCATCCAGATCAGGGGTGTCTCCTGTGGCAGCAGCACCCGGAAAGAAGACCTCCAGGTGACCTCAGGCTGGCAGCAGTGGAATCAATAGATGCAAAAAATTTTAATAAAATACCGGCAAATCACATATAAAATCATATTACTCTACTGATTTTTGACAAAGATATAAGAACTTGGAGACAGGAAATTCTCTCACTGAATAGTGGGGGCAAATTGGATCTTCATGTATAGAGAATTCAGATTTCTATCTCTCACTATCTTAAAAAGTAACTCAGAATAGATCAAATACTTAAATATAAAAAACTCTGAAAATAATGGAAGAAAACACTTCAGGACATTAGTCAGGGCAAAGACTTTTTTGGATATATCCCTCAAAGCCAGGCAACAAAAGCAAAAATTAACAAGTGGAATTGAAAAGCAAAGGAGACAATCGGCAGAGTCACAAGGCCACTGATAGAATGGGTGAAGATATTTGCAAACTTTTCATCTGGCAAGGGATCAATTTTCAGAATATACAGCAAATGATCGTCATCATCATCCAGGTGTAAGTGGGTAAATGATCTACATATATATTTCTCAAAAGGAATGTAAAGGTTCGTCAAGCATATGAAAACATGTTCAATATCACTAAGCATCAGGAAAGAGCAAATCCATACCATCGTGAGATATCATCTCACCCCAGTTGGAATGGCAGTTACCCAAACCACCAAAAAATGGTCATCAGGACATGGAGAAAGGTGAATGGCCATACACCATCAATGGAAACAGGAACCTGTTAAACAGTATGAAAGTTCCTCAAATCTAGAAATAGAATGACCTTATGATCCAGAAATCCCACATCTGGATATATAACCAAAGGATATGAAGGGACAGCTGTACTTGCATATTTACTGAACTATTCACAATAGCCATATATGAAATCAACCCAGTTTCCACCAACATATGAAGGTATAAAGAAAATGTGGTATATATGTGCACAGTAGAATATTATTCATTTGTAAAAAAATGAAATTCTATAATTTGCAGTGACCTGAGTGGGACTGGAGGACATTATTTAGACAAATGAGCCAGGCAGAGAAGGACAAATACCACATGCTCTCATTTATATACACAAACTAAATAGGTGATCTCAAAGAAGTAGATAATGGAATCCTGGTTGCTAGAGTCTGGGAAGTATGTGGGCATAGGGCCGAGAGCCTGGTCAGCAGGTACAGGCGCAGGAGGAATGACTTCCACGTGTTCTATGATATGTGGGATAACTATGGATATTTCAAAATATCTAGTAGAGAGGGTTTGAAAGTCCCCAACATAAACTAATGACAAAAGTCTGGAATGATACATATGCCAGTTACCCTGATCTGATCATTAAACATTGTATGCGTGTGTCAAAATGTCAAATTTTACCCCCAAAATATATACAATTACTATGTTGTCAATTGGAAATAAAAATATAATAAAACCCAAAAAGTAAATATAACAAATTTGTAATATATGATACATGCAGAGATATATAGCTTTTATCTCTGTTCCTTCCATCCCAAAAGGGAGTAATTCTCTTTCTATAAAAATATATACACACAGCTGGGAGCAGTGACCCACACCTGTAATTCCAGGGGCTTGGCAGGAGGCTGAGGCACGAGGATTGCAAGATTAATACCAGCCTTTGCAACTTATCAAGGCTCTAAGCAACTTAGCAAGAACTTGTTTCAAAATAAAAAATAAAAAAGGCTGGGGATGTGGCTCAGGTGTAAAGTGTCCCAGGTTCATTGTCTGGCGAAAACTCACACAAACACACATACGTATACATTACGTGTACTTATATAAATCATCATTTAATTTCTATCATGTTATTTTTAATATAAATATATGTGTAGTATTCATACAAAATATATAGGGAGGGATGTTTGCTTGCTTTTCATGCTTTGCTCTCATGGTGTGCCAGCAGTAGTTTCTTAAGGTTATTAGAGAAGAAGAGACTAAAAGGCCAGGAAGTGGGATGATGACTGAGTCAGGAGTGACGATGACTGTCTCAGACCCGGGTTGTGACTGATTATAAAGGTGAAAGTAAGTCAAGCAACAAAGGGGGATAGGATCTAAAACAGAACATCGGAGACAAAGGGGAGGGATGAGTCCAAGACAACCCTGTGGCTTTGAGCTGGTGGCTGGCGGTACCCTTCACAGCAGTAGAGAAGTCAAGAGTGGAATCTGAGTTAGCTGAAAAGACTGAAAATCTTACATATATTTTAAAGGTGACAATATATACACACAGCTGGGAGCTGAAAATTGTCAGTTGAAAATATTTACCAATTTAAAATAAAATAATAGAGACTTTGAGGAAGTTTTGGAGTAAAGATGAAAAGTTGGGAATCATTGCAAAGAGGAAGCTATTGAAGCTGTGAGAAAGTAAGTCGTCTGTTTTCAGGGAATATGAAGAGTTCTACAGTTAGAACCTACAGGAAGACATAGTTGGCATAAGAGGAAACATATGGAGTTTTTGACAGGTGGCAAGTGAGGCTAGCAGAAATTCCAAGCATAGAATAAACATTCTCAAGTGCTGCCAAGGGAACAAGAAGAATGAAAACTACAAAAATATCACTGGTTTTGCCAACTAAGAGTCTGCTGGTGACTCAGAAAAGGATTTGCTCTAAGATACTCTGATTGCCCCTACAGAAAGGCCCCAAATCTGCATTTTAACAAGATTACAGGTGATTTGATGCAGGAGATACTTGCATCACTTGTGAGTTAGCTTTCAATTACTGTAACAAAATACCTGAGGTAAGCAACTTAAAAAAGAATAAATGTTAATTTTGACTCACAATTTTGGAAATTTCAGTTAGGGCTACTTGGCCCCATTGCTTTTGGGCCTCTGACAAGGTGGTACATCATGTTGGGAGAAAGGTGCTTACCTCATAGTGTCCTGGAAGCAAAGAGAGAGGGAGAAAGGGATCAGGGTCCCAATATCCTCTCCAAGTGACACCCCAAATTCCTTTCATTAGGTCTCACCTCTTCATTGTCCCACCACTTCCCAGCAGTGCATGGGCTGGGGACCAAGGCTTCACACAAGGGACTTGAGGGAGAGTCGAAGTTTAAACCATAGCAACCACATTTTGGAAAACTGCCCTGTAGAAGAATAAAAGGTCTGTAGTGGCAGACCAAGATGGAATGAGTGGGGGTGAGGACCTGGAGATGCCCACGGCATTCTGCCCTCTGGCAGGCACCCTGGGGATGAGGACAATGTGGTGTGGCTGGGAAATCATTATATGTTTGTCCATGATCCTGGGGAGATTTCACAAGTATGCACAGATTTTATGGTGGAGTTACCTCTCGTGATGTGTGTGCTTGTTTGGGGGCATGGTAGAGGTTAGTCTGAGAACTGGCCCTGCTGTAATTGATCAGCTGTGCCTAGGGAACCTGTGTGTGTGAATGCAGCACTGACACGGTTGAAGCCAAAAGGAGACAAACCAACCAAGAGGAAGAGAAGAGTTAAGTGGAAGTAAAGGAGACTCATTGAACAGGGGCAGGTGTGTCCAGGGTATTCCCAAGTGCAAGTCCTTAGAGATTCAGCCCTGGTCTGTATTTTGTCAGGCTTGCCTCTCTCTCATCCCCAGTTGAACTCCGTAACTGTGAAAACACGGTGGTAATTCTCACGGTGGTGGATTATGAATGGGGATGGACAATATTCAGTGCCTTCAGCCTTTAAGGGACTCTGAGGCGTCTGGTCAGCTGGAACATGAGACAGTCAACTTGAGCCTCAGAAGCCCATTCTTTATTGCACTGTGCAATAATACCATTTCCTCACCTGCATCATGGCATAACAAAGGGTAGAAAGTACTGCTCTGAACTTAATGAAGATGTGGTGTTTGCTGGTGGAAATGTACATTAACATAGTGACTATGAAAAGCAGTGTGGAGGCTCCTCAGAAAAATAGAACCAGCACATGATCCAGCCCTCCATGCCTGGCCCACAACAGAGGCCCCTGCTCACCCTCGCCTGCCATGGCACCCTTCAAGACAGCCACGTCCTGAAAGTAGCCAGATGCCGTCAGTGGATGAATGGGTGAGAAACGTCACATGTATACACTGAGTATTAAACAGTCAGGAAGAAGGAAATTGTGTTGCTTGCAGGAAAATGGATTGAACTGCAGATCATTATGTGAAGCAAATTAAGCCAGCTCAGAAAGACGGGTACTGCTTGTTTTTCTTGTATGTGGAATCTAGGGGGAAAGAGGATGTGAAAGTAGAGGGGACCTATTAGACAGGAAAGGGGTGCAGGGGAGAGGGGGGCAGGACAATAGAGAGGGCAGGAACAATCAGAGTATGTCACATGTGTGCATGAGATTGCTAAAATGAAAGCCATCGTTTTCTACAATTATTATGGGCTAATAAATATAATTTTAAAAAGAAAATTTTACAACTTCAGAAAATATGATGCTGTGGATTATGTAAATATGTGGTGGCTGTAGGAGGTACAGCAGTTATGTCTGTAGGGAAAGGGGGACCTTTGGACTTGGGGGCAGACTGCACCCTTCCTAGCATTGTGCATGGCCCAGGCTCTATCCCAACTCTGCAAAATAAGCCAAAAGTTGGCTTGGGAAGAATTCACATGTGATAAAGAACATGACGGATCATATTTTTGGTTTTTGTTTATCTAACTGCCTCTTTTGGGTGTGTGTTTTGGTTGGTATTCACACACTCTTTTTACCGTTTTCTTTTAAGTCTTTGTCCTTTGGCTTAAAATATGGGTTTTTAGAAACAATGTGTTTATAAGCACCTGGGTCTGTTTTTTGTCTCATGCTCGGTCCCTTGCAAGCTGCAGTGCTCGGTCACTTATGTTCAATAGGCTGATGGCGAGTCGGTCAAGTCCCCTTCTTGGCTGTTTGTTTCTTTTTGTCTCACTTTTGTTGTTCCTTTTATCATCCCCTTTTTGCCATACTTTATGTTAAGTAACCATTTTCAACATGATATTTCCTTCTGTTACTTTCCTTTTAGAGCTTATCCTAGATCATGATGTTCAACTTGGATTTATTGTAGAAGACCTTAATCCTTCCTAAACAATGAAGGATCCTGCCACATTCAGTAACACTGATCCTCTTCTTTGTTTTTGTGGTGCAGGGCCTCATGCATGCTATACAAGGGCTGCACCTCAGCCTCTGCTGAGCTTCCCTACCCCTTAAATGTTTGTTTCATCCTGATTTCTGGGGATTCTAGGTGTAAAATTCCAAATTGCCAACAGTTTGGGTTTATTACTATTATTATTATTATTATTACATCATAGGAGTTTCTAGAAGATGGCAGAAGTGAACTAGGCAGCAAGTCCTGACCTTCTCACAACACAGACAGGAGGCAGTGAAGGAAAGCAGAATTGAGAAGTGCGTGACAAAATAACTGCTCTGAGACTCAACTTTTACAAACTCTGAGAGCTGGAACGACTTGAAGACTGCTGCTGGTATAGAAAATAAGTGCAGAATTCCCCAACCTCAAACCAGAAGCAGGGTGGTGAGGAGTGGACAACAGAGAAAGAAGGAGTAGAAAAACTCTTAAGCTCGCCCATTAAGAGCATTGGGAAAGGCAGACTAAATTTAAAGTGTGACAGGAACAGCAGGGTCATTAAAAGAGCAAATAGCTTAAAATGGTGAAAAGATGGCTGAGCTGGGGGTCCGCAGCCATCTTATGAAGCCTTCCGCCAACCAGTCACTCCCTTAAACCACCACAGCATCTTCCCACACTCAGGCAGCTGCAGACTAAACCAGAGGGAAGTACCCTGCAGGGGGCCTCTTAAGAATTCGGCTAGAAAGAACTTCTACAGGGATTGCTACTAGCTGAAAATCTAAGCCCTTTTCCTTCCCTCACCTAGAAGAAGGGGAGTTGGGAGGAGGAGACCTGTGAGGGCCAGTACACCTAACCCAGTGCTGTGCTCAGCCTTGGAGTACACAACCCAGGCAGGGGCGGAGACTCCTGCTCAGCCTCCATGGGGCCCCGGCAAAGACAGAGCAGCAAGACAGCTTGGACCCTGAGCAGAGGAACATGGATCCATCAGGACCACACCAGCCCTGACCACTGATATTGCGGGGAGGTACCCTGGGGAGCCTAGGGACTGTCCCCTTGATCATAGGGCCTAAACAGGGCAGAATCTGCCTGAGTATCCAGGGACATAAAGACCCAGTTCCCAGATGGTGTCAGCCACTGGCAGAAAGCCACTAGAAGTCGCTGAGTACCCCAGGAAACTTAAGCAGAGGGAGTTGGTCCTAGGCAGCAGGGAGTGACTGCTCCCAGCCTGACCCATCACCACAACCAGCAAGTGAAAGGGCATTGTTTGGACAGTCTGCATTAGCACTCATGAATCACAATCTGGCAGTGGACACGAGAACCCACTTGAACCACCTGAGTCCCTTCACTACAGAGCCCCCAGACAGTGGTGCTGACTGTGGGCATGCTCTGTACCGCAGAACACATGTGGAATCTGTGCCGTAGACAGCTGCCAGGAGCTTCACCACCACGGGAAGGAAACTGCAGAGAGGAGAAGGAACTCTCCTCTCCCACAGCAATCACAGAGACACTCCAGAGCCTGTATCCTGCACCTCTGACCACAGCAGTGCATCCTCAGAGCAGCCTGCTGCAGGCCCTCAGCTGATAAACCAGAACCAGCCCACGGGAGGGAATTGGCTCCTGTGCCCCTCCAACTCGAGAGAGAGATCCTCAGCCAAAGACTGTTGACATCTGCTCAATGTCCAAGCCTCAATGAAATCCAAACCATTGACATGTTTTACTATAAACAACTCTGATGTCAACTTTGATCACATAAACAACTCTTTAACTTGATTGATAGTTGTTGCCTTAAGAGCCAACACTGTATCTTCAACTCATTGAATGCACTTCTTCTAATGGTTTAAAGCATTAATTTCTTTGTTTCCCTAGCTCTACTTGACACATGTTCCTCTTACTCCCTGTTTGTCCTCTTACTACTTCAAGTCCCCACCCTGTATCTATTCTCCCTTCTACCTCTGTGTGTGTTATTCATTTCTATCTTTTCTTTCTTTCTCCCGATTTTGCTCAATCTTTCTTCTCCCCCCCATTTTAGCCCTCAAATAATGTTATAGCAATTTTACTAAATTTAATAACAAATTTTTCAACCTGTTCCAGAACTTTACTACAAGTTTATACCTTGGTTTGAGAAACTGTGGAGAACAATATCAAGTTTCCACTTTTCATAATGAATAGTACGCAGCTTGGTTCTGAAGTGATAGTAGTAAGTAGGATTCAGTGGAATCTCTCAAAGTTGAGCTGATAACTGGGATCAGTAGAGATCACACATCAAGTTAAAGTGTCAATATCTGGCTATTCATCCAACACAAACTGGATATTTCTTAAGATAAAGAAGCTCACAAAATAGCCCTTTGCTTAAAAGAAGAAATGATAACGATCCCAATAGATGGGAAGACATAAAAATAATATGAAAAAGCAAGGCAATGAGCCAACCCAATCAGCCCATGAGGCTTCAACAGCTGACTTCATCAACACCACACTGGAAGAAATGTCAGAGAAAGAACTTAGAAGGTTCATGGTTAAAATATTCTATGAGCTGAAAGAAGATGTAAGGGGAGAAATTAGGAAAAAAAAAATTCAGGACGTGAGAGATCATGTCAATAAAAAGATAGAGACTCTGAAAAAGAACCAAACAAAAATCCTAGAAATGAAAGACTCAACAAACCAAATCAAAAATCCAATGGAGGGCTGGGGTTGTGGCTCAGTGGTAGAGTGCTTGCCTAGCATTATGAGGCACTGGGTTCAAGCCCCAGAACCACATTAAAAATAAATAAATAAAATAAAGATATTGCATCCATCTACAACTAAAAATATATATATTTTTTAAAAATCCAATGGAAAGTATTACCAATAGAGTAGACCACTTTGAACACTGAGTTTCAGGCCTCAAAGACAAAGTATACAATCTTGAAAATAAAATCAACCATAAAGAAAAGATGTTAAAAGAATAAGACAAAAATATTCAATAAATCTTGGATAATGTGAAGAATTACAACCAAGAATCAAGAATCATTCTAAGATATCATCTTGAAAGGCCAAGGCTCGTCGTCGGAGATGAAAACACACACACGGATAGATAGCAGTGACAAAGATGAAGCACTTTATTGCAAACTGCTGCTAGCTTATATAGAAAGTGAGAGTCAGTTATCTTAAACCAGGAAGCTCCCAGGGCCAATTATAGTAAAGGTCAGGTCATCTCCTATGGTGCACGCATGTCCGCCCTGCATAAGATTCATGGGGGAATGAACTGTTCATGAGCGTGGAAGACGGGAGGACCAATTAGTGAATTTTCAAAACAATTTGTTATCCGCCCATAGGCAATTTGCCCGCTGCCATGTTTGAAAGGCCTGGGGAGTTCTCAGGGAAACTCCCAACATATCTCACTCCAGTCAGAATGGCAGCTATTATGAAGACAAACAACAATAAGTGTTGGCAAGGATATGGGGAAAAAGGCACGCTCATACATCACTGGTGGGACTGCAAATTGGTGCAGCCAATATGGAAAGCAGTATGGAGATTCCTTGGAAATCTAGGAATGAATCACCATTTGACCCAGCTATCCCTCTCCTCAGTCTATACCCAAAGGACTTAAAAACAGGGACACAGCCACATCAATGTTTATAGCAGCACAATTCACAAGAGGCCAAATTTAAGAATCAGTGGGGTAGATCAAGGCTCTGAAATACAAGCTAAAGGGATGCATAATCTTTTCAATGAAATAATATCAGAAAATTTTCCAAACCTTAATAATGAGATGAAAATTCAAATACAAGAGGCATATGGGATGGCAAAAATACAAAATTGCAACAGATCCACTCCAAGGCACATTATAATGAAAATGTCTAACATACAGAATAAGGACAGAATTTCAAAAGCTACAACAGAAAAGTGGCTAATCACACTTAGAAGTAAACCAAACTGGACTTCACTGATTTCTGGACCCTCCCTAAAGCCAGGATGACTTGGAATGATATATACCAAGCTCTGATAGAAAATGGATGCCAACCAAGAATACCATAGCCAACAAAATTAAGCTTCAGATTGAAGATGAAATAAAAACCTTTTATGATAAATAGAAGCTAAAAGAACTCATAACCATAAACTCTGTCCTACAAAACAGTCAATAAAATATTTTTTGTGAAAAACAAATGAAAAATAAAATGAAAACCAGCTAGCTTAAAGAGGAATTACACTACATATATAGTCAAAGTAGAATCAGGTTTGATTTAAGCATTAGTACTACATTAAAATGTAGCCAGCACTGTGCATACATGTAATCCCAGTGACTCAAGAGTCGAAGGCAGGAGGAGTATGTGTTCAAAGCCAGTCTCAGAAACAGAGACTAACCCACAAAATTATAATTATCTTATATTAGACAAAGGTGCCAAGAACGTGCATTGAAGAAAAGATAGTATCTTCAATAAATGGTGCTGGGAAAACTGGAAATCCATAAGCAACAAAATGAAATTAAACCCCTATCTGTCACCATGCACAAAACTCAACTCAAAATGGATCAAGGACTTAGGAATAAAACCAGAGACTCTGTGTCTAATAGAAGAAAAAGTAGGAACAAATCTCCATCATGTGGGATTAGGCCCCAACTTCCTTAATAAGACTCCTATAGAGCAAGAATTCAAACCAAGAATGAATAAATGAGATGAACTCAAACTAAAAAGTTTCTTCTCAGCAAAAGAAACAATCTTTGAGGTGAATAGAGAGCCTACATCTTGGGAGCAAATCTTTACCCCTCACACATCAGATAGAGCACTAATCTCTAGGGTATATAAAGAACTAAAAAAGTTAAACACCAAAAAAACAAATAACCCAATCAATAAATGGCCAAGGACCTGAATAGGCACTTCTCAGAAGAGGACATACAATCAATCAACAAATATATGAAAAAATGTTCATCATCTCTAGCAATTAGAAAAATACAAATCAAAACCACTCTAAGATATCATCTCACTCCAGTCAGAATGGCAGCTGTTACGAAGACGAACAACAATAAGTGTTGAGGAGGATGTGGGAAAAAGGCACGCTCATACATACATTGCTGGTGGGAATGCAAATTGGTGCAGCCAATATGGAAAGCAGCATGGAGATTCCTTGGAAATCTAGGAATGGAACCACCATCTGACCCAGCTATCCCTCTCCTTGGTCTATACCCAAAGGACTTAAAATCAGCACATACTACAGGGACACAGCCACATCAATGTTTATAGCAGCACAATTCTCAATAGCTAAACTGTGGGACCAACCTAGATGCCTCTCAGTGGATGAATGGATAAAAAAAATGTGGCATATATACACAATGGAATATTACTCAGCAATAAAGAGAATAAAATCATGGCATTTGCAGGTAAATGGATGGAGTTGGAGAAGATAATGCTAAGTGAAGTTAGCCAATTTCAAAAAAACCAAATGCCGAATATTTTCTTTGATATAAGGAGGCTGATTCTTAGTGAGATAGGGAACGAGAGCATGGGAGGAATAGATGAACTCTAGGTAGGGCAGAAGGGTTGGAGGGGAAGGGAGGGGGGATGGGGTTAGAAATGATGGTGGAATGTGATGATCATTATTATCTATAAGACACAAATTGGTGTGAATATACTATGTTAAAAACCAGAGATATGAAAAATTGTGCGGTGTATGTGTAATAAGAATTTTAATGCATTCCACTGTCATATATAATATAAATAAATAAGTCAGTAAGTAAAATTTAAAAGAAAAAAGAAAGCAGGGTGGTAGATTGCCAAGCAGAGATAAGAAAGCCAGCCATTTAGGTCCCATAAGCCACTTGAATTTAAGAGTGGCACTTTTTTTCCTTTTGGTCTCAAATTGGTTTCCCAGTTGGTAATCAGGCCAAGTTTGGATGCAGAAGATCATTCTAACTGGGGTTAACTATTTTAATCAAAGGGAGGACATTTGGCAGCTAGTTGTGCCCTCAAAATTCCTTGCATGTCCCCTCTGTCCTTTTGAGTCCTCATACTCACAGGACCATGATTTCATATTGTGCTCCTCAATTTGAAGAGGGAAGCAGTCAGTGCTCTGGGTGAAGTCTCCACTAGAGAAAACAAATAATGTGGATTTTTGAACTAGGACAGATGAAGGGTGGTTTCACTCTGAGTGAGACAGATTTTCTGTCTTTTTCCAGCTGAGGGGAATCTCATTTTAAAGCAAGGGGAACTCTATCTTGAGAACATCTCACAATGGGTCCCTGTTTAAGAGACAGTATGGACAGAACTGGGGTAGAAGATCAGAAACACAGATGGGTTTAGGGCCAGATGGTGGCCGATATTTGGTACCCTGAGGGCGGTTGGGGTCCGACTGGGAACATGAGACCTTCATGCAGCACCGGGAGTGGCCCTGGCCACTGCCTTTAGTTATCTCAGGCCTTCCTCTGTCCCACACACAAATTTCTTCCACAGAAAAGAAACAAGCAAGTCAGGACTGACTTTCCCAACCCCTGGGTGAAGGGGAATCCCACCCACCTCTTGGCTGTAAATGAAGAAGAGGCTGGGGGAGGGTCTGACCAGGGGCTTGTGGAGCAGGGAGTCCGTGGGAATTAATCGTAGAGCAGAGCAGGGCTGGCAAATGAGGGCTTAGAGCAAAGGTGAAAGGAAGCTTAGAGGTAGGAACCTCAGGCCATTTGCCATTTTGTTGGAGGAAATTGTCTAACTCCTGGAGAATTTTTGGATCCAAGGTCCAGAATTCTGAATTTGGACTACTGACTTAGGTTTTCTAGTGTATATTGTGGCCAGATCTGAGAAGTAAGCCTAATGAGGCAGAAGTCCTTAAAATTATTTATGAGATAACCTGAGGGGTCCCATTGATAGGAGACCTCATGTAGGGGAGGTTTGACGGGGTGGCAACTTGAGATCAAAGCATTTGGTTACCATTTCCCACCTTTCCCCCTGATGTTTGATCATCACCAGAGTTCCACCAGAGAAGGAGCGGGCGTCCCCTGCTACAGTCTCTGAGTGGTGGTGGTCGTAGGGGAACCCAGGGTCTGGACAAGCCAAGGGCGGAGGTCTTGGGCAGGGCACTTCTAAGAAAAAGCACAAGGGATCCTTCCTCTGAAGAACGAGAAGGCTGGTGTGCTTAGGGGAACAAAATGGCAAGAAATACTTTCTGACCCAGAGGTCTTAAGGGTGTAAGGGAAGTGGCAGATTTGGGAGGAAAGGGTAGAAAGAGGGTGCCTCCCACACTAACAAAGGACTTCATACAGATTCCTGCTCCGTCCATGTAGCAATAGGGCAGCAAAAACCTGGCTCAAGGATGGGGTCAGTTTGGGGTCACATACTGGCCGCCGTTTAGCCAAAGTGGACTGCAGAGGGTGTGAAGGGTCTCCTTCTATAAGGGAAGGGGCGAACAGTCCGTCTGGGAATTCAGCTGAAGCCACAGGAGCCCTGGTCGGGAGCTTCCCTGACCTCAGAGAATCACAGGGGTGCTGAATGATCAATGGTCACTTCCCAGGACTGGTCAGCCACATGACATGACTGTTGGGGAAGGGGTCATTGAGATGGGGAGGGGTAAAACCCCTTAACTCCCGTTCCTAGGTTCTGGCACCATAAT
The DNA here is from genome assembly GCF_047511675.1 of Marmota flaviventris. Lineage (NCBI taxonomy): Eukaryota > Metazoa > Chordata > Mammalia > Rodentia > Sciuridae > Marmota > Marmota flaviventris. Next base: position 142,529,020 of record NC_092504.1, on the reverse strand, counting down.
GAAAGCAAAATAACCCAAACAGGGACAGACCTCAAGGGATCAGCAAGGCTCTCTTTATTAAGCAGCAGAACAGCACATTTCCAGGAGAGAAAACGGCACTGTTACAAGAGGCACCTGATTTTACAGGGTTCAGTGAGACTCAATCACACCGGAATGTGCAGTGAGACTTAGTCATATACCTTAATCACAGCGGCATGTGTTGTTGGGCAGTCAGAGAAAAGTTGTAGCAAGGAAAGTTGTGAAAGTTCAGAGCCCATTTTGGCTGGGAAATGGTGGGAATCCAAACCTGGGGCCCACGGTCCTCCCTTCTCCCTGGGGCTGCTGTTTTCATATCCTTCACTTGGTACCTTTTTTCCTATGTTTTGTTATGGTTGTTGTTTTGCCTTTTCTTGTTACCTTTTTTCTCTGCTCTTCAGCTTGGAGATGTGTGTGTGTGTGTGTGTGTGTGTGTATGTCTTTCTTTTATGTCTTTTTAAAAATTTTTTTATTAGTTACACATGACAGTACAATGATCTTGACAATTCATACATTTGAATCAAATGGGGTATAATTTCTTATTATTCTGATTGTACAGTTTGCAGAATCACATTGGTCATACAGTCACCTGTGTATGTATTTTGTGTGTGTGTGCATGCTCGCAATATTTTTCTTGAAACCTAAATTGTTAGGCATCACCAGTGATTTTCACACAGAGACAAAATGAGTTCCAATTGATGTAGTTTGGGACAAAAAGGGAGAAAAACAAGTAAAATAAAAGTGTCACCAATTCTGTGGGTACTTTAGCTCGTGCAGGATACAAATCAAAACATGCTGACAAAGATGGTGTTAGGAAAATTTATTTACTGCATTGATTCACACAGTAAGATAGCTGCCCTGTGGGCAGAATAACAAGGAATCGGGGGTGAACAGCCGGTACATATTTTGGGACTGGAGATGAACGTATTCACAAGCTGTTGCACTTTCTCATTGCACCTGTGCCAATTTTCACATGGTAAAAAAATGTGCCTATGATTGTGTTAGTCTCCCCCCGATGGATTTTTAAAATGTTAATGAATCCAAGTGAGAGTGTCTGTTACTCTTAGGCAGGAAGCTGTGGCCAGACCCCTTGGCTGTGCTCGGATGCTGCCCTGTGCGGAAGGTCCCTGCTGCCCATCTCAAGCTAGGAGCTGCAGCTCTTTTCTTTCCAGGTCACCAACCTAACCTTACCCTTGCACTCCTGCTTCAGGCTGAAATCCCGGACCTGGGGGGCCCCCCGAAAGACCTCCAGGAGCCGAATCCCAGGCAAGCACACAAGAGTCTTTATCGCAAGCTCGAGCCTGGACTCACAACCCTTCCCGACACAGCGGTTCCGAGGAGTGAGTCTCAGTCCTTTGTTCAGTGAGATTTTATAGGTTTTGGGGGATACGCAAATGACAAATGACACAGCAAATCATTTCACACTGCGGGAAAATCAAACAACCACTCTTAACGTTGATTAGCACATTCACTGGCGGGAACAAGTTGGGTAAGGGTGATTGGTGAGTTCAAGGGGTGGATACCTTTGAACTGATTGGTTTAAGCCGCGAGGATTTGCAAGGGTGTCCGTGCTGAATTACACGGTTTCCTAACATATTATCAATCACCGAGACTACTGGGGGGGTCCCCTGGCGTTCCAGACATCTTCCCTGTCTCACGCTGATTGGTTGTTGCTAGGGGGTTGCTATGGGTCATCAGGTCAGGCCTTAGGCCTCACACATTCTTTGGTCTTTCCAGGAACTAGCGTTGCAGAGTCAGGGACACCTGGCACCACAGACCTCTCCTGTTATTTACAGACAAACAACTCAGCAGGGGGGCTATGTGCCTAGGAACACTCCGTGGGTTTTCTAAGAACAAGGGTCACACACCACCCCCGCCCCCCGCCCTTTGGACAGGCTTTGCTCTGAGGTAGAGGCTGGTTCTCAAAAATGGAGTCACATCAGTCTCTCAAGGTGTTCCTGGATCCCCACCCCAGTAGCTAGTCAAGGAAGTTGGCAGTGATGCCTGTCCTCCTCCTCTGCTCTTTGTGTGTCCCCTGATCCTCAGCTGTTCCCCTGGGTGGGTGACTTCTTTGTCTGGTGGTGTACTTTGCATCTCAATTCTGTAGTGTCTGTCTTTGGTGTTCTTGAAATCTGAAGATTGTTCCAGTTTTCTTTGGCAGTACTATTGAGGAGAGAGCTAACAGGATTTTCTGGGTTTCTATTTTGTGCCTATTTTCTGGGTATCTATCTTGTAGCTATTGCGCTATTTTATAGCAGGGCTCAATTTCCCCTTTTCACCCCCAATCAGTCACTTCAGTCAGAACGTGGTCCTTTACCTGTCTATGATTTAACTGCATGAAAAACCCCCCACTGGCCAAAAGGAAGTCTCAGCTTTCATTTCACTAATTTTCTGGTAGAAATTGAGGTTACATGCCTCCTTGAGCTCTAGGGCCTCAAAACTGACCAAGCTGAAGTCTCTAGCGTGGGAGATTAAAAGAACAAATTCTTGAGTACCATATGAAAAAGCCCCTCTTATCCTGCTCCTGGATCCCAGACCTGTGCACCCTGGCTGTGGGGAGACTGCTACGCGCTGACTGCTGGTTTGACACGCTTCATCCTCACAGGATTGTTTCCAAGCTGGGGATGTCATTAGACCTCATGATGGCAGGCCACTCATGGTTTTATTGAGCCACCTGCTTCTGAACACAGAGCAATACTGAGATCCTTCAGCATGATCCCATGCCAGCCTCTTTTGCCATAAAATGTGCTCTTTGGTTGAAAGCAGCATTGTGATTAATAAGACATTCCATGGTGCTCCTAATGCTGTGCTACAGGGCAATTTAGGTAGAGAAAGAAGGTCTGTGCCTAGAGTATGGGCTGACCTGGGCCCACCCTTGAGCACAAACCAGCATCACTCCCTGCGGAGTCCAAGGTGACAGCCTACCAGCAAGTAGCCAACTGGCTCCTCTGGGGAGCTGTGCGTATAGAAAGCTCCTCATTGGCTTTTGGTTTGGAGAGGTTGGACACTCAGCAGTGGCAGTGGCCAGGGAAGCACTTGAGAAGGTGGCTTTGGGCTCATACATAGTCTCCATCCTTGTTCCCATGCTGCCTTCTCCCGGGGCCGGGGGAGGAAGCCCTGGATGGCTGGGGAGAAGAGGCTACTGGCAGGAATGGATGGAGTGTCCACTTGAATAATGAAAGCTGTACATACAGTGGGACATTAATAGCTTCTTGATATCTGTCCACAGGGGTTCAGTCATATACCTTGTCCCTAGTCTTTGTCCAATTTCTTTCTTTTTTTTTCAAATCCTTGATCAACTAACAAATTCATTTGTCACTTCCCACATGTCAACCAACTGCACTGTTTTGTAGTGTTTCACAAAACCCTCAGTTCACCCTTCCTTCTCTGCCTTTCCCAAGTGGCTTTTCCATGCAAAATGCCTGTCACGACACCAGAAGGGAACGGGGAGCTGGGGTCAGCCCAAGGTGCAGCCCAGGAATTGAAATACAAGCTGGAGAGTGGGGCGGGGCATAGGTGGGACAGGGAGAGCAGCACAGGGGATGTGACTTCTTGGGTAGAAAGGGAGAAGCTCTGCTGGAGGGCTAGGGGCTAGGCCCTGGGTAAGGAGGGGTGAGCAGAGCCAGCCCCCTCTTGCACTCACACTCCCCAGAGAGAAGTCGAGTGAGGAATGAGGCTTCAGGAGGCGGAGAGAGAATAAGCCCACCGTGCTGCCTCAGGGAAACGGGGAGGGGCTGGCAGAGTGCGGACTGAGGCTGGTGCCTGGCCTCTGGCACAGGGGCCCGGCCTGCTGCAAACGTCCCACTTCCAGCAGCGTCCCAGTTCTGGGTCATCCATCCTGCATGGCCCAGCCCTTGCTGCAGATCCATTTGGGCACCAGGCTCTTACTTCCTCTTCCTCTTAACCTGTAGTAGGAAGCTGCCCAGGAAGCCAAAGGAGCTGGCCGAGGTAGAGGAGTGAAGCCACCATGAGGGTCCCAGCCACCTGTTATGCTCCTGGGGCCCGCCCAGGCCTGTCGCGTCCTGCTGTGTCCACCCAGCTTCGTTTCGTGCCTCAGTTAATGACCAGTGCGTGCTTGCTGGTGCAGGCTGCATGATCATTTGGTGTCCTATGGTCGGTATTTTCCTCTCCGAGGGTTCTGCCAGAAGCTGCTTTTAGATGGAGAGTTCTCTGCGGAGTAAGACCTGGCTTTTTCTAAACACCGCAGGGTGGTGTGATGATTCTGTGGGGACTCTCCAGTCTTTTGCTGCACCTCTGTCACAAACACTTTGGATACCATGGCTCTGCTGGGACAGAAAGGCCAAATTGCTGAACAATTTATAGAAAGGCCTGGGCCTGCTCTGGAGCCCTGTTTTGCTCTGGGCTTCACTGACAACTGGCAGATTATGGGTAACCAAAAAAATAGGCCAGAGTAGCAACTCAAGTTCTGGAGGCACACAGGGCTTTGTACCTCTATGTAGTGGGCATTTCAGGTGCAGCACCTGTTCTCCACTTTAGAGGACTCTCCTCGCATGCATGAAACTTCTGGGTCCCTAGAAACTTTACTTTTGAGATACTCCCTAGACTTTGATAGGATTTTATCTTCCTCCTTGGAGCCCAGATGTCTTATTCGGGCACTGGTCTTAGGGAGCACTTCTACTTGCCAGATCCAGTGTGTACAGCACCTCCAGTGTAATGGACCAGCACAATGTTCTGAAATCTTACGATGGCTGAGTACTCTCCAGGCTAACTATAGCAGAGGGCAGTAGAATTGATAGAGCTTGGGCAAGACAAGTAAGCTCTTCTCTGGCTTCAGACGTGTAAATGCAAACCACAACAGGGTAGCCTGTCACTCTGCTATGCTCTCTGCAGAGTGTGCTCTCGAAGGAGAAAGGGACAGTGCGATACTCGACACCACAGGAGGTACCCTAGGAGGGTCTGTCACCCCATGGACCCTCTTGACAGGGATTTGGGCTGATATTCCCCTTCCCCTGTGATCTCCACACCATATTTCACTGCTCAAGCGTTGTCGATTTTATGCACCCCCTCTTTTTTTTTTTTGCGAAATAGCTTCATTATGTGAAACTTTTATTAAAAAACTGTGCCTATATTACTTAAAACTTATTTGTTATTAAACTGTCTTTGGTGCAAGATTAGGATGCATGGAATACTCATGAATACAGGTTAAAAAATGGAATAGTCCATCGTTTCTTCAAGACCGTTTTGAGAACATTTCTCTGGTATATAAAACAAAATTCAAACATCTGTTGTTGCTGATTAGTGCATCATAGTCAAAATACTACACTTGAGAGAAGGTACTGAGATGTCTGGAGATTCTGGAGCTGCCCCTGGTTCACGTCTGCTGCGTGGTCCTCAGGCTGCTCCAGGAGATGTGTCCTGTTAGTCCGCAGTTGCTGGACCAGCTCTGGAGATGCCCAGACAGTGCATCAAGGACCCTGGGTTCTCCAGCATCACGGTGTGGCTGCTGCGGCTCCCCACGTGGCTTGGAGAGCAGTGCTGAACCATGGACCACTGTGCAGTCAGGTTTTTAAACCAATTTCCAGACTGAAGAAAGTGTGCCGATGATGCTGTGGTGAGATCATCTCCCACTCCTCCCGGTGGCTCACAGTGCAGTTAGTTCACAGCCCTTACCTAATAACCCACCAGAATTTCTGGATGTTTCCGTGCCTCAGGCATGATCTCACTGGTAAATGTCCCTTCCAAAAGGCTTGGGGGAAGTTTCATAGTACACACACGTGACAATATGACAGGTTATTCCTGGAAGGAACCCAGCTGCCTCCCCCCAAAGCAGAGGTTTGAGGTCTATAAAGTAGGCCATTTCTAGGAAGAGGACACCCACGTCCACGTTTGCCCAGCAGAAGTCTCTCCTGACCTTCAGGGGTCTGCATCAGCATCCCTGCGGTCGGTCCTCTGCGTGGGACACTGTGGCTGGCACTCTGCCCTGGAGCTCGCTGTGTTGACAGCCTCCACTGCGTCTCAGAGGACTGGGTGGCCTCCGGCCCTCCTCACTTTAGGGCCGCATTGTTCTCAGGGAGGCCAGGGCATCGCCATCTGCCATGGTTCTGACCCAAGAGGACAGCCACCACCGAGTTCTGTGGAGGCCAGTGTCCCACAGGCAGCACAGTTACCATATCCGTGTTCTCCTAGGTGGGTGAAAGGCGGCCACAGTGTGGATCTAGTCCAGTGTGGCAGCTCTGAGTTTCAGTGTCACTGAGGAGACCATAGTGGAACCCAAGCCTTTACTCGACTATCAACGCCCAAATGATTTTAACTGCACATTCCAGCTTCTCTTTCTTTCCCTGTTCTCTGCCGGAGCCCCAGGGAGTCTAGATGATAGTCACAAGTCTTACAGTTACTGTTGCTGTTGCAGCTTAATGTCACCGTCATTCCATCTCACAACCCTGGCCTCCCCCTGCATTCCATCCCATGCTGCGGCTGACCATCGGACGAGTGGTCAGGGTGCTCCTAGACCCCATAGGTTCCCATGTCCTGCCAGGCTGTATTCTTTGAATGCATGAACACCCCAGTCCCAGAATCCTATTTTGAGGGTCCACCTTCCAGGACTGTTTATAGCACAAGTGCTGGACCTGAGTCCTAGCAAGAACCAGATGCCCATCAGGAGGATCGATACAGACAAGAGCTCTGTCGAAGGTCAGGACCCTGGAGGGGATAGTGCAGGTACCCCGGAGCTGGTGATAGCAGAAGGGTTGGCACCCCAGAGCTTGAAATGGAAAGTGAAGGAAAGATCACTGGAGCCCAGAGGGAAAAAGTATCCAGAGTGCCATTGTGAGGGACACAGCCACCACGGAAGGAACTGCGGACAGAGGGAGTTAGGAGCCTCCTCCCTGAGGCCTCCTACCAGGGCTCCCCGGTGGCAGGACCCCACGAAATCAGACGGGAAGGAGGCTCTTGACAGAGGCCACACAGGTGGGCCCTGGAGGACACACCAAGTGTAACTGAGGGAGAACAGATGGAGAGGCACACGGATCCTGTGGGGAGTCTACTGTTTGGATATCGTTTGTTCTCCAGTGATTGTGCTACGAGTTTGGTCCCCAGTGTGGTGACGTTGAGGTGGCGGTCATTTAAGAGGTGGAGCCTAGTAGAAAGTAATTAGGTCATGGAAGCTCCACCCTCACGAATGAACTAATGCGGTTTCAAGAGAAGAGGTCGTATCTTGGGGGTCTGAATTCGTTTCTGCAAGAATGAGTTGTTTTGAGTAAGTCTGGCCCATCCTCTGAACTTCTTTTCCGAACACATTCTCACTATTGTGATGCCATCTGCCATGAAGTCGTCAGATGCTAGAAGCATGCTCTTGAAGGTCCACACTCAGCTAAATAAACCTCTTTTCTATATAAAGTATCCAGCCTCACACATTTTGTTTTAGTAAGACAAAACAGACAAAGGCGGGGTGTGGTGGTGCACACCTGGAATCCCAGCAATTTGAGAGGCTGAAGCAGGAGGATTGCAAGTTCAGGCCAGCCTCAGCCACTTTGCAAGAACTTGTCTCAAAATAAAAAATAAGAAGAGGGTTGGAGATGTAGCTCAGTGGTACAGCACCACTGGATTCAATTCCCAGTACTAAAAAACAGACAAAATGTTTCAAAATGTTTGTATTTAGCACTTTGTTTAAATTTAAGAAGGAAAATATTACAGGCCTATAAGGTTTTTTCCAAACCAGAACCAGGGGTCTAATCACCTTTTGAAAGGGAAATGGCTGAGCTTTTTCCCAGAGAAGAGTGATTTCATAAGCATTGCAGCCATCAAAGAGTTCACATAAGTGATTCAGAAAAATTTCAGTGCTCACTCCATGCTGTTCCCCAAATAACCAACATCTGGACTTGTTTATATTCACCAACTTTATTAAATACCTTTATTAACAAACCTACATAGATCCTATATTTAATAATTCAATATAATAATAAATACTTTGGGATAAATAATTTAATTGAAACCATTTTAGAGCCCTTAGGGCTTACAAAAGAATCTTAAAAGATCCATATTTATAATCTGAAGATTAACAATAATAGTTACAAAAGGTAGTGAACCATACATTCAAAAATAAATATAAATTTTAAATATTTAAATAAATAGATTTAGATGTTATACACGGGAGGCACCTAATTCTCAAGCGAGCTTCGAGATGATGCTTTGGCAAAAGGTGATCCATGTGTTCAGAAATTCTACAATGTTCGCTGTCTCCTGGGCGTACTCACAAGTGAACGTCGTGGCGGATCCCTGTGAAAAAGCATTTGAATCGTGTAAGTTTAGAGTGGTCTGTCTCATATGTGATTACTCTAACGGAAGTCTGTGGGCTTATAGCCTTTGTCTTTAAGCTTGTTAAACATAGTTGTCATTCACCTTTTTCTTGTCGTGATCAATGTCATGTGCCAAAATCACACATTTTACTATGACATCAGGTCATTGCTACTTTTTTTCAATTGTCATTTATTTTTCGCATTTGTTAATTTTTCTCTCAATGACCACAAGATTTTCCCCTGAAATTGATACAAATATTTGAATAAAAACAGTTCTAGGTAGATATTTTATTAAATATCATAGTGAAGTACAGTTGTTTGATCCCTTTCCTCTGGGAATACATCTATAGCTATAGAGAATAGGTTGTATGGATGAACTGTTATGACATATATGCTCTTCTTTCCTAAACCTTAATAACCTCCTAGCAGTCCACTTAATGGATGAATCGTTATGTACGAATGTGTTTCTTTCTAAACCTTAATTATTATTATACAAAATAAATCTCCTAATTCAAATCAGGGTAGAACTAGCCCAGAGCAAGTGAGCACAAGCTCGCTGTGGGGAAATTCACGGAAAAGCAGCTTTATGAGTCGGCACAGGGTCAATGCAGGTGAGTTTCCCAACTCCCACCATTCTTAGAAACTCCTTCCTCGGAAGTGACTTCATGGAAACTAACCTCTGTTGAAATTTAACACTGCTTCTAACTGAGGATCTAAGAAGGGAACATTTTGACGTACAGTGAGATATAAGGAATAGCTTTTTCAAATTTGAAGCAATTCCTTATAAATCAAATAAGACATTGCATTCCTTTTAATTGCTACACATAATTATTTAAATATCGTAATCTCTTGGGGTTTTTTCTTTAGTAGTGTATGTGGCTTCCGACGCACAGTTTTATAATTTTCGTGTGATTTTATCTTAAATTTGTATCATGAGTTTAGAATGAGTTTTCTGATGTTAATCAAAGAGTTCAGAGCAAACCTCTCAGCATAGAAAAGGACTGAGTCTGTCAAGGTCTGCATGACTTTGATCTCAATGTGTTTTTTTAAAGATTGAAACTGAAACAGTCCACTAATAAAGTGATTTCTATTTGGAAACAACTGGAGTTACATACTTTTAGAAACTTGCTGAAATTAAAATCATGCTGCTTTGGAAGTACTTATTAACTCATGAGTTTTGTACTTGTCAGATGGGATGAGGAACGAGTTGGGAACCCCTTTCTCCTCCCCTACATCCTCTATTTATTTCATGCTTCCCATGCATTTAAAAATACTTAGAGGCCTGAAAGCGGGCCTCTAAATAGTAGACTATTTAATCTTTTGTTCACTCTAATGGCTGCCATGTTTGGAGACAGCTCTCTTATGATCAGTCCTTTCATCAATGATCAAGAAACCTCACTTGAAAATCCTTGCAAGTGATCAGTCTTGGTGATTCTGGTAAATGGTTTGAGGAACTGGAAATACATAGTGACATCTGCCTGCTTTCTGTGAGATTCAGTTCCATGCTTTCTCTGCCTCCAGTTTGACATTGCTCTGAGAGGCGATGGAGGCCGTGGAGAGGCCATGTGGCCTCAAAGCCTCCAGAGGTGCTCCCAGCTCCACCACGGGTCAGTGCATCACCCCACATGGAGGAGGACCCGAATTCACGGAGTACTTTGAATGCTGGCTAAATAAATGCACGGATACCTCACAATGCCAAAAGACACGTACTGTACTTTAAAATGCAGTACTTCCCCCGCTGCCGTTTATCATATTTCCAGGAAGCAAATAAAGTGAGTAAACCTTACCTTTAGTTTCAGAACAGTCACGTTGATGTTGCTGATGAAGTTCGGGGTATCTTTCAAGTGAAAGTTTTTGCTTTGAGGTACATTCAGCACTTCCTGCAGAGGTTTGAGTTCTTCCTCTAGGCACTGAAGATGTTCCAGGTCAGTAGCCTAAAATAATAAGAATGATAATTATTAGCTCAGTTTACCACACACTAAAGGCCAGAATCAGAAGTTAATCCTAATTCATCACCCCGTGGGCCCAGCTTCTCCCTTTCTCCCTGTCCTCAGTGTTGCTGCAAGGGTGGACCCTGTAGTTCACGTTACGAAACTGGCAGAACCAGGGCTCGAGCACCAATTATTAGAATTAACTGTTGGTTAACAACTAACGAGCCTCCCATTTCACTTCACCAAACGGAAATCGCGGACGGGGACTGGCTACCTTTCCAGGCTGCATAGAGCCCTCAGGAGCCAGAGCAGCTGGGTTTGGGAGTCCAACACCTGAGAACTGGAGAGATGAGACTCACAGGATGGTGAGGGCCAACAGGAGCTCTCAGAGGCCATCTGTCACAGTCCCCAAATTGTGCAGGTCAGGCTACTGTGACCATATGATCATGAGTCTCAATACAGTGGTGCAAGACACATTTTGGTCTTAAATTTTAATTTCCTATAATTGCTACATTAAGATGCATGTAAAAAAATTATTTGTCCCAACCAAATAAAAAATCACAATATTTGCACAGGATTTTTGGACAGGTCTCCTGATAAAGATAGGTAGGCAGATAATATTGCGTACCTCTACGGTAAAACATGATTTCTACAAAAATTCCACAAAGTGTTTTCCCCTAAGCCAGCCCCTTGGAGTTCACAGCCGTATTCTGAGATCAGCAGTGCGGTACTGTCGTCTCCATCTTATAAATAAGGAAACTAAGAATCTGTGTCTCAGAATCTGTGCCTTCCCCAAGGCCACACAAGTAGGTAGAAGTAGGGTTAAGTTTTAATTCTTTTTCATTATAGCATTGATATAGCATCCTTTGGACAAAATATTTGTATTAATTTCCAAAATTTAACAAAAATATTTGTATTAATTTCCAAGATTTTTGTATATGTGAATGGTGGCTAAAGGAACAAATGAATATAATTTATCCCATTACCTTTGGTTTCAAACAGTTTGAGCTGTCATTTAGAAAGTTAGATTCAAAGGATTCCACTGCCTTCTAAATGACACACCTGATCTCACGCTGTCTCTCAGCCAGTCTTCAGAGGGAACATGAGCTGGACAGCACAGGTCTCTCGACATGCTTGTCCACTGCCCTTTCAACTTGCTACGACACTTCTGTATTCAGGGCTTGACTTTTGGGCATGAGCAATCTGGAGCCATTCCCTTCAGAAAACAGTCTAGTGTCTTTTTGTGGAAGTAAAAAGCCGTGTGGCTCTGACCGAGCGAGAGCTCCTCTGCTCTCTCCCTTTTTATCTTCAGTACAGTAGCTTCAGCAGTTCCCTTGATTTCTCAGAAGTGGATCAGCAGGTTCATCTTTGCCCTCGGAAATCCCGTTTTTTTTCTGGTCTTAGAATGACCCTGGGATAAGGTTTCTGGCACCAAAGTTGTGCCCGTTCTCTGTTGACTGGCACAACTGCTGGGAAACTGGCACCTGTGAGGCACTCTAGAGCCTGGGTGACCTGTTACTGCCCTGTGCCTATCCGAATCCCAGAACAAGCCAATGAGGCTCTTCATCTCAAGGGGTTGCTTGATAATGAGTCTCAATACAGGGATGCAAGACACATTTTGGTCCTAAATTGTAAGTCTCCAGTTCTACTGGCAGAAAGGTATATAAGTCCAAAATTGTACTTCTTGCTTCCCAGTAAGAATTTCATCTTCACTACTACTCACCAGAGCTCACACTCCTTGGTGTTTAAATCAACAGGTAGCATTCCTAATCCTCACAAGACTCTTAGTATGCACAGTTACCATTCATGTAGGTAGAAGGGAGACCAACATGTAAAGACGGTAGTAGTGGGCCCAGGGTCATGAGCTCCAGGACAGGCAGAGCTGGGAGGTCACTTCAGCCCCTGTGCTGCCAGCTGCTCTCAAGGAGGTTCCGAGGACCTTCCCTACAGCACGAAGCACTTTTAAAAGTGCCTTCGAAGTCAATTTTTACATTTTATAGGCAAAAATAATATGATCAAATATCTCTAGAGTCTTACATTTTAACTAAAACAGTAAATCAACATATCTTCTATTTAAATTGTCCCAGCAACAAAGTGACAATACTACTTTTACATTTTCTTCTCATTCCCTTTTTTCCAAAACACATGTAAGAAATGGAGGCAAACCATCTTAACAGAAGCCCCATTATCAAACTTAGTTTTTTTTGAAAAAAGATACTGAAGTTACTCATTTTTCCTCAGATGATGCATTCAGTATCCAAATTTTCATGTTGCTTTTAATTTTATTAAAACATAAATCAAATGTAGAAAAGTGTACTTACCTTCATGGGCATGTAAAATTTGAATTTCAGCATCCTGGTAAGTGTGGAATTCTCTTGATTCTGAGAAAGCATAAGACATTGTAATTAAAAGTGAACTCCACCAAGAAAAAGCAGCTCAATGCTGAAGTTGGAAAGGAAGAGTACTCACACTGACACCTCTCGAAAGCATCTGCAAGTCCAGCAGCAGTTGTTCCAGCTGCTGCCTTGTCTCCTCTGCAGAGCCGGAGGTGGGTGCACCGTGTGCAACCAGTGCGAGTGTCAGTGCGAGGAAGGACAGCAGCGGCATGGTGTGCATGGCGGTAGAGTCAAGGTTACCGGAGTAGTGATTGGAGAGTGTGATAGGGAGCTCCCGAGCAGGACAGCAATTTATACTGCTAATTCTGGAAAAATAATACGGGGGTGTCAAAGTGTTTTACATATTACACATATTTTCAAAGACTCTACCTGTGTGGCATTACCTTTGTTTTTCCTCTCCTGATGACTCTCTGGAATTTCTTTAAACCCCCCATGAGCTGACTGAATGGATGTAGGTGAAGTCCCTCTTGCTTACTTGAACCCACACTGAGGCGGAGTTTTCATTCATACAACTACCGCCTTCTGTATGAAACAGTTTTTCCTCTTTTCTTTAAGGGGGTGGAGATGCAAAAAGTAACTCATGAAAAATTTCTCTTTGTCATAAAAGTCTGCTGACATGTAAGCAGCATGCTGTGGTGGACAGGAGCAAGAGTGAAGAGTGAGAAGACTGAAGTGGAGATGTGTTGATTAGACAGGAAGAATGCTGGTTTCCTGTGCAGGGCGGCTGTGCCTCTATCTACACAGCGAGCTGATTGCATGTACATGTAGATTGCTTCCTCCTGGGCTGGAGTATTAGGAGGCACAATGTTTATTGCATCAGAGATACTGCTCATGCTGTTTCAAATTTTACATCTTTCTGTATCTCTTTAAATATCTTTATGTCTATTGTTCTTTCTTTTTTAAGAATTCGATGTTTAACAAGTACTGAGAAAAAACTCGCATCCCAGGACATGGATACTGGTTTCATAACAGACTCCAAATGTGTCATGGATGAGCCAATTCATGTTTTTAAGTATGTCTTCACCTCTTTAAAGATTTGGCTTTGTCCTCTGAAGCATCTGGGACACTACAAGTGAGCCATAGTGTTGTGAAACATGTGGAGCATCATTTTTGTAGTTGACGACTGGGTAGGGTACTTAGTGTGGAGTGCTCACTGGCTGGATGATGGTGGAGTTCATACCTCTGATTAGGCTGCGGAGAACTGAGGGTGTCTATTTTGAAGGGCTTGCCTGAACATCTGCATTTTCGCTGCCTTATTCATATCTAGTTTAGTGTTTTCCATTTTGCAGATTAGAAAATGAGGATCCAAGAAGTTAAGTACAGCAGTTTTTCCAAGGCCACTCAGCTCTTGCTGCCAGTAAGGGGCAGAACAAAGATTGGAAGGAAGGTGGAATGTTCTGGCTCCAAACCCCACTCTTACCATTCGTGCTTTTTGTAAGCTGATGCATAATAGGACAGATAGGTGCCTGGACACAAGCAATGCCCGCCAGAAGCCGGGAGCTGCCTCAGGAGGCAGTGACGTCAAGTTTTGAAGAATGACGGTTACTTCAAACTGAATTTTGGCAGAGAGGGTTAAGCATTTTAAAGAACATTCAAATGTAATCTCTTAAAAGAGCATAAAAATGGGTCGGTGGCACCTCTCTATGCATTTGCAAATATAGTGAGAATATAAAACACCTTCATAAGGTTTTAAAACGAGCATTGGAGTTCTCGGGTAGAAAGAGATGAAGCCGCATTAGGGACAAGTAGCATGACCCTTTCTTGTTACCTAAGAATTCAAAATGTCTCCGGTACCTTTCAAAGAACAGCACAGGACTTTCGTTGAGAGGGCTACTTGAGATGCGCGCATCCGTGACCCGTGGCTTCCCTCAGCCTTGGTGTCTTGTCCGGCCCCGCCAGCGCAGCCCTCGGGCTTCCAGAATGGAAGAAGTGAGGCCCACACATTTTCCTGTGTGGGGGCTTTCCCGTGAGGCCTTTGATGTGCACACAGCCTCAACACTTATATTTTCCAACTATTTCCACTAGAGAATGGGCGACATATGGCTACTCTGCGGGGACCCTGGGGAAAGTTGAGTTTCTGGGCCCTCAAGTTGATCCCTCTTGTTAAGTGAGTGGTGTGGTAATGGAAGTGCCTTGCGTGCTTGCTCTTGCTCTCTCTCTCTCTCTCTCTCTCTCTCTCTCTCTCTCTCTCTCTCTCAGGCTGGGGAGAGAGCTGCGCACCCTGTGGCATGCTTTCCATTTCTAATGCTTCTGACAATGGCTGGCTTTTCTGGCTGCAGCGGTGATAAGATCAGTAGTAACTGCTCACTGCCACAGTCGTCACACCACACAAGTTTCACTACTCTACAAGAAGCTGTTTTAGTTGCTTGGTGCCGCTTCTGACTCAGCCTCTCTGACTCGGGCAGGCCCAGTCTCCCGGGCTGCCACTAGAGATGTGGTGTCTCCGGCATGTGGTCCTCCCCTCGAAGCGGACTTTCAGGACTCCACCTCTCCAAGGACCTCTTTCTGTGGTCCTTCAGTTCTGTAGACTCCCCTTGGGTCTGGAGCGGGACTCCTAGGGTGATGCCTTCTTCTCAGTCCCCTGCAGGCCTGTAGGTGTTTCAGTTCAGATCCGCTTCTCTCCCTTGAGATGAGGGCACAGGGTCTGAGGACCTGCAGGCGACCGCAGAGTGCAGCTGGGAGTCCCGCTTCCTAGAGAGTCTGAATTTCCCCAGGTACAGGCTGGGGACAGACTTATCTCCAGCAGACCTCTGCTCCTCTGTGAAGTGCTGCCTCCTGTGTAAATCTGCCGGGGACCACAGTTGTCTCCGTCGTATATGCTCTTGTTGGGTGTGCTAAATGGAATGAGGTTCGTAATCTTTTGGAGATAGAAAAATTATTATTCTCTTACTGCTTTTAAATTTGCAAAGTGTTTTCAAATTCATTAACTCGTTAAGCCACACTTTGCTGTTGAGAAATTTGATCTCTCCAGAGGTTAATTAGACACTGGTGTCTTTGGATGCTGCCTACCTCTCAGCCCTGCCTCCCCCTGTCAGTGACAGCCTGTCAGGGACACGGGGCATCACTGCCCTTCACCAGAGAGCACCTTGTCTGGCCAGTTTTAGGATCCTAAGAACCTAGAGCCATTCACCCTATAGCTGCAACAGCTCACACAGGTTTTCAAGCTCTTTCTGGGGTCTTCTAAAAATACTGATGCACTCGATGGCTCCTGACATTCCTCTTGCATCTGGCATAAGGAAATGATTTGTGCTCTGCGAGTTGAAGCTGGGTGGGCCTTTAGGTGTGCAGCATCCCAAGGTCAACACGGAAGCGTGACCCTAGGAACTGTCTGCTTTGGCAACCAAGGGACCACTATTTCAATGTGGTGAGAATGGGAGGATCTTCAAGGCCTTTGGAAGTGAACTTTTATGTGAGTACAAGACCCCTGTGACAAGTCACAGCAGTTAGCACAGTTCTAACGTAGGTCGGAACTATCTTCTGACAGTAATAGTGATACATTTGCAAAACCCTTGAGCTGAAGTCCTTTTGTATCCATTTATCTCGTTTCGCATGTGCAATCTCCTTTCAGTGCAAAATAGTTGAAGAATTTCCTGACGGTGTGTCCCACAGACAGAAGAACTCCGTTTTCCTTAGGCACTAAGGGCTACAGGTAGATGTTAGCCTTCTCCTCTGCCACAGCACATGTTTTCATTGAAATCCGGGAAATTGAGGCTGCCGTGTCCAGTCGGGTCAGCTTGCCTGCACCTCATTCTCTTCCTGCACAGCCTTGTTTCTAAGTTCTCCTGATCGACAGTTTGCTCTTTCTTTCCTCTTCTGCAGTGTCTTTGGTTATACAACTGAGGGTGTCGATTGTCCCACATTCTTAAATAACACAGTTTTTAAAATGTCCTCATCTGATTGTTTGCTTTGAAATTTATAACATTATTTTCTAAATACAAAATAACATACTTCTTATAGGAAATTTGGAAAATAGAGAGCTTAAAGAAAATCACCTAATCCTACCAGCTAGAGAAATCCATTAACACATCACTCAATGCTTCTGTAGATCAAGGCAAAAACTTCATTTCAGATGACAGTGATGCTAGAAGAGGAAGAAAGCCAAGAAATCACATCTCTCAGGACCCACTCAAGCAGCTTGGGGGTGATGAGGAGGCAGTCCTGCTGGGGTGGGGGAGGCTCCCTCCCTCCCCATGGCCCCGCTGCTCCACCTCCTGCACGGCAGAGCTGCAGCTGTGGTGGGTTAGGTCACCAATCTTAGAGTCACATATATCATCTTGCCTCGTGTGTATAAGTGATTTTACATTCATATAAAGGCCTGTCATTCTCAAGTCTCTGTCCTTGGCCCGTGTCTGGACTCCTCACTAGATGCATCTGGACGCTGTGCATCCACTTCCTCCCTTGGCCAGGCTGTTTGAGCTTCTCTACGTCACAGGGTTGGATCTTCAGTTCGGTAGCAGGGACTGAGAGGATGGGGTTCACTTAGATGGTTTTACAGATGACTTGTGAGTACATGCGTTGAGCACAGTGGGGAAGAGAGCCAATAAATACAGCACAGATCATTATCGTGATGGAGTTAGTTTGCCAAATGGAAAGTCAGGAATAAAACGAAGAGGAGAAACAGAAGGGACTTCGTGATGTAGGATTGCCCAGATGCAGAGGGTCATGGACAGACCAAGAGTCCCAGTCTCATTCTGCCCATCGGCCTCCCCGAGTCCATGTACCTATGCAGCCAGTCGTGGCCCCGGCCTCGCGGAGTCATCTGCTTCTCATAGGCTGACTGGGCTAGCAGCCCAGCATCAAGAAATCGTGTTCTGATAAGAAGGTATCTTGGAGCTTTGAGGCTCTTGAGCGGTTTGAGGTCCTAAAGCCTTGTCTTGCCTGTTCTTTCTGAGACACCCAACCACTGGCCTTCAACTTACGGCAAGGCCCCTTTTGGAGACATGAGAAGAGAAACCATGAGATTGAATGTCTTGGGTCAATTTATTGATAACCAACAGCATCAGAATGGAGAAGAGTGGAATCTTAGCTGAGTGTATATATACGAGTGTATATAGTGTACGTACATATATCTTTGTAATTCTTTCTTAAGGATTCAGACATTGACAAATCTCTGATCCATAAATTGTGATCCATGATCATCACCAACAGAATGGGTATTTTATACTAGGAGTAAAATCTTGTAAGTCAGTATGATGACATGGTATCAGCTTTTACAAAGAATCCGAGAAAGTTTCTAACCATCCTAAAGGCCTAGAGTGACTGAAAATATTCCAATCAATAACACTTTACCTCTGCAAAATTAAGCTGGGAAAATGGAGCCCCCCACCTCTTTCTCTCTCACTCTTTACAGAACCCCCCTTGGAAGCCTTAAATAGGGTAGGTATTATAAAACCATTGGGGGGATTTTGAAACGTGGAGCATACCTAACTAATTACTTGTAGCATCCCTTTGTTAAGACAGAGGGTCGACCCTGGGTGCAGCCTGGAGCCCTGTGGAGACAGGTGGGGTGTGGAGTCGGGGGGACCACCCTGCGGTTGTGCTCTGATGGGAGGATGGCTTTAGAAGAAGAAAGCAGCTCCATGCAGAGCACGCCCAGGAGAAGTGTCTCTCCACCGAGATCGTGACGCAGTGCTCAGGGGAGTCGTTTCTTTGTCCAGGATGATGATGAAATGTTGTGAATAGAGTGGGAGAAAAATAATAATTCTTAAGAATTCTAATTCCTTTTCAAGTGAGGAATCGTTCTTTGATTTAAAAGACCCATGAGAATGGTAAGAAGTGATATAAAAGTACAAAAAAATCTTGAGAATCGGAACTATTTTTACCAGTGAGGCAAAAAAATTAAAAAAGTGACATTTTCTTTGTAGAATATGCGGAAGATAAAGAATAACTTTTATTGCCGTACCTGGGGGAAGACAGTGTGATCCAGTATTCCCACATTCACCTTCCGTCGGGCCTGTGTTGGGTGTAGTCACTAAATTCTCAGCTATTAGAAATGCTCTGTTGGGCTGAACCCTGAAAGTCCTGTCGACCCGCTCAGCACAACCTGTAAAAATCCACAGAACAAACCCTAGTGTCTTTTAAATTCCAGGAGGTTAGTTTGCTGCTCTGTATCTGGAGTAGTTCTTGGGGAAATGTAACACCCAGAAATTAAGTTTGACGAATAAGGCATTTAGGGAAGACTTAGACTGAGATTCTGTGGTACCGTTTCTGAGGGAATATAAATTAAGTGCCACGCCTTACTGGGGAGGGGAAGAAACACGGGGGGGATGGCTAGGGCTTCAGAGCCTGTGATAAAGAACTAACTCCATCTTCATCCCCTCTCCACTGAGGACAGACTCTAAGTACTTGGCACTTGGGCAGCTATGAGGCGCTGGATCACTTTGGAACTTCTTAAAAAACTCATTTCCTTTAGGCCCAAGGGGATTTTAAAAAATTGTCCCCTTTTTCTGTTGTAGAGAGTGCTAATTTTCTTCTAATATTCATTCTTATTTCGTACTTAGAATACAAATCCTGATTTTTAGTTGGACATATTGCTTCTCCCCATTAAGACTACATTCTCGGGGCTGGGGTGCTGGCTCAGTGGTAGAGTGCTTGCCTAGCATGCATGAGGCACTGGGTTGAATCCTCGGCACCACATAAAAACAAACTAATGTATCCACCTAAAACTAAAGATACATACATACATAAATATTTTTTTAAAAGACCATATTCTCTAGTTTCCCTTTGCAATGAAGTATGGCCATGTGGATTTAATGGCTGGAGCTCCAACTACCTTTCTGGTCCCTGAGGACAGAAGAGCACACTCTAAGGATGGCAGAACTCAGTTTGGATACAGACAACTTGTGGAGTTGTCAGATCAACTGTGACTGCCTCATTTTTTTTATGTGAAAAAGAAACAAGCATATATTATTTAAGCTTTTTTTATTCGGGGTTCCTCACTGTACTAGTCAGCTTTCTGTTACTATAACCAAATACTTGAAATGATTAATTTATAAAGAGAAAGGGTTTATTTTGTCTCATGGTCCTTTAGGTTCCTCTCCAAAATCCAGTGGTCTCATTCCTTTGGGCCTCTAGTAAGGGCAGCACATCAAGGTGGTAGCACATGGCAGAGCTAATATTCACCTCATGAGCCTGGAAGTCGATGGAAAAGAAGGGAGAGAAGGAGGTCACGCAGCCCTCATGGCCCCAGATGATCCCAACACCTCCACAAGACCCCGGCTCTCAAAGCTCCCACCTCTTCAGCGGTGCTCCTGGGGCCCAGGCCTCCTCCATGGGCTTCGGGGGACACTCATGCAACCGGAGCACTCGAGTGCGGTTCAGAGCACTGCAGGGGCGCACTGGGCCTCGTTAGTTCAGAACGTCCTGTTTTGTTTTGTGACTGCAAAGTGTTTAAGGGAATGCAAGGCTGAATAGCTACCCCCGGCCCGCAGGATGTAGCATTTAGAAAACGACATATGCAGGTCTGCCCCCCACTCCCGTGAGACAGACGACGAGGGGGGAGCATGCAGTGAGCTCCCCAAGGTAAAACTGCCCAGCTTCCCCGGGCACACAGTGGGCCTCTAGGTAAGTGGAATGGAACTGGAGTCCAAAACCGGACCCTTGCGTTATGGTCACTTGGTTTTTGCAAGGTTGCTGGGCAGTTCAGGGGGAGAATGGTCTTTTCAGCAGCAAGTGCTGGGCCAGCTAAATATCTACACATGAAAGAAAGAGGTGGCCCCCCTACTGACACCACGTGAAAACAGTACTTCAAATGGGCTCCTGTAAGCTCTTATAAATGCCAGGGCTAAACGGATAGCGACAGACGTGTGTCCTTCACCACGTCAGAACGTCAGAGTGCTTGAAAACACGTTCCGATCAGGAACTGCGCCCACAGGACAACGGGAAGGTGGCCTCGGCGCAGGAAAAGACAGAAGCCAACTTTATGGCACAAGATGCCTGCCGACCGCCGGCCGACCCGGGGCAGCAAGTGCCGGGCACTGTGCACGCGCTGGTGACACGAGCCGCACTGGAAAAGAGAAGCCTGGTCACGGGTGCAGAGGGGGACTAGAGTGCGTTGAGCCCTCTTGGTGGTGTTCTGCACTTCAGTCAAACAGACGGTGGCATGCAGCCCAGGAAGCTCTGCTGCACTTCTCTGACCACTCTGAGGACATGGCTGCGCTCGTCTGCCTTTGAGGAAGCAGCCAGGTGCTGCCCTGCAGTGCCCTCCGGCAGCGGCTCCGTAGGCCCGGGCACTTTGCTCTTCATATCATGGGTCTGGCTTCTGCAGGTGCTTCGGTTTGTTTCGGTGGAGGGACCCCAAGGACGTGTTGCTGCAGCCTCGCCCCCTGGTCTGCCCCGTGGGAGGCAGCTGGAGCCTGGGTGGGGCGCCTCCCGCGGAAGGCGTCCTGTCTTCTCAGGGACCCTGTGAGTTCTCGTGGGAGAACACGTCTGCCCCTGAACTGTGGGCTCCTGTCCTCCCTGGGAGCTCTCTTGCTCACACTCTGCCACGGTGGTACCATCTGCCCCAGGTGCTGGCCAGAAGCCGAACTGGTGGGGCCACCTGACCTGGGACTCCGCCCCCAACACTGAGGGAACAAGGCTCTCCTCCTCCTCATCCAGAAAGCAGACTGAGTCAGGAGGTGTGAGCTTCGGTCCACCCCAGCAGGAGCCTGACCGCCCTGTGAACGCGGCAAGGTGCCCTGTGTTTGTAAAGCCTTGTATTTGTGTCAGATGGGCACAGAATACCCCGTCCTTCCCTCCCCCTGAGCACTGCTGTGAGGCGGAATAAAGTGACGTACTGAAGGCACTGAAATGTCCTCCGTGGATCGCTTTCAGTCTTCTCTGAAATCGGCGATGTCCGTGTGACCCTTTGACTAAAGAGGCCTCTCCCCTTTGTGGATTAAGGATAATTATTACTGTCATATGTGTATTACATTTAAGGTAAGTAACTTGATGATCTGGTATGTCATACCTTGTGAAATGACCATGAAATCAAGCCAGTGCCCACCCATAGCAGCTCAAGTGTCGGTGTGTGTGCACGGGCGCAGCAAGGACACCTGAGGTCGGACCTCTGGCAAAGTCAGGTACACAGTGGAGTCCTGCTACCTAGGGTGACATGCTGGGCCTCAGGTCTCACAGGCGTTCATCAGCGTGGCTGAAGCCTTACCCCCACTAACGTCTGTCACGCCCTCCAGCCCCGGCACTACCATCCCCGCTGGGCTTCCGTGAACTGACTCTGCTAGATTCCACTGAGGGGCATCGAGCAGTGTTGGTCTCCCGTTCCTGGCTTACTTCACTCTGCATAATGTCCCCCAGGGTCACACGTACTGTCACAGGGACACGAGTTCCTTCTTTTTAAAACTAAACACTACTTCAGTGTGTGCATGCGTGTGGGTGCACACGCGTGGACCTTTGTCCTCTGGTGGACAGCGGCCTGTTTCCTGACCTGGCTGTTGTGAATGAGGTAATGAACGTGAAGTGTTCTTGGACTCTTCACGTCCTTTCCTTTGGGCTGTACACCCACAAGTGAGATTGTGGATCCTGTGGCAATTCTAGTTTTGATTTTCTGGGGGAGATCTGTATGTTTTCCACATGGCGGAACCAATGTCCATGCCACCGAGGGTTTCAGTGGCTCCACAGCTCCATCAGAATCTGTCACCTTTTGTCTTTGGATAATCGCCATTCTAGCAAATGGGAGGTGATCCCTCATTGCAATTTTGGTTGCATTTCTATCATGATCAGTGACAATGAGCACCTATGACTATCTGTATGTCTTCAGGGAAGTGTGTCCTTAGGTCCTTTGCCTGGTCTTTAACCGGGATAGCTGGCTTTCCACTGGATCACGTGAACTCACTGTGGATGCCGGGAGTAGCTCCTTATCAGGTGTGTGGATCCCACACATCTCCTCCCGTCCTCGGGTTGCTTTCCACTCCTTGTTTCCTGGTGGTTTAGAGGCTTTTAGTCTGATGGAACCCCTTGGTCTGGTTCTGGTTTCTGCCTGTGTTTTTGGTGTCTTATAAGAAACGGTTGCCAAGACCTACGTCAAGAGCTTTTTCCCTTTTCCAAAGTTTCACCATCTTACGTCTTACATTTAGGTCTTAACATTTAAGTCTTTAATTTTAGTATGTAGCACATTTCCCTTCTTCTGCAGGTGGATATCTCACCCCATTTATCAAAGAAACTGCCGTTTCCCTGGTGTGAGCTCTGGGTAAGTTTGTTGAAGATCAACTGAGCGTAAATGTGATTCATTTCTGGGCGCTCAGTTCTGTTCCATTGGTCTAAATATCTTCTTTTTTTAATACCAGTGCCGTACTGTTTTGATTGCTGGGGTTTTAAAATACATTTTAAACCAGGAACATTTCCTTCTTTGTTCTTGCTCTAGATTTCTTTGGCTCTCAGGGTTCTGTGTGGTTCTAAATGATTTCTGTGACTTTTTCTATTTCTGTAAAGAGTATCTTTGAAGTTCTGATAAGGATTGAGTTGAGTCTGTAAATTGCTTTGCATAATGTAGACAGTTGAACAATATCAACTCTTCCCATCCATAAGCACTTGATGTCTGTCCATTTATGTGTGTCCTCAGTTACTTGCATCAGTGTCTTACAGGGTTTACTCTTTCCCTCTGTCACCCACTTGGTGAGATTTATTCCTATAGATCGATTTTTTCTTTTCCTGAATTGAACCCAGGGCCATGCCCATGCTAGGCAAGTGCTCTGCCATTGAGTGAGATGCCCAGACCCCCTCCACCATCCCCCCCTCCACCAGCCCCCCTCCACCAGCCCCCCCTCCACCAGCCCCCCCTCCACCAGCCCCCCTCCACCAGCCCCCCCTCCACCAGCCCCCCTTCCACCAGCCCCCCTCCACCAGCCCCCCTTCCACCAGCCCCCCACACCAGCCCCCCACACCAGCCCCCCTCCACCAGCCCCCCTTCCACCAGCCCCCCTTCCACCAGCCCCCCACACCAGCCCCCCCTCCACCAGCCCCCCCTCCACCAGCCCCCCTCCACCAGCCCCCCCTCCACCAGCACCCCTTCCACCAGCCCCCCTTCCACCAGCCCCCCACACCAGCCCCCCACACCAGCCCCCCCTCCACCAGCACCCCTCCACCAGCCCCCCTTCCACCAGCCCCCCTTCCACCAGCCCCCCTTCCACCAGCCCCCCACACCAGCCCCCCTTCCACCAGCCCCCCCTCCACCAGCCCCCCTCCACCAGCCCCCACACCAGCCCCCCCTCCACCAGCCCCCACACCAGCCCCCCCTCCACCAGCCCCCACACCACCAGCCCCCCCTTCCACCAGCCCCCCTCCACCAGCCCCCCTTCCACCAGCCCCCCTCCACCAGCCCCCCTCCACCAGCTCCCCTCCACCAGCCCCCCCTCCACCAGCCCCCACACCAGCCCCCCTCCACCAGCCCCCACACCACCAGCCCCCCTTCCACCAGCCCCCCCTCCACCAGCCCCCCTCCACCAGCTCCCCTCCACCAGCCCCCCCTCCACCAACCCCCCTCCACCAGCCCCCCCTCCACCAGCCCCCCTTCCACCAGCACCCCTCCACCAGCCCCCCTTCCACCAGCCCCCCACACCAGCCCCCCACACCAGCCCCCACTCCACCAGCACCCCTCCACCAGCCCCCACACCAGCCCCCCTTCCACCAGCCCCCCCTCCACCAGCCCCCCCTCCACCAGCCCCCCTTCCACCAGCACCCCCTCCACCAGCACCCCCACCAGCCCTCACACCAGCCCCCCTCCACCAGCCCCCACACCAGCCCCCACACCAGCCCCCCCTCCACCAGCCCCCCCACCAACCCCACACCAGCCCCCCTCCACCAGCCCCCCCTCCACCAGCCCCCCCACCAGCCCCACACCAGCCCCCCTCCACCAGCCCCCCCTCCACCAGCCCTATCAATTTTGTTGCTGCTATAGAGAGTATCGTTAACTTCCTTTTTGGGTAGTTTGTTGTGGGTGTGGAAACACAACTCATCTTTGTATATGACGTACTGCAAGAGTATATTTTTCTAAGAGTGTATTTTCGTGCGGTGTTTAGAATTTTCTACGAATTAGATTGTATCACCTATGAATGGAGATGATTTTACTTCTTCCTCTGATTTCTATGCTTTCTATTCTTTTTCTTGCCTAATTGCTCTGACTAGGACCAGATCAGGTTCATTCAGTTCTAGAGTGAATTGAAGAGGTAAGCGTGGGCATTCTTCCCTTATTCCCATCTTAGAGGAAAATCTTTCAGTTCCCCCATTGATTATGATGAGCTACGGGCTTTTACTGCATTCCCTCACTGTGTTAAGTCCTTTTAGACCTAATTTGTTGAGAATTTTTATCATGAAAGAGTGTTTGTTGAATGCTTTTTCTGCATCTGTTTCTTGATTTTTATCCTTCCTTTTGTTAATGTGCTGCATCACATTGACTGATAAGCACATGTTGAACCATCCTTTCACATCAGAGATGAATCCCACTTTCTCCTGGAGTATGAACCCTTTAGTGTGTTGCTGAATTCAGTTTTGAGGATTTTTATGTCCATACTCATCAAGGATATTGATCAGTGATTTTCCTTGCGATTTTTTTTCTTTATTAGCTTTTTATTGCTTTGAAGTCACGTGCCAAGTTAACAAACATGAAACAGTTGCACTAAATCAACATGCATACTAGAGTTGTAGGCCAGGATGGAATCTTCCAGAACAAAACTGAACAAACAAGTAGTCAACCAAACCTAGTCTCTAAGTGGGGTATTTGCTTTCCTGTTGAATTATGTGAGTTGGAAATTGGAATTGGAAAATTTTTATGTGCTTTAAATTTTATCTTACTTACCAGTGCCCGATTCAGAAGACAAGGTCGTCAAGGCTACGAAAGAGTCTGAACTGGGGGCCCCTCTGAATCAAGGACAGACTCCCTCCTGCTGGGAAAGGAAGTAGTGGGCCACAGCCCCTGCCCTGGGGGGCCAAGGAGCTGGGAGGGGGACCACACCTGGCTGCCTGCCTAGCCTAGACCACCCCCAGGGCAGGGACTGTGGCCGCTAGCTTCCTTTCCCAGCAGGAGGGAGTCTGTCCTTGATTCAGAGGGGCCCCCAGTTCAGTCTCCTTCGTAGCCTTGAGGACCTTGTCTTCTGAATGGATGCCTAGATCCTCCGTGGTGGCAAGACCAGGCAGATCCCGGGGAGCTGCTCCTCCAGAGGATCCCAGGCTCCGTTCGGGAGCTTTAATGAGGTGCCACCTGCCAACGCACACACAGGGCCTTTCCTCTTTTCCACTAGTTGTTGCCGGGCCCTGGGTTTTGCAGGGTTCTAACAGCATCTTGTCCTCAGGAGAAAGGGCTGGAGTAGTCATCCAGGGACGGGCTGATTTCTGACTCTAGAGTTGTACACCCAGGTTCCTCGGAGCTGCAGCCTTCCTTAAAGGGGCCAGCGTCTCCCATACCCAGCTTCAAAGAGCATCGTCCACTGCAGGGTGCTGCCCCATTTCAGAGCAGAGCAATGGGGTCTCTTTTAGGGTATGGCCCGCCCTTTCCACTTTCCCCATGGACTGTGGTCTCCATGATGAATGTGACTCCTGAGTCATTGTGAAGCTTTACTCAGGTTGTGACTTCAGAAACAAATGACAGCCATTTATCACTTTGAGTGAGTTCAGGAGCCCAAACCTAGAAATAATTTCCTTGTGCAAGAATTTAATTACCTCTGTTTTCTCAGCTCTTCCACAAATACTATTAAAGTTTAAGGTCACTTTCTGTTTAGGCCTCTGAGTGAAATCGATTGCTCCCCTTCAAAGGGAGACACCCTTTCTCTTGCACCTTCTTCTGGGTGGGCTGGGTTCAGTTTGGGGTTGTTTTAAGCACACAAAGCATCCTGTGTCATCCTGTGAACAGTCTTGAAGGTGTGGATGCGTCTCCAGGAAGGCTGCGTTAGGTCTGCTAGTTAGCCTGCCGCAGTGGATCGCTGTGGGGTGTGGGCACATTCAGGTGGAGTGCACAGGGCTTTGGAGTGAGCCGGTTCCACGCTGTGAAGCCCCACTCTTGGGCTTGCTTCTCCCCCAGCTCTGCGTAATGAGGTTTGAGGCTGGACAAGTCCAAAGCTGCTTCTCCCTCACAACTGCTTCAGGGTCCTTTAGCCACATGGGACCCTGTCCTGCGGTGTCCTGGGCAGTGCGTAATTGTCACTTGGGCTGGTAGGGAACTGCCTTGAGAAGGACAAGTGTTGCACTAGGCGTCTGGGGTCCTTATTTCCTGAAGTTAGCACCTTTGGGGTCAGTGCAGGGGCCCCGTGTTTTCCCAGTGGCCGTGCGAAGCCTTAGGGAGTGCAGTCAGTTCAGCGTGTGCAGAGGCCAACCAGGAGGCCCTGAGTTTCTATTTGGCGTCAAGCATGGCCAGGTCATGCCAAGCTCAGCGTCACCTGCTTCCCGAAGACACTCCCATCAGCGTAAGGCTCTCAGCGGTCAGCTGCCAGCAGTGGAGTGGACAAATCAGTCGTCCAGAACAGACTGCACTGAGAATTTCTGAGCAATTATGCTCCAAATCCGAGTCAGTTTCTGTTACCGGGAGCAAGCTGGCTGGACTTAGGCTGTGGCATTCTGCAAGCCCTCAGCTGGACGGTCAGCACAGCGCCCTCATGCTCTGCCTCCGCCCCACCCTCAAGCAGTATTCTCTTGTCTGTTTTGGAAGGCAGCTGCCCACCTTGGCTGTCTCTTCCAGCCGTCTCCAGAATCAGCTGCAGCTGGAGGGACTTTCCAAGCGTTGGAGCGAGAACCCCTAGACCTTCATCCTGCTTCTCTTGTTTATGCGGCTCCAAGGGCTTCCAGAGCTGCGGAGCCCCAAGGCTTAAGCTGTGTGACTTTTTCTTGAAGAGAGTCAGATGCTCATTGGCACTCAGCAGCCCAACGTGAGGGCTTCTGCTCCAGCCCTCCCAGGGCCTCACAGAGGTCTGACTTACAGCCCAAAGTTAAGAAGTCACATCCGGCAGAGCCCGGCCAGGCAGAGACCCCACGGTGCCTCCTCTTACAGGGACTTCAGTATTGGCATTGATTGTTTCCAACTGGACACTAAGCTCTGTTTCCCTGTTTTAGTTGAAACCCAAGTCGTATTATTCTCTGCTTGCAAACCTGAGCCTTATGGGGTGACACTCTGTGTCCCCAGTGTGCTGGATGGTTCTGCACCACAACGGTGTCAAACAGACTTTTTTCCTGATAAGGGCTTGCTCTCAGCCAATCCCCAACGAATTACCCCACTACACCTGCTTCAAATCGCAGAGCTCTTAGGATGGTGGGGATTTGGAATTCTGGAGGCAGTCCAGTCCAGTAGTGTCAGTGCCCCTTAGTACTGGGTCTTGCCACTTAGACGCAAAAGTAGTGAGTGGTATTCAAAAGAAACCACCTTTGAGACCCAACACTAAAGTCCACCCAGAGCCTCATGGAGAACAGTCAAGAAGTGTAAGGACTTGGCCCCGCAGTACAGGGTGACATCCTGCATAATGTCGTTAGTAACTCTCAAATCAGAACAAATTCATACTTGTTTTCTATGAGGTTGTTTTTTAACTGAGAGAATTGGAGCATCGTGAGGTGCTGACTTACAAGGCCAACTTAGCTCACGTTTAAGGAATTTCTTAGACACGGGCTGGATTCCTCCCAACGCCTCTTTTTTGAAGGAATGCTATTTCTTCAAGGTACAGTGACCCCCCTTTAAGCCAATCTTTGCCAGTTGTGCGTCTAGTGCTTGACCCAGGGTCCTTTCACCCTCAGGGTCATCCTTACTTCCTCCTAGACCTCAGGGGAAAGGCTCCTGTGCTGTCTCCTAGGGTGACCCCGAAGCTTGTCTGCTGGGACCTGCAGCTGTAGCTGTTGTCTTTTTAGAAAGTGTTTTGAGCATTCAGCGGGCATCGTGAGCCTCATCCCAACATGGACTGGGTACCTGGCGTGTGGAGAGAACCCTGGGTGACGCTGCGCAGGTTGGAAGAGCATCTTGTTGGCTCTTTCAGGTCACCTTAGCATCGAGAGCAATAAGTAGCACCCATGTCCAAGAGAAGTTGGTCATCTGGGTCCTAATACAGACCATACCCAGGGCTTTCATGGGAAATCATAACCGGCTCCAAAGGTGAAGGGAGCCCCGCTACGTTTACCGTCTGAGCCACACTTCTGTCCCATCTGCCCCATCTTGCCCGTGTGCCTTTCTCTCCATCTCTCCAATCCCTTCCTGTAATTCCGGGCAGTCTCGCTTCCCGTGCCCCTCTGTGCACATGTCCTTTCCTAAGGACGTCCTTATTCACGTTGCCTGATCCCTTTCCCTTCCTCTCCCCGTGTTCTGTCCTATGGGAGCCACAAAACCACGGCCGGCCTCACCTTAGAGCATCCACGCCCCAGTTGGGTGTGTCCGTTCCTGTGGCGCCTGCCAGCGGGGCCTGTGCAGGTCATGGAACCACCTCACATTCTCTGGGGCTTACAGGTCAGCGTCCATGTGCCTCTCGTGCACCTAGGAACCTAGGAAATCCTTTCTAGAACTCTGAGTGCCCTCCTTCGCCGTTTGTGTGGTTTCTGCGTCTTGTGTGAACCTGTTTGGGTTCCGCCAGGGCCTGTTAGTGCAGCAGCCCACAGGATCGGGGGCCTGGGTCTCCTGGGGACACTGGCTTTGTCCGTCAGTAGGCTTTGTCGCCCTAGCTGGGAGATTTAAAGACCTGGACGTGCCCAGAGGCAGGCAGTGAGGAGCAGAGAGAGCAAAGCCCCCTTTTCTGTGGGTCATCTCTATGTGGCAGACAGAGCGTTTCCAGCTCAGCAAGTCCGAGCTGAGAAGGGGCCACAAGCCCAGGTGACCGCCAGATGTCCTCCATGCTCATTCAAGCCTCTGAGAGGATCTGTCTTTGAGGCTGTTGTCCTGCCCTGAAGCGGATGCTCCCTGGTCGACTGAGTCCCTCTTGGGCCTTCGAGGGGGAGACTGCCCCTGCCTCACTTTGCTGTGGTGGAGGACACGGCTCCCGTGGCCCCTGGTCGTCATGGACCTGGCTGCCGTGGCTCTACACCAGCCGGGGTGGGTGGAGGACATTTAAGACAGCAATTCCTCACTCCCTCCACCTGGTGAGTTTACTGTCCAGGAGGGAATAAGACCTCCCTCCTGTCCAAACAGTCGACTCAGCTCCCTCTGTTTTGTCCCCATTGTGTGACAGAAGGATTCTATCGGTGTAACTTCCTCCCGTTGTCAAGCAGTGTGACGTGCGCAGGGCCAGCCCCCTGTGTTCCAGGGCTTTCAGTGACACCGCAGCTGGCCGCCCCGGGACACTCTTGGGGGAGATGTGGGATGTGCTTGGGCCTCACTTCCCATCGCTGTGGCGGGCGCACTGGTCCGATGGTGCGGTAGGTGTCGTGGGCATTCCTCCCAGCTACTCAGCCCCCACGGCACCCCACTCCTCGGATGACGGCCACAAGACCCCACTCCACGAGTGATGAGGATAAGTATCTTTACATACAAATGAAACGAGATGGACGTCTATGGTCCCTCATCATGCTCAGGCACCCTGCACCCAGGACTCTGCACGTAGGACTCTGCACCCAGGACTCTGCCCCCAGGACTCTGCACTGATTCACCCTAACCCACAACACCCTAGGAGGCAGCTGCTGTGAGGCCTGTTTTACCTGCGTGGAAGGCGCAGAGCCCTCCCGCGGCTCGAGGGAAGGACCGTGGTCAGATTGCCTGTGCCTGCCTTGATCAGAGAGCTGCACTGTGACAGAGACTGATGTCCCTGAACGAACCCACTCACAGGGAGAGATACCAGCCGAGCATTCCTGATCTGAAGACCCAAAGTCAAATGCTCCCAAATCAGAGAGCTTTGAGTGGTGACATGATGCCACAAGTGCAAGTCCCACACTTGACCTCCCATGACCACTCAGACCAGAACACAGGTGCACTAAAAATGTCCTATAAAACGACCTTCAGGCCCTGCAGAAGGTGTCTGTGGAGTATAAACAAACTTTGCGTTTAGACCCGGGTCCTGTCCCCAAGACATGTCATGGTGTATCTGCCAGTATTCCAAAACCTGGAACTCGAAACAGCACCTTGATCAGGGCTACTCGACCCGCCCTACCACTTACCCAAGGAAACCTGGAGACCGTGCGTTGGTCTAGGAGCCTCAGAGGAGGGAGTGTGAGGCGTTGGGAGGCCGGGAGAGCCGTAGTTTGACCTAGGAAAAGCCACTGGCGAATGCGTCCCACGACAGTGAGCTGCTGCCAACTTACCCTCCCCCGTGGGTGCAGTGTGGGGAATCCACGTCCTGCTCATCATCCCCGTAGAAGAAGAGCCACGCTTCTAGTCACCACCGCCACGGGCCCTGCTGTGCGCCAGGCCTGGACCTGAATGTTGGGGACTCATTTTAAAGATGGTGCAGGAGGACAATGGTGAGGGCCCACCAGGAACTGCAGACATAAAACAACCTTTTGTGACTAGTGAAGCCACACAGAGTAGACCTCGCGGGGTTCTTGCGAGTGGCTGAGGAGGTTCAGGGTATCTGTAACGTGGTGCAAGTGGAACCAGGAGCAGCTTCAGGGATGCGGGACAGAGCCGTGCTGCAGGTGAGTGGCCGCATGAGCTCAGTGTGTGCATCCTACGCTGAGCAAGGTTTTGGTCACGCAGAGGGGAGACTGGCTTGTTCATCCTCGGGGCTTTAACAACCATCAAACGATGGCAGGGCCCACCCAGGTGCCGCCTGAGGCCACCTGGCTTCTTATGGGGACACCAGTCATTGGGTTTAGGGCTCGTCCTGGTCCGGTTCGCCTCATGTGAACCAAGTACAACGGCAGAGACCCTGTTTCGAGTCAGGCCACGTTGGCAGGTGTCAGGGGTCAGGATTCCCACACACTTTCTAGTCCACACAGTTCAACCCATAGCCAGTGTTAGGGCTTGGTCTTAAAAGGCCCCCAAAGGCCCATATGCTGAAGGCTTGGTCACCAGCACTACTGGGAGGTGACCTTTAGGAGGTGGGGCGAGGGGGGAGGAGGCGGGGTCATTGGGGGCGAGCCCCGAGGGAGACGGGCTCCTTCCTGACTGGCTCTCTGCTCCCCAGTGGCCTTAAGAGAGCAGCTTGGTGCCACCGAGCTCCCCACTGTGATGTGCTGTGCTGCCACAGGCCCCAAAGCAACAGAGAGGGTGACACGGACTGAGATCTCTGAAGGACTTGCTGTGCTGGTGGTAGGCTTCTGTGACAGCAGTGGCAGGCTCACACTGGAGGGGTCTCTTCTGACAGGTGTGTCAGAATCACCCCTGAGCTTCTCAGAGTGTGACCTGGGGCTGTTCTTGTGCTCCATCTGCCGACAGTGGTCGTAGCTCTCTGGTGGAATCTCCTAGTGACCCCTTTCTCCCCAGTAAGGCGCTGGCAATCCTCCCGTCGAGGTCGAGGGAACCCCCGTTTGCAGGGCTCTCAGGGCTTGGCAAAAGCTGGCAGGAAGGTCGTCTAGCAGGCCCTGACGGGTTGCCAAGAACCCGTGTCCAGTTGCTCAAGGAAATAAGAAATTCTCCTAAAGCCATGGGGACCAGGAAGACGGTGGAGTGAGCATGTGTGAAGACATGAAGGGTGTGACTATGCTTCTTGGGCAACCCGAGATCCGAGACATCGTGCTCCATGTGTGCCATGAATCGTGAGGTATTCTGCTGTCCTAGATCACAAACCAGAATAAAAAACGAATAAATAAATAAATAAAATGACATGGGACCAGGAGCCCAAGGCCCTGCAGTCTCGTGTGTCAGCCAGGTGACAGCTAGCTCCTCCGGGCAGTGCAGCCTCAGTGGCGGGGATTCTATCTGCCTTCAGTAGCAGACATCAGCTGCCGCGGCTAATGCTGGGGACTCGGCAGCACCTCGCCTGTGGGGCCTCTCCCCTGCGGCTGGCAGTCGGCTGACCTAATTCCCATTCCTTCCGCTGCCTACCATGGCGGCTGCTCCCTGCTCTTCTGGGCCTCCTGGTGTCTGTCCTCGCTGTTGGATGCGGGTTCTGATGCCAAGTGTTCCGAATTCAAAATCCCAAGAGAGAGGCTCAGCTTGGACGGGACCGCAATCACCCTGTTGAGCACGGTACTGAGTGGGGCTCACACGACAGGCCTGTGTGGCCTTTGAATTTGGTGGCTGTCCCTGGCTGCAGTCACTGTGACTGTGGTGGTGGACACGTGTGAATAAATGCGGCAACTTGGGCCTCTCTCAGCACAGGGCAGGTGTCCGGCACTGTCCGGAGACTTCCTGGAGGGCTGACCGAGGAGGGAAGAAACGTGCACGGCTGGACCACAGGTGCAGACACGGGGAGCGCCACACACACAGGAGACGGCCAGGCGCTGAGTGCCCTCAAATGCAGATGCTGAGGGAAACAGCGCCGCGGGGCTGGGGACAGCCTTGGACACTTGTGGAAAGGAAGTCACTAAATGTTTTAAGCCAGGAAAGAAGAGAACTCGTAATTAAAGTTGTAAAATACAGCACAACAATGGGTTAGGGACCTACCCAAACAGCCACCAAGACGGAGCTGGGCAGTGGTCCTAGAGATGAGGGCAGGGCACACATGAGGAGTATTCAGAAGGCCCACGGGCAGAAGTTGGCAGAGAGTTGACACCTGGAGTGACCATCAGGAATGAGGGCAGAAAGTCCCAGGTCTCCCACTGGGCAGTCGACGGGCAGTGCCCCTTCAGTGAGCTTTCAGAACATAGAACAAGACAGGTCAGAGGGGAAAGTACACAGATTTGGATGTGTGCATTGAAATTCAAGTGTCATTTCCTCAAAGAGAACTTCTCTTTGTTTCCAGATTTACTGAGATATAATTGACAAACAAATGTCATGGATTTGTGATGTGTACAATGCAAGGACTTGACCAATTACCATTGTGAAATGATCCCTGCAATCCAGATCATCAAAGTATCCATCAAGGAAAGCCACCCGGTCTGCCCATGGGGTGCCAGTCCCCACCCTGTAGCGCTCTCAGCTATTTTGTTGTGTCGGTCCCAGTTAGAGGACAGTGACCAGGGGTGTAGTCAACTGTATGGTGTGACTTCAGGAGGACCGGTGCTGCTTCCCCAGCCACGGCCAGCGTCCCCCCAACCTACTGAATGAATGCTGGTTGCTTCTCGGTAACCCACGGGCCAGCTTCACCACCCGACACAGTCACCCCTAGGGCTGAGCTGCTGAGGAGTGAGCCAGGTGGCCAGACGCAGCCAAAGAAGCGGATGTCCATTTGAAATGTGATTTGGCATAAATGAGGCCCAACTGTTGCAGACGACGTATCACGTGGCCCTAAAGGAGTGGCCCTTGATGCAGAACTGTGTGGCCCACAGCTCAGCTCTCCCTCTCTTGTCCCTGGGCAGGACCCTCCCCTGCCCTGACAGCTGACCGGGGATAATACCAGCGGTCACTCTCCTCTTCAGTGATGAAAGTTCTGGCCTTAGTTTGTTTTAAAATTCCTGCTTTGGTGGAAAATAAGTCATTCATCCCGACTTAGAAGCAGATATTCCAAAGCTTGCCCTTCCCACGCAGGGAGACCTGGGGCAGAGAGCAGCGTTAGAACCCGAGTCAGCAGCCAACGCACTCCAAGGTGGGGTTTGAGTTTTTCCAGGCTGCCAACCTCCAAAGGAAACAAACTGAAAGCTTCTCGGCTTTCTCCAGCAGCAGACGCAGAAAAATGAGTTAGAGACTGTCCCTGGCAGAAACTCTCCCCACCCACCTGTGTGGTATCGGGGCCACTCAGGAGCTGCGGCCCTATCAGATGACTGTGTACGTCAGACAGCGCTTTGTAGCTTACGAGTTTCCTCACAGAAGCTCTGAATTGTTCTGGAAACAAGATAACAGTGTGGTTCTAGCGATTTTCCTGAGTGATTTTGAGGGCTGTTCTGTGTGGTCAGCTTGATCTGTGAAGCTGCGACGGATGGGTGATTCTGAAACTGGGTTCACTCTCTGTCTTAGGTGACAGGGTTAGACAGTGGATCAAGGGCAGTGCCAGCTTTGGTTGAGGGACCTAGAGAGGTGTGCCCTCCCTCTGCCTGACACACTCACACACACGTCCCACATAGAGAGACACAAGCAAGATAAAAGCGATCATCTTCTAAATGGTGTGATTTGGGAATAGTTTCTATTTTTCCGTCCGAATTTAAAAATAAAGTTTGGCTGAGTGTGGTAGCACGCGCCTATAATTCCAGGACTCAGGAGGCTGAGGCAGGAGGACTGAAAGTGCAAAGCCAGCCTCAGCAAGGAAGTGAGGCCCTAAGCAACTTAGCAAAATAAAGAATAAAAAGGGCTGGGGATGTGGGTCAATGGTAAAGCTCCCCCGGGGTTCAATCCCCAGTAGCACCCCCCAATTTTTTATATAAGCAGTATTATTACCTTTATAAAAACAACACACCGGAGACTACTTGGGGAGCGGGGAGAAAAGCAGTTGTAGCCTTCCTTTCTGGGCTGAGGGTCGTCTTCGTATCTGGCCAGCACGCTTTCCGCGTGGTTGTGCACAACAAAGCCTCTTTTTCAAAACACGATTTGAGTGAGCTCCAACCAGTTATGCAAGCAGAGGTACAGAGGCACTATCGCCCGCTGAGGCTGAGCAGAACCTTCCCGCAGCGCTGGGCGTGGAACCCAGGGCCTCACACGTGCCAGGCAAGTCCTCTGCCGTGAGCACATCCCCAGCCCCAGACAAATCCTGACGTGGACCAGCGGTGAGACTTTCCCAGCCACCTTTGCCGCCGTGTGTAGCGGGCTGCTGGGGACGAGGTGGTAAGTTTGCCCTGATGCCAAGCAACCTTCTGAGAGAAACGGGTGGGAAACTTCTAGAGTTCCCTGTCATGGAGCCTCTCTGGAGGGCTGTGGTGCTCCGGCAGGTCTTCTGTGGAAGGAGGAGGCCTGAGGAGAGCGCACGATGCGGAGGAGCCTGGTCCAGCAGGTCCAGGACAGGTCGCGCTCCGCCCAGGAGCCCAGCAGCAAGGCCTGCTCAGGGAGCGCTGGCCTGAGGTCTAACTGTGCTGCTGGGAAAGCACGCCACACACTGGGCGATTCATAGAGGACAGGAATTCATTTCTCACTGCTCTGGAGTCCTGGAGTCCAGGTCCAGGTACTGGCAGGCTCAGGGTCGGGAGAAGACCCGTTTCTGTGTCTAAGATGGTATCCACACTGAGTCCTCCAGGGGCGGGGACACTGCAGCCTCAGGGCCAAGTGGAAGGGCAAGAAGGACCCAACCCCCCCACCAAGTCCTCGTTTCACAGTGTGAACCCACACAATCTTGAGGGCCCAGGGGGACCACAGCGCTTCCTCCATAAAGCCCAGTGTGGCAGATAGCAATGTGGTCCTAGCAATTTTCCTGAGTGACTTTGAGGGCCCAGGTGGGTCTGGGAAGCAAGAGCGTCGGTCTACCAGAAGATGCTGGCCATGAGGACTCACGGCAAGGACCTGAGCACGAGGCTCTGCCGTGGCTGGAGATGGAGCTGCCGGTCTCACTGCAACCTCAGCTGAGGTCACGTGCGACTATTCCACGCCCCAAAGCAACCTATGTCAATCACATGGGCCTCGCTCACCCTCTGCCAGATTGGAGAACACTGTCCACCGTGATTCAGGGCTTACATGAGGATGCAGATTCATACTTACTCATGTAATTCATAAAACGTGACGTAATACTGAGGGTTTTTTTGTTTTGTTTTGTATCCAGGAATGGACCCAGGGGTGCTTAACCACTGAGCCACATCCCCAGCCCCTTTTCTTATATTTTATTTAGAAACAGAGTCTTGCTGAGTTGCTTAGGGCCTGGTTAAGTTGCTGAGGCTGGCTTTGAAGTCACTATCCTCCTGCCTCAGCCTCCAGAGCCACTGGGATTCCAGGTGCGGCCACCTGAGTTTTCCTGACTCTGGCCTCATGAATAAGCTGTGCCTGTTGCTGGGGCGTTAGAACTAACACCACCATCTCCTCCTCAGTGCCACTCACCTGTCCTCACCCTGTGGTGTCTGTTCCCTTGGCCTGAGTCCAGCCTGAGACCTGGGCCCTCCCTGCTGCCCGACCGTGCGCTCTGGCCGGGTGTTCTGACTACACAGAGACACTCCCTTTCCAGCCAGGCCCCTGGCAAGTGCCCACTTTTCTCCTGCCTGGGCTCCTGCTCCTGAGGAGCCTCAGTGAGTGGTGGACATCCGCCCAGCTTGGATGCGCTGCCTCTGCCGCAGACCTGGCTGCCCTGCTCCTGCGGACCAGGCTTTCTGGAGTCACTCAAATTTCTTCACCTGTGAAAGGTGGAGGGGGAATGATGTGGTCCCCTCGTACATTAGGGATTAAGAAACAAACGTGGTGCTTGGTGCTGGTGGAATCTGCAATAACTTAGAAACGTACATAGCAACAGAAGAAGTGTCTGTCTCTGAGGGGACCTGATGATGGGGAAGGGATTTTTTTAAAAAACAGTTTAACACTTGAAAAAAATGGAAAACTTTAATGAGCTGCCCAGCATCGTGCTAAACATCAGTGTGTAATTCCCCTTCCCAAGAGGGACACACGAAGGTGGACGAGAGGTGATCAGATGGAAAGACGCTAAAATCCTCGCGGTAATTCTACCTTAAAAGCCTGGAGCTCTGATTCACACCGACTTGGTAACCTAAGTCAAGAAAGCAGTGGAGAAATGCCAAGGCCCGGTCTCCCACCTTCATTCAAATCGCGTCTTCATCACTTTCCATATCTTCACAAGGGAAACTCTGAGAGCCAGGCAGGTGCGGCTGCAGAGGCTGCAGTCACACCTTCCGTCACCGAAAATGAGAGTGGCCGGGCAGCTTGTTTTCCACATTCAGAAAACACAAGAAAAGCTCCATTTTAATGGCATTAAGATCGAAAGCCATCAACAAAGGCAAGGAAATGAAATTCCTTCTTAAATCATAAACCTGAGAAACAGTCTCATGAGTCGATCATATCAGGAATCCCCTGCCCAGACTCGAAAACAGCCTCTTCTCCCTGTTACATTTATTTTTAGCCAAGCAGGGGGTTGGCTCTCACACACTGATAAACTTTTGAGAGGCTTGTAAAGTTAGGGCTGCTTGTATCTTGCCTAGAGGTTCTTTTGATGAGAAATATCACATTATAAAAGCTTTCTAAGATTTCAAACCTGAAAAGATCGATTTCCTTTGTTAGTCTGTGAGGACGGGTGTTCTTATCTCTAGTGACATCAAGTGACTAAACTGAAAGGAAGATGGGGCTGGGTTTGTGCAAACACGGTTTCTTCCTTTCTAGCTCTGCATCCTGCCCTCCCTGCAGACAGGCTGCCTTTTTGATTTGCATTCCATCCCTTCCTTCCAGTCCTGGGCAGGGTCAGCCTTTCAAGCCTACCGTCCTAGACTGAGTGGAGTCCGTGGGCGCCTCTCGGGGGCCTGTGGACGCAGAGCTCCCCAGGAGGTGCAGCGGGCCGACCAACATGGGCTCCTGCTCCCGGGGAGCCTCGGGGAGCCGTGGACACTCATGGAGCTTGTGGCCTTGACTGTCAAGGATCGCTTGGCGGGCACCCATCTGAGCAAGCCCTGTGAGCAGCACGGGCCAGTCCCAACTAAGAGGTCCAGGCTGAGGCAGCCCCACTTTGCAAGTTCAACTCCCACAGCCACTCTCAAAACCAGATATTATGGGGCCATTTTACAGAGAAGGAAACGAGGTTAAGGAACACAAGCAACGTGCCCGAGGAGACCAGGGGAAGATTGAGTGTGTGGCCGGCAGCACCTCCGCTCGCCTGACTGCTGGCTTTTAGCTACGTAAGTGCGCAGGGTCCTTAGATTCAGGAGCAGGTGGAGGAACAAGAGAACCTGCTCCCCAAGTGGCCCAGGACACTTGTCTGTGGAACCAATGACTCTCTACACAGAGGAGGAACCCTGTATTCTCTCTAGAGCTGGGTGGGTTTTCCCCTGGAGGAAGGATACAAATGCATCCTGATTAAAAACTCAACAATGTAGAAATAGTCTCACCAGAGAAGAGAGCTGTTCGTGGTTCAGACATATTCAGATTGTTCTCACTTCAGAATACGCGATTTAAAATTGGATAAGACACACACATATATCTCATCTAAAAATCTACTATACACTATACTATAATCTACTATAAAAATCTACTATACTTTTCACGTCTACACCCCATTCCTTCCTGTGACGACTTCGTATTTCACTTGACGGCTAGACCATAATTTACCTAATATTTCCGTTCATCTGGATATTTATACTTGTTTTTCAACTACTAATTATTACAGAGATTCTATAACAAATATGTTGATGCACATAGTTTGTAAAGTGTGTAAAATAAAACCTGGAAGTATAATCGCCAGGTCGAGGAAAGGCCACTGTGCCATTGCGATGGCTGTGGTCAAAGGGTCAAAGGTGTACCTGACTATTAGGTACACCTCTGGGCAGAGGGGCACCCCCCTGTGCAGGTGCAATCCTTTGCAGGGGTGACAGAGGAGAACTTGTTATTTCGTTTTCTTGTTATTTTGACTTAAATTTCTTTCTTTGTTAGAAAGTTAAAATCCCCTTAAAAAAAGGTTTTTTTGGTTGTAGATGGACAGCTTGCCTGTATTTTGTTTGTTTATTATTTTTTTTAATGTGGAACCCAGTGCCTCATAGCTGCTAGTGCTCTGCCACTGAGCTATAGCCGCAGCTCCTACACCCCTTTTTACTTGGCACTTGTTTTATCTATGAATTCTTAATTCCGTCAGGAATCTGATAACTTTCATCATTGGTCTTGATGAGCCTCTTATACATCAGAGGTGGTCTCGCATTGTCTGCTTATCACAATTTTTCCTAATTTATCTTTTTGACTTTCTCCCCCTCCTTCTTCTTACTTCTCTCACTTTCTCATATAGATATTTTAAAATTTCATGTAAAAGAATCTTTATTTAATTTAGATTTCATTTATTAGAAAAGAATTCCACAGCTCTAATGAGGTGCAAATATCAATTTATGCTTCCGATACTTTAATGATTTTTCACATCAAATATTTGATGTGAAATATTTGGATAAGACACACACATATATCTTCAGGAGAAACTAAGATCCCAGGCATTCACATAAAACCATCTGTTTTGAAATGTCTCCTTTTTTTTTTTTTTTTTTTGGCATTACTGGAGATTGAGCCCAAGGACAGCCCATCCCTTTTTCCACATATTGAGAAGAGAAGTCAGATCTGCCCAGGGAGAGAGGTGACCCCTGGAACACACAGAGCTGGCACTGTGGGGCCTTCCTTGGGTTGGAAGAAACCACTTTCATGACGCCAACGCCGTGATGCTATTTCAAGGGACGTGTGCCCAGCCCGCATCCTCTTCTGGGTGGACCTAAGGCAGGGCCAGGGTCCCTCGCCTGGCTGCGTCATGTGTCCAGTGATCTCTCAGAGGAGCAGCGAGCAGCTGGGCAGGCTGCAGGCAGAGAAGTTTGCTGAAGGAGAAGGCGCTGTTTCTGACTCACCGCTCTCTCTGCTCCTGAGTCCTGAGCGTGAACTCCGCCAGTGCCTCACTGATTCCCTCTTTCCTTTTTTGACTATTAGGTACTTTCTCTCCCTTTTCCTTCTTGGTTTTGGGGATTTTTTAGATTTTAATTTGCTACCAAGCAAGAGGAGGAGGAAGAAACACTCATTTTCAGAACTATTTAACATTTAGGTAAACTAAGGCACAAAGTGACCGAGAATGTTGTCCAGGATGGCAAAGGTGATCTCTGTCAGCGACAGGACTGTAACGTCTTGACAGTCCTCTGTGGATATTTATCATCCAAGCATATTTTCGGCATCAATTCCTGGGATATTCTACTACTTTTCTCCCTGAGAGCTGATAGAGATGCAGCTTTTCAAGATCTGAAAGCAGATCAGCCACCTGCACACCTCGAGCCGGTTAAGTGTGTCAGCCAAGAAGAGGAGAAGAGGGAGCTCAGTGGGCTGTCCCGTCCTGCTGGGAAGGCCACTTCCTCAAATGGCAGTTACGGGAAAGGTTTCTCATACTGTGAGCAGAAGTGCTTTCCTGGATACCTACTTATAAACCTAGGTCCGTCTTTAGTGCTGCCACTCAGGGCCCAGTCAGATCTAGGGTTTAATTATGTGAACTCAAAAGGAGCCTAGGATCCGTCGTCCCACCCCAAGGAAGAGAGGCTCCGCTCTGGTGGTCATTTTGGATCACCCCTGTTTTCATTTATGCTTTTAGAGTAGACAGTGCCAATGTTCCAAATCTGGAAGGTGAATGGCAGAAACTCTACTGCATATGGACTTCCCCGTGTTCTGAAGAAGAACTACATTACATTTTTGCTAGTCATTTTTTGGTCATAAAAAACAATTCAAGACCTTTTTATTCTCAATAAACTTGACTTTGAGACATTACCTGAGACTAGGTTGGAAACTAAACCAGGCCCATAAATCTTCTGAAGACCCTAGTCTCTAGGCTAAAATGTCAAAGTGCCTGATTAATCAAAGACACCGGTGCTAGCACATGGCTGTGATAACTTCTATATTCAGTGACAAAGGGATAACAGCAACTCAAGGGTGTTCAGAAGACAGCTAAGTTGAGGAAGAGTCTGGAAACCAGGGAGAGTCCACGGAGCTGTTCAGGGAAGGAATAGAACAGGAGGATTAAAATGTCAGCTGGGGGTAGAATTGTCAAAACATCAAGTTAGGCTAATATCAAAGTGCAGTTGTGTTAAAGAGACTTACATTTGTTATGAATTGTTCCTGTAGAACTGAGGTCACAAAAATATACTTCATCTCATCATGAAGAGCTTTCATAGTTGTCTCCAAATAAAAGAAGCCTCCTTTTAAGGAACTAAGTTCTTGTCATGCAAATATTCAGACAGAGCCAATAATAGCTTCAAAAATATTGGTGTGAAGAATCTTGTGCATAGTTACTTGTACATCCTAAACCCTCAGATTGTGCTTGTAAATGAACAAGTGTATCAGTGTGCAAGGCTGGACCAAATGCCCCCAAAATCCAGAAGAAGGCTGCTGCTACCCCTTGGTTTGTCTAGTGTCTTTCCTGCACCAATATGGGACATAGGGAGGAAAAACAACCTTTTTAGAGAAGTAAAAACTCGGAGCTGGAACTTTCTAGAACTTTTCTTATTAAGGAGGAATTGTATGAGTTGGTCTTTAAAATATGAAGAGAAACAGAATAAAGATGTGGCATTTTAGAGAAGGAACACTAAGTCCCAAAGATAAAATGAAAAGGAACACTAAGTCCCAAAGATAAAATGAAAAGGAATACTAAGTCCCAAAGATAAAATGAAATACGGCCCAAGAGACAGTGAGCACATGGCTGGCTGGAGTGTGCCCTGCTGCTGGGGCAAAGGGAGGGCAGCAGGCCCGAGGGGCGAGGCTGGGGAGTGTGACCTTCGGGGCAGGGGACACATGGGAGTTCTGCAGATTATTATTATTATTATTACTATTATCATCATTAATTCGGTACTGGGGATTGAATCCAGGGGCACATCCTCAGGGCCACATACCCAGCTCTTTTTATTTTTTGTTTAGAGACAGGGTCTCACTGAATTGCTTAGAACCTTGCTAAATTGCTGAGGCTGGCTTTGAACTCATGATCCTCCTGCCTCAGCCTCCCAAGGCACTGGATTACAGGCTGAGGAAGGAGGCTAATCTGTAGATTATTGAGCAAAGACAGGGCATGATGAGAATGTGA
The DNA here is from genome assembly GCF_047511675.1 of Marmota flaviventris. Classification (NCBI taxonomy): domain Eukaryota; kingdom Metazoa; phylum Chordata; class Mammalia; order Rodentia; family Sciuridae; genus Marmota; species Marmota flaviventris. The sequence continues at coordinate 142,486,856 of NC_092504.1, read as the reverse complement.
ATGAGAAACCTTCACCACCAGATGCTCACTGGCCAAAACAGCAGGTCCTCGCAAGCTGGGGTGGACAATACCCTCCCTCATTCCCACACCAAAATGTCCACTATGCATGAATCTTATTTGAAGATTTTGGAGAAATTAATTTAGTTTGTAAGTAATTGAAGACATAATTTTTATCAAACAACTTGGATAAAACAAGCCTTCAGAGAAATAACGCTCTCATGCAGAAGTGCTGCAGAGCAGGGGCCTTCTGAGAAACGAAGGCAGCATAAGACCCCCTCTTCGAACCCCGATTCTTAGGACTAAGTCAGAAAGGTTTCAGATATGTCACTCGGAGTAGCAGGCATGAGTTTATTAAAGGGACAGGAAAGGGAAAAGGGGGCACTCTCAAGGGAGAGAACGGGCCCTCTCGGGGAGGAGAGGGCCAATGTGTCTCTCCTGCACTCCAGTCTTATCGGGGATCCCAAAGGAGTTTCCAAAGTGTCCTGCCCAGGTCCACCTCTTGTCTTCTGACCGACAGCAGGGTGACATCAGACGTTCAAGTCCCCACTACCATGACAATTCTAGGTCACCTTGGCCCTTGCTGACTGATTCTACTGGATTTTTAACCAGGCATTCTTACAGATTTTATGGTTAGGAGGACTTATCCTTATCTTCCAGGATCTGGTCTGCGAACAGGCTCACAAAATCTCTAAAGGTAACTTCAAAGTAACTTGGGTTTCTCTTATCAACAGTATTTCCTGCGTGCCCTTCCTTGCAGATAACAGGTAGTTTGCTGAGGAATGGGACACATCCTGCGTACTTAGGCCAGGCAGGGCTGCTGCTTTTTGGCAAAGAAAGCCCGTGGGGGTCAGCACAGTGGGCCCATTTTATGGAGTCACTCTCTGACCCTGGTGTCCCACCACCCTCATCTACCTGTGCCTCGCAGAAGGACGGAGGCTCTGCTCCGGGGGCCTGCCAGCTGTCACGGGTTGTCTGATTCTGCTGATCTGCGGGTGTGGGGGCAGGAGAGGCTGTGAGAAGGCTGCGGAGCCGCAGTGCTCTCCACGGAGGAGCCGTGCTGCCCGGGCCCAGTGCTGGTCCAGGAGGTGAGGCGGCCCTGCCCGGAAGGGGCTGCTCATCTGTTGGGGACAGAGGCGCAGGGAGAGATCTCTTCACAGTAGTTTGCAAACCAATAAAATCCATCATTCACATAGCGGGGCCCTGGGTGAACTAGAGGAAGCAACTAGAGAACACGGCCACAGACTGGAGACTGACAGACAAGAATTTCTGTCCTGGAGACCTGAAGAATGAAGCACGACTATCAAACGAGGTACACGTGTGATAGGTGCCCAAGGGGGCTCTCACCAAACAGCTCCTGCACAGCCAAGAACTTGTGCCGGGAAGAAAACAGGCGCAAGAAGAGACAAGCCCCCACCCGAGGCCTGCGTCTCGCCCTGCTGCTCACTGCAGGCCCCCGCCAGCCGACACTGGGCTGGCTCCCACCACGTGAAGCCCCACGTCCCGAGGTCCGGGCTCAGCTTACCCTGCTCCTGAGGAAAGGACCAGCTGAAAGATCCGGGAAAGCTTTCCAGTGAGGATCCCAGTGTCACGCAGTTCTAAGAATTCAGAATAAAGATCTAACTTAGAGCTACCTTATTTGTTAGCAAATAAGGCCTCCTTGGGAAAAACCTTCTGAAGATGGTGCTTGAACTATACCTATGACTCAGTTTTTCAGCTTTTAAAAAGAAAAACAGAATTGTAGCACATTCGGGCTGGGGTTGAGGCTCAGGAGCAGAGTGCTTGCCTAGCATGCGTGAGGCCCTGGGTTCAACCCTCAGCACCACATAAACATAAATAAAATAAAGGTATTGTGTCCATCTGCAACTAAAAAATATTTTTTAAAAAGAATTGTAGCAAGTTCAAAATTCATGGCTTCTATTTTTCAAATAGAGCGATGTTTTTTATTTGTAGTATTTAATGAATTAAATTGAATGCTAGTGGCAAACTAGTAAATGAAGTCATTAGTTACACTAGTTATCAAACAGGAGTCTCAGGTAATTGCTACTGCTGCGAGCTAACATTTATTGAATGTTTAGTACACAGGAGGCACCGTTTTGGATCAGTGATCCCCACTGAAGGTGTGAGAGATGAATTCACTTAATTGTCATACAGCCAAATTTGGTGGAGATCACTATTTCCCATGGGGCGGCGTGCTGGGGAGAGTCCAGCGTCTCACACGTGGTAGGCAAGCACTTACTGAGCCACGTCCCCAGCCAGGTCCGTGTTTTATGAACAGGAGAGATAAAGCATGAAACATGAAAGTATTTGTCCAATGTTACATGATTATAAAGTACAGTAGCTGGGTTGTTTAAAAATTCCAGAGCCCTACAATGCTAGTCATCATTACAGTGACTTACATACTTTTTAAGAGATGGTTCTATGCCACCTCTCAGGAGACATGCTCTTAAGTGGGAGAGAGGGAGAGAGAGCACTGGAAGTCCTGCTTACCCAAAGTGGGAGCCCGTGCTACCTGAGAGCACCATCTGCCCTGTGTGTCTCAGTAGGGGAGTCTCAGGCTCCTGCCACCGAGAATGAATCGAGGCTCAGATCAATTCTACTTCACACAGTGTGTGAGAAAGCCTGACAAGTAACTTTTTTGTGCATTACCAATAAGCAGCAACATGGAATGTCTTTTCTCAAATCTGTGTCAAATTTGTTCTTATAAAATGAGTTTGGAAGTATTCCCCTCTCCTCAGTGTTCTGAGAGATATTTTATGGAATGTTTAATAGAATCCCCCAGTGAATAAACTGGGTATGGATGTTTTTATTATAAAGCTTGTAATCATGAACTTAATTTTTAGTGGATATAGGACTATTTGGTTTCCTGTTTCTTCTTGTATGAGTTCTAGCAATTTATGTTTTCTAAGGGATTTATTTCATCTGATTGTCAATTTGGGGGTATAAAATTGTTCATACCATTTCTCAACTGTCATTTTAACACCCATAGGGTCTATAGTGTCTCTCCTTTTTCATTTCCACTATTGGTAATTGGAATTTCCTAACTTTTTTGTCTCAGTTATTGTAGCTTTTACTAATTTTTCATAGAATCAGCTCTTGGCTTCATGGATTTTTATCTGTAGTTTATCCACTTTATATTTAATTGATTTTTGCTCATTTCCGTCTTTCCCGTCCCTCTACCTACTAGTCAATGAGCGGTTGACTTTTGCCAGGGCCAGTGGAAGCCCAAGCACATGGGAAGATGTCCACCATGCTGACCCCACACCCTGCGTGGGCTTTTCTGGTGGCAGATGCTACAGTCCTTTGAGAATAACCCAGAGATTGCTTTCTGGTTGTTTGAGGAACTAGTGCAGTAGAACTTCAAGGGCTCTGTAGATGCTGCTTTCTGGTTATTGTTTGAAAGGTCCCATCAGAGGACATGAGGAAACCAGGTGGGAGGAGGAGACGTGGGCAACGAGCTACGTCTCTACATGAACTCTTACGTCTGTAAAAGAATGAAAGATTTAACTTTGACATAAACCATACACCCTAAAACCTGCAGCCATAGAGGAAACGTCCTAGGTCACTTTCTCTCTTTCTAATTTTAGAATGATGGCCCTTGGCTACGTCCCATTTAACTGAAGCATCTTTGAGACACACGGCTGCTTGCACACCTACCCTTCTGGGACACTCATCTCTTCCAAAAAGGAGAAATAGAAAAGGACCAACAGTGACATCCAGGCCAGAGAAGAGATGGCAAGCGTCTCTTCTGTGGAATTGCAGGGAACATAGAGGCACAGCAGTGGGGAGCTGCTAGCCCGAGCTCCAGCCTCCTAAGGTGTCAACTCATGACATTAAGCTCCTACCTGGAGCTGAATTAAGTAGCATTTTGAAGGATGTGTACTGGGGTCTGATCCTATTGTCTCCACATCCAGGCGACTGGATGGGGACTGAGCGTGTTTACTCCCCAGGTTCCTCCTGCAGGGAGCTGGTGGGACCCCTCTCTGGCGGCCCCCTCTCCAGGCTTTGGATTCTGTCCTTCCCTCGGCCTTTCAGGCGGAGGGTGATGACAGACTCTCCCAGTAGACACAGGGCACTGCCTCCCCACTGAGGCTCCTGTACCCTGTCCACACCCTTGTCCTGGAGTCCTTCCTGTGTCACACAGGTATGTGTGCTAGGCCTTGACTGCTATGATGACCTGGACCCTGACTGCTATGATGACCTGGACCCTGACTGCTATGATGACCTGGACCCTGACTGCTATGGTGACCTAGACCTTGACTGCTATGGTGACCTAGACCTTGACTGCTATGGTGACCTAGACCTTGACTGCTATGGTGACCTAGACCCTCACTGCTATGGTGACCTGGACCCTGACTGCTATGGTGACCTAGACCCTCACTGCTATGGTGACCTAGACCCTGACTGCTATGGTGACCTGGACCTTGACTGCTATGGTGACCTGGACCTTAACTGCTATGGTGACCTGGACCTTAACTGCTATGATGACATGATTCTAAAGCCTCATTCTTCCTGCTGAGAGCCAAAGGCATAAAACAAGAACTGATTCATTCTGTGTGTTTGTTTCTTTGTTGGCTACTTTGTTTTACTTACAAGATAAAATAATTTGGAGGAAGAAGATAGAAACTAATGATGGTCGTGCCATCCTTGAGAGAGGCATTGTCGTGTGAGAAGTAGCAACAGCGTCACCATAGCTGACAACACACGGGCATCTCCTGCTGCTGGCAGAAGTACTGCCCCCAGGGTCACCTTTGCTCCATCTGACCTCAGTGAAGGGACGAGGCTCCTGTAGCCTGTTCACACCCTTGTCTGACCTCTGTGAAGGGACTGAGGTCCTAAGGCTCAGGATCTGGAGGTGCTGAAGGCATCCTCCTACGTAGATATTATTAACTGAGCGTTGGGGTTCCTGGGGCCCCGTGGGGAAGCAGGGAGGAAATCAGGAGAACCAACAGCCGTGGTGAGTGCTTCGGCCTAGTCTCCACTCACATGGAAGAGAACAACTTCCTTCTGCATCTTTAGCTTGTGCTCCTTTCTGGGTGGTTTCTCCAAGGTTTATTTTCCCGTCTCCTAGTTCTGCATTTTCCTAAGTGTTGTAGCTCTGAGGGCTTTTCTGACAGTCCCTCTGAGTTCTCTTCTAGATCCACCCCAGGTCTCGTGGGGCCGCTTCTCCCCCCTCCTTTCCCTGCCTTCCCCTGCCCCGTCTTCCTTTACGGCCCCAAGTGGGTCTCTAAGTAGGTCTTCTAGCTCTGCGAGGTTTTTCTGGACGGACGTCGTTCTTTCCAACCTGCCTGTTCCATCATTCTGCTTCCTCCCCCTCCTTTCTCCTCCCTCTCCCTCTCCCTGCTTCTCCCTACCACCCCGACGTCTGCTTTTTAAAATCAGTTCCTGTTCCCGTGTTTCTAATTCCTCCTTTGGCACCTGTGGTCATCTTCACAGTGAGAGTGTGTGTGTGTGTGTAAGTGTGTGTGTCAGTTTGTGAGTGTGTGTGTGTGTGTGTGAGAGTGTATGAGAGTGTGTGTGTGTGTCAGTGTGTGAGTGTGTGTGTGTGTCAGTGTAAGTGTGTGAGAGTGTGTGTCAGTGTAAGTGTGTGAGAGTGTGTGTGTGAGTGTGTGTGTCAGTGTGAGTGTGTGTCAGTGTGAGTGTGTGTGTAAGTGTGTGTGTGAGTGTGTGTGTGTGTGAGTGTGTGTGTCAGTGAGTGTGTGAGTGTGTGTGAGTGTGTGTGTGAGTGACTGTGTGTGTGAGTGTGTGAGTGTGTGTGTGTGTGTGTCAGTGTGTGTGTGAGTGACTGTGTGTGTGAGTGTGTGAGAGAGTGTGTGTGTGAGTGTGTGTGTCAGTGTGTGAGTGTGTGTGTCAGTGTGTGTGTGAGTGTGTGAGTGTGTGTGAGTGTGTGTGTGAGTGACTGTGTGTGTGAGTGTGTGAGTGTGTGTGAGTGTGTGTGTGTGAGTGTGTGAGTGTGTGTGAGTGTGTGTGTGAGTGTGTGAGTGTGTGTGTGTGTCAGTGTGTGAGTGTGTGTGAGTGTGTGAGTGTGTGTGAGTGTGTGTGTGAGTGTGTGTGTGAGTGTGTGTGTCAGTGTGTGAGTGTGAGTGTGAGTGTGTGTGTGTGTGTGTGAGTGTGTGCTGTAAACGTTGGCCCAACAGGTTTGACTCAGTCTTGCAGTCTTGAGAAGGAAGGTCTGCTTCACTGCTGGCTGTCACGTCTGCGGGGGCTCTGCAGGGCCATCTTGGGTTTTTAAGCCCTGCAGGTGACTGCGTCTGAAGGCTCCTAGGACACCGGCGTGCCCGGGGGCCCATTTCCCTGCTGTCACCTGGGGCGTGTGGCTGGATCACATCTGACTGCTTTCTCACTTGGGACTCTTTAAACAAAACCAGCACGAGGGGGCCCCCTCCCAGCCCAGCCCTGGGTCATTAGCGGCTTCTTTCAAGTTCTCCCTAGGTCACAGCCCTTGGTCCCCTCCCAGGCTCTCAGTGGCTGCCACAGGAAACAGTAGATATAAGATGTCCCCAAGACCCTCAGCCTGTGTAGGCAGAGCGTGGAAATCCCAGGAGATGTCACTCCCACAGGGAGGTCCCTCATCGGCTGATTTTGAGTTACTCCAAAGAGGAATTTCCGCAGTGATCTACCTGATCATCTTAGCCCCTGCGCGGGACTAGAACCTCCTTGAATTGAAGGGCTCCCACGGTGGGAACAGAGCTCCAGCTGGCCCCGAGAGACAGGCCGCCAGGTGGTGAGAGCCCCTGGGTGGGGCCACGGGATCCGCCAGGGCCGAGGGGCAAGAACCCCAGGGCTACTGCCGCAGCCAGTGGAGCTCAGTCCCAGTGGACGAGCCTGAGACAGCACCTGGTGAGGACAGGCCGTCCTGACTGCAGTCCTGACGGCAGTCGCTGTGCCTGGGCTTCTGACCTACACACCCCTGAGAAGTAAATGTGTGCTCCTCCAAGCCACCAAGTGTGTGGTAACTTGTGAGGCGTCCAGGGTGGTGGAGGACTTCCTGGGGCCCCCCAAGATAGCAGAGCCCTCTTGGTCTTCGCTTCCCGGGGGTTTCTTACCGTTGTGAGTTCTGCTACACAATGGAGAAGATGTTGCTGTAGGTCTACCATCACTTCTTCTTGTTCAGCTGTGGGAGATTCTCAATTTATCAATGGAAATGAAACTATTTTTTCTCAAGTGTTTGCTTCCACATAAATGTTTGGTGGAACAAAGAATTCTATGACTAAAAGAAAAAGGTACAGATGATGGGCCTCTAGGCTCTATTAATAGTCTTACCTTCTGATTCTGTGCCTGAGGAACTTGAGGTCCAGAGGGTCCATGACTGGCTCAAGGATACGTGGCAGAGGGGGGAGTCGGAGACTGTGCTTTACAAAGACGTCACTTTCTTCTGAGCCACACTGAGCAAAAAGAAATCAAATAAAATGGTTCCATCATCATACTAAAAGACAGGGAGCTATTCATATTTTCCCCACCTCCACTCTGCTTCAGAGTCAGAATGATAGTAGAGGAGCAGGAGCAGGAAGGGTCTTGATTTTAAACTTTTTAGCACTAGATCAAGTTTGAGATTAAATGAAGACCTTTTCAGGTTCAGAAATGTTGCCTCTTTTCACATTATATGTATCGTGTGCATTTCCTCCAAAGTTGTGATGGCAATTGTTCTCTCACTTTTCCTGAGTGGCTCTTGACCCTCCTCTCCTGGGCTCCGTGACAGCAGCGGGGCGGCTGGTCCAGAGCTAGGGTTGCTCTAGGGGAGTCACTGGATGAAGAACACGTTTTGGGCATGGAATGTTCACCTGGTTGGTGACCTGAAGATTTTCAGGGGAGGTTATCTTTCACGAGAACTTGGCAAGACTTTGAGATTCCGCTGGAGACCCTTCCTCCAACGTTCTCCTCTGCTCTTCTAGTATCGTTCTGACTCCTGCAGCTGCGTGGAGGTGGGGGCCATTGCTAGCTCTCCCCCAGGGTGGGGAAAATATGAATAACTCCCTGTCTTTTAGCTGAAGGCAGTGAAAGTTTGTAGGATTGTTGTGGAACCACGTTATTTCATTTCATTTAAAATGCACACAATTGTTCATTTCTGTAGTTCATTTTTTTTTTTCCTGGACGCTGTATAAATTGTACAGTTTGCCATACTGGAGAATTTCTTTTTTTAAATTATATAGTGCATATAATCAATTGTTCATTAATCTCACCAGTTGAATTGCAAATACCATTTTATTAGTTAGGATTCTTCAGAGTCTTCAGAGAAACAGAACCAAAAAGATGGATGGACACACGCACACACACACAGACACATTTGCATTTTTCTATAAAAATATATACATGAGGCCAATCAGCTTTGTTCAGTCTACCAATGAAAATCTTAATCTTATCCAGAAATACCTCACAGACACATTGAGAATAATATTTGATAAAATATCTGGGCCTGTGACCTGGTCAAATTGACACATAAAATTAGCCATCACAGCCATCTGTGATTTTAAAGACTGTCTATAATATTTCATGAATTCATTATCTTAGGTTTCATTTTGGCTTTATACACATAAATTTATCATTTTTAAATTTTATTTATTTATTATTTTGGGACACTGGGGATTGAACCCAGGGGTGTTTAACCACTGAGCCACATCCCCAGCACTTTTCATATTTTATTTTGAGACAGGGTCTAAGTTGCTTAGGGCCTTGCTAAGTTGCTGAGGCTGGCTTTGAACTTGCCACCCTCCTGCTTCAGCCTCCCAAATTGCTGGGATTTCAGGTGTGTGCCATTGCGCCCACTGACTTGATCATTTTCTTAGAATTACTTTCAAAGAGTTAAGTTAAAAAATCAATTGCTCTAGAGTTAAGAAGTAGTTCCAGTTATCTTAATACTTTAAAATATTCTTAATCTGAATGGAGGACAACAATAGACAATAACTTTAACTTAAGCTGAGTTTAACTCTAAATATAATCACTTGAAAATTATTCCAGTACTTGTGGCCAGAAAACTCCCTTCTGAAAATCAGCACTTTGGTGTTGTTGGGATTTTTGGGTGACTCTTTTTCTGGCTTCAGAAAAATGCTAAAAATACAACCTATTGAACTCATGGGGAAAGTGAGCCAGCGTAATCAGATAAGCCTGTCCAATCCATGAATGCACTGGAAACATTTTTGAATTTGACAGGAAATAGAAAGTTTTGCAGTAAAGGATCTCTCAGAGCTACTGACAGAGAATTGAAGGGCCAGGAGGGATTGGGAGATGGGCCAGTCTCTCTGCCTTGGAGTGACACTGTTTAAATCGTCATCAACATGTGGAAATAGAACTTATTTTAAAGAGGTCTGTAAAGCAGTAGGAATTTTAAATCCCAAGGCTCCTGTACACATAAGTAAACCATGTGTCTCCACAGGGACAATCAGCACCTGAGTTCATCTGACACACGAAGATGGAAAAACCAGGATGACCTTAAAGGTGTCTGTGGACGTCACCATCCTGCATTCCCCTCCCACATGGACGTGGCCAATGACCATGTTTCTTGGGTAGACCCTGGTACACTTCGGTCATGTAGGATGTGATGATGGCTTATCTGTGGCTTTCTTATGAGCGGATTTTCTCAACAGAATACCGACGCAGGCTGTGTGAGCCGGCCTTCCCTGCGCAGTATCCTGACTCCCGCCCACTAGATGCTGCCCAGCTGTTACGTCAACCAACGTGATGCCATTGGCCATCTCTCAGTGCTCCGGGCAGCGGCCTCACCCCAGCTGGAGAATCACCGCACTGGCCTAGGACGGGGCTAGCTGATTCTGTTCGCAGGCGTGAGTTGATTGACCCACGCAAGTGTCCGCGGTACAAATCGTTTCTTCGGTGTCGAGAACAAGCAAGAACAAGCAAGGTCACAGCTCTTTCCTGTTTTGCCTGAGAGATTCGCCCAGTCCTGCGGAGTCTCTGTAGACCGCTGGGTTTCTGTGGAGCACAGCCTGGCCGCTGAAGGACGGGGCGCCTCTGCTGGGCAGCCTGCCCGGCTCTCCGCCAGCTAACCACCGTCTGCCAAGGCGGAAGAAAGCACAGCAGCTGGCCTGCCATCCAGTCCCCTCTGTCAGCAGGGGACAACCCCTGGGAGGAAGACAAGAAGGCAAGTGGCCCCGTCTGCCCGCCTCTCGACTGGACTCGGACCTGGGCCTGAGGGGCTTCGGGAAGCACCTGTGTCATCGGTGGCTGTGGGGCGCGCAGGTCCCTGGAGAATGCTGCTCGATGAGATGTCACGCGGAAGTTGCTGTGACGCAGCTGCTCCTGTGTGGAGAGCCCTTCACGTCTCACTGAGACGACTCCTTCCTCACTCTGGGCCAGGGAGCGACCGAGTGCCACGGGCAGCCACCGCTGGCTGACTGCCTGGGAGCCATGCCCGGCGCCGGGGACCTCCTTGTGCTTCACTTGAGTGTCTTGGAACCTACATCCTTGAAGTCACTGGGCCAGCTCGGTGGTGGGCAAGAGCCTGGATTCCGGCGCGTCGGACTGGACGCATTCACTCTCGCTGTGAGCCTTCCCAAGCCTCTTCTGCTCCTGCTGCAAGGTCACGAGACACGGCCCCCAGCAGCCCTCGCCCATGACCCTCTCTGCCCACCTCCCTGAGCACGACCTCCGCCCACATCACCATTCTGGACTTTGGCTTTTTGAGAATAACTTAATTTCAAAGGCCTCTTTCCTCTCCCATGGTCTGGATTTATCCCAAAGTCCCAAGTGCTTAGAAAACATGGTCCACTTGAAAAATAAAAGGTTGGGGAGTAGCCTGGGTTTAGGGTATTGTTATTTTTTTTCCAATACTAGTCATAGTGGAGTTTCAGCAAGCTGAAATATGTTACAAATGACTTAAAATCATCATTTGGTTATAGGAAATTATCATATTTATAAGCACTCTCATTTGAAAATGAGATAGGCTAAGTGTATTTACATAATATATGAGTCAGCTTCCTCTAAAGGCAGGAAAGTAAAGTTACACTGAATTTTGAATGTATTTATCTTTATATAAATAAAATATTGAGAATTGAAGCAAACAAACATGGCCCGTCTCCCCCACACCTAGGACAGGGTCTTAGGGAATGTGGACTCCTGGAGGAGACGACCTCATGACAATGACAAAGCCTGTGTTCTGGGGACACTGTCTGGCTCCAGCGAGCTGTGGCTGAGGGTGTGCCCAGGAGGAACGGCCATGGCCGCAGTGTTGAGGCTTTGTGAATAGAGCAAAATCGTGTCTGAGATGTTTGCAGACAGCCAATAATTTTTTTAAAAAATTGTTATTGGTGAATGATAAGTATGCATAACAGTGGGCTCTGCTATGACATATTCATACATGTACACTGTTAGTAGTTATTTGTGATAATTATTGCTCACAGTTAGGAGGACCAGAAAGAAAATAAGCATCTTTCTTAGACTCAGAAAATTGTCTTCTTTTAATTAAAAACACACACACACACACACACAAATAAAAAGCATAGTGTTAACTACCAAACTATGCGATTATTGTGTAACTGAATGCTCACAGATAATGCTGGGACACATGGGCAACAGAGCCCTGGGAATGTGGCTATGAATTCCATCTCCCCAAACGGAGCATCCCACAGCCTACTTCCTGCGCCTACCGTGGAGGTGCAATCCCTGTTGGCGAGATGCTTTGGGTGGTGCCTGTCCGTTGTGCTCTAACCTGACATCTGGCGCCAGCCAGCACTGTGACAGCAAGGGCCTCCGCATGCCTTTGAAGAGTCCAGTGCTCATCATTAGTGTCCAGCAGCCGTGGGCGCAGGCTCGGCCTGGGAAGCCGTGAGCATGATTCCACCGGATGCTTCATGGCTGCCAAAGCCGGGTGTCGGTCAGTCAGAATGGGAGACTGAGGCAGGATTGCACACTAAAGCCTAGCTTCACAACTTAGTGAGGCCCTGTCTCAAAATAAAATATTTTAAGAAGGGGCTAGGGATGGTGCTCAGTGGTAGAGTGACCCTGGCCCCAATCCCCAGTACCAGGAAAAAAAAAGGGGGAAAAACAGATGTCCCTCCCTCTGAAGGGACAGGGAACTGTACCACAGACTGAGCTCATGCTCTGAATCACCAGGGAACCTTCTGAAAGTGCAGATTCTGGAGCTCCCAGTCAGACCTAGAAAACCAGCTCTCCGGGGGTGGGGAGAAGAGAGAAGGAATCTTGTATTTAAAGAAAACAACCAAAAACAACCTCGGTGATTCCCATGATAAGTCAGTGAGCTGACCTCTCTGTTCCCTTCAAGACTTAGATTCTGTGATTCTAGTCACACCTCCTAAGTGAGTCAGAGCACAAAATTATTGTGCAAAATGAGGTAATTTGTGGTTTCCTGTCTTGAGAGTGGAGGGAAGAATCACATAATGGGCATTGTCTATAGCCTAGAAACGCGAGAAAACTCCGGTTAACCCTTGCGCTTCAGAGGCCTCGTGCTCTGCCTGATAGTAAACCAAGCAGCACAGACAGGAGCGTCCTGGAGATGTTCTGTTCCACAGGAGCTCTGAGGAGAGCAAGGTCCTCAGGCTGCCAAGGCCAGGGGGCGTGGGGGCCTGGCCCTGCCGCACAGCTGGACACCTGCAGCCTCCCAGGGGAACCAATAAAGAAAAAGAATGGGCCCCAGGGGACAGAATCAGAGGGCATGATTGCTCTCTGGGTGACTGGTCAAGGGAAATGTTGCTGAATCACACTTCACACACTAATTGATTCACAAGAAGACCCCTGGGGCCAGTTTTGCAACCTGTCGGACTGGTGCAGCGCAGAGTGACTCGGAGATCAGTCACTCTTTTCTGGGCTAAGCATGCTTTTCTATGTCAGCACCAGCTCTGCCTTCCAAGAGGAAACTCCTGTGTATGGTAGCTGTTGGATTCCAGAGAGCAGATGAATTCTCAGGGATGTCTCCTGGCTCTGGGAAGGAAGTCAGGGGAGGGATGCTTCCGCCAGACAGAAGCGAGTCCCGGGCCTTTGGGCAGGCCAGGATGCGCTCTCATACAGCACAGTGCAGTCACCGGGTGGTGCTGATGGTGCCGGTGGCCCTGTGCGCTGACCTGGGGGATGTCAGGTACCAGGGAGATTTCCAGTCTTGGCAAAACAATGAACCATACCATCCTTCCAACTGCTTTTGTAATTTGAAAAAATTCATTTTGACTTGTACAATCCTAGATTCCCAACAGGGTGTGAGCACACTTTGGAGAGAGCAAGGGCCTGTGTAGAGTTATCTTTGGGACTCTGCCCAGGGAAAGATAAGCAGTTAGAGGAGAGGGTCTGACTCTGGCTAAACCCCAGGAGGATTTTCTGACTTGACTGTTGGGTCACCTGCTGATCCAGGTCAGGATGACCCTTACAGGGCTGGTGATGCTGAGACCCGAGGCTCTCCGCGGGCTTCGAAGGCTCTATACTCTGTCCTGTTTTTAACTCTGAGACGCATCAACCTCTTCACCCCTTGAGTAGATGACATGGGAAAGGAAGCGATCAGGTTTTATAAGTTCTGATTCATTCTTGGCCTCAGAGATCTGTGGGTGTTTACTACAACTCACTGACTTTCTTTCGCAGAGTAATGCCCAGCACACCTCCTCGTGGACCACAGGCAGGCACAGTCTCAGGGTTCTGATTTGCATCATTCACTTGATGGCTTTCAAAGAAGGTGAGGACCAAGCAGGGCCTTCCTACAGGTGTGAACCAGAAGGAAAAGGATCACTGCTGACGGGTGACCATTGCAGCTACGCCCCCTAGACAGGGCTGTGTGAAGAGGCCCACGCAGCGGCAGGACTCTGGGGCAGACCTACAGCTGCGTGCTTTTCCTGTCTGAGCCACAGAGGAGGGAAGCCCGCAGCCCGGGGGGTTCTTGGGAACAGGGCACTCCCTTTCAGAGCAGCCCCACGTGCTTGAATCAGCACTTCTGACAGCGTTTCCTCTTGGAGGAAATGAGGGGGGCGCTCTCAGACTCTTCTCACTTTCTCTTTCTTTTCACACTCACAGCGCTCCCCAGGTCTCACTGCGCTTCCCTGGCTGCTTCCTGCCCCGGCCCTCTCCTTCTCCCTCACCCTTCGAGAACTCCAGGGGCCAGGATGGGGTGGGAGAAGCCTGCTCCCCAGCTGAAACAGCCAGACGGCAAGCAGCCAGATGGAGTTCTCCGAACTCGCTGGGAGAGGAGGCCAGGAGCCTAGGTGGACAGCTGCGGGCTCCGAGTGTCCCACCAGGCCTGCTGCCTCAGTCTGCTTCTCATTTGGCCTCTGTCTGGGAAAGGGCTTGGGGCACTGGGGAGGGGCTGCTCTGGGAAGGGTGGTAAGGAGCTGGGGAGGCAGGGTCTGCTCTGGGAGGCCAGGGGTAAGGACCTGGGGAGGCAGGGTCTGCTCTGGGAGGCCAGGGGTAAGGAGCTGGGGAGGCAGGGCCTCCCGGGTGCTGCATGAACTTGCGAGAACCTGATCTTTTTGACAAAAAGAGGGGATCTCTGGGAAGGCTGAGTCTCGACTGTCAGAAAGTGGCACAAAATTCCTGGTTTCAGAACACGATCCTGAGATGGCCTGTGACTCGATTTGGTGACTGAGGGCAAATTCCCGCCTTTTGACATTTGAATTATAATAAGGCATCTGATTGATTGTTCAGGTCTTGGGCACTGGGAAGTAGACAGCTTCCTCTCCCCTCCCGCCCCTGTGAGAGTCCCTGCCTCGGTGGAAATCAAGAGGAGACACAGAGGAGGGAGGGGTAGTCCAGGGTCTGGGTCGCAGCAGGACGTTGAGGGACAGGGAGGGAGGGCGTAGCCAGGGGTGGAGGAGGTCCCTGGAAGACACAGGTCAAGTCACCGCAGAGCCTGTCTTCTCCCACCGAGGGGTCCCCACCCACCGAGGGGTCCCCACCCGGGACCTCCTTCTCGCATGGCAGGCGAGTTCAGCTTGAGGCGGAGGCTGCAGAGCCCGACCTGCCAGAGGGGACCTGTAAGTGGCAGGAGCCCCAGCTGGCTCTGGGCTTCCTCCTGGTCCAGCTCGTGGGGAGTTCTGGCTCCGTCGGTGGCAGCAGCGCCATTTCTTCCCCGTGCCGCCTCTGGTGGGAAGACAGTGAGGCACTGAGGAATAGCTTCGTGGAGTGAAATGAACGTGAGCAGAGGGAGGCAGCGGTGACAGGTACCCCGGCGCCGTTCCTGTGTGTTGGCCTGCCAGGAGTGCGTGTGGGGAATAAAGTGGGTTTCAGATCGGCTTTGGACAGAAGCGTGAAAGAGCAAAGCCAGGCGCATCAGGGTGTCCAGAGCAGAGTCTCAGCCTGGGCCTCCTTGGAACCCCGTCAGGAGAGTTTTAAAATGCCGCTGACCGGGGCCGCCCCAGACAGAGGGCGCTCGCATCCCTAAGGCGCAGTCTGGACGCAGTACTCTTGGAAGGCTCCCGGTGTCCAGTGCACAGACACGCTGAGCGCTCTGGTCTCCAGCTTGGGCTTCCAGTCCCCTCTTGTCCCTGAGGCCTTCAGCCTCCTGGCCCCTCTCCCAGGAT
This sequence comes from Marmota flaviventris, assembly GCF_047511675.1. Taxonomy (NCBI): domain Eukaryota; kingdom Metazoa; phylum Chordata; class Mammalia; order Rodentia; family Sciuridae; genus Marmota; species Marmota flaviventris. The sequence continues at coordinate 142,471,398 of NC_092504.1, read as the reverse complement.
GTGCCAGGGGAGGTGGCGCGGATCCTCCTTGAGCAGCAGCCACCCCTGCTGTGCTGAGACAACTTCCCTTCCTCAGGCCTGGGCCCCAGGCCATCTGAGCACTGTGCCTTGTGTTTAGGGAGGGGCGAGTCCTGGTCGGGAGCGCTGGCTCTGAAGTCCCAGTTCCCACTCCGCCACTTAGGAGCTTTGTGATCTTAGAGAAGCATTTAATCCCCTGGTGCTTAACCGTAAGATCAGGTGGTAATGGTGGTGGGGTGTGTGTGTGTGTGAGACAGAGAGAGAGAGAGAGAGAGTCACTACATCCAAACTACTTGGTGCTGAGGACTAGCTCAATACACATGGCCATTTTTTAAACCGTCGGTGCCTTTCCCACCCCTCACTGACTGGAAGTGAGAGCCCTCGTCCATAACCACTTTCTCTGAGCCAAGAAGCTCGACGGCTACCGCACACTGTGGCTGACATCCACTAAGCAGCTCAACTTCTTCCCTCCAGTTTGCACAGTAAACAATATGTTAACACCCTCCATTTTTACAACTGAAATCCAAACACATTTGCTGTGATTCTAATTTCCTAGGATGACCTTTGAGGCAACTGAAATAGGGCATGTAACTTGGCACAGGACGTGGCAGGCTGGGTGGCTCGGCGTGTGTCATCGTAGGGAGTGGACGGCCAACATTCTGCGCTGAGCCCACCCCCCACCAAAAAGAGGCGCCCAAGTCCTGACCTCCAGGGCTTCAGGACGGGCCTCGTTTGGAAAGGGGACTGCGCAGGTGCACAGGGCTGAGACCAGCAGGTGGGCCTCGACTCCCACGTGGCTGGTGGCCTCCCGAGAAGACGGCCTCCAAAGACAGAGATGGGAGCCCAGGAACACAGGGACTGACGGCAAACCAAGAGGGCCGCAGAGGAGGAAGGGCTCCCTATGGACCTGAGTGCTCAGAGCTCCAGGCCGTTCCCACTCCCTGTGGAACTCCGTGGACTCCGGATGCAGCCAGTGGGACGGGCACTTCTGTCGTCCCCATTTGCAGATGAGGAAACTGAGGCCCTGAAACGAGAAAGACCTAGCGGCAGAGCCAGACGTGTTCCAGAGTTCATGACCTAAGGACAGCTCTGCCAGGGGAGAAGCCATTGCCAGGAGGCCTGTCTGTGGAGTGGGTAGGGACGGCCTCCTGCTCTTCAGGGAAGGGAGGTCGAGAACGGCCCTCAGTGACCCCTTGCCGCTCTCCTGTCAGGCACAGAGTCCATCGACCCCCCGCCAGCTCTGAGAGGTGCAGGGGAAGTGGTTTCCAGTGACAGTCGCCGTGGGCTGGACACGCTGGCTCTGCTGAACAGGAAGGGCTAACCCAGACTTCCTGCGTCGGATGGACTGAGCCTGGTTCTGTATTCTGATGCCAACAGGCGGCGTGGGACTCCCCGTGCACGCTGACCCACGGCTCTCGTTCCTGCATCAGAGGAGACCCACAGCAGGAGATGGCTGACCTGCCATGCAGTCCCCTGGGGACACGTGGCGGTTTGTGACTGTAGGTGCATTGCTGCAGCAGGCAAGCTTCTTCCTCGGACCCCAGGTCTGTGGGAACCCACCTTCAGCTACGTGTTTACACAGAGGACAGCAGAGAGTGTCCACGGAGCAGCCTCTAACAGTACATTCCCAAGTCTTGATCCTCTGCCCTGATGGCTTCCTGGCTGGGTGAGGCCGGACACAGCCACATGGTGACAGGAGCTCCAGCCCAGTCTCTTCATGCCATAACACTGAAGCCACAGCTTGAATTTTAAGTCCCCCCAAAGTGCCCGTGTTCAAGGCTCCAGCTGGGAGCCTCTAGCAGGCAGGGCCTAGTGGGAGGTATTGGGTCACTCTGGTGTGCCCTCAAAGGACACTGCAGGACCCCAGTCTCTCTTTCTCCATCTCGGCTCCAAGCCACGAGGAGAGCAGTTTTGTTCTGTCACCCACTTCCTGTCACCACCATCAGCACCCACACCAGAGGCCTAAATGCACGGCCCACCTGATCACGAACTTGAACCTCTAAAATCATAAGCCAAATAAACCTCTTCTCTGTTTAAGTCGGTTTTCTCTGGTTTTTGTTAGAGAGATGGAAAAATACAGCAGATACCTTGGCACAGAGGGTGGTGGGGGCGTTCCTGGATCTAGAGCCACAGGAGTGCATGCCCTGAACCTACCCATATTCCCAGTTGATTTCCCTGAGCCCGTGTTTCTCACTATGCTCTCTAACGTCCTCAGGCGACTTTCCCCTGATCACCCCGCGGAGGTTCGACAGCACAGGCATATCTGTTTACATGACATGCATGATGTGCTTTCTGGGGGAAAAGAGCAAGTTCTTTGTTTGTTTGGGCTCTGTGGGGAGCAATATCGCTCCTATTGAGAAAGAAGCTTTGACCAAATCCCTCCAAATGTTCATGTCCCCAAATGTCACTCAGTCCAAGGGGAAATGGGACAGAGGGTACCATGGAAGGCCAAGAAGCACGTGGCCGTGGGACGCATGAATGTGTAGACACGTGACCGTGTGGTTGTCCTCCTGGTTCAGTGAGGAGGCCCCAGCCCCCCTTCTCTTCATGGTGAATCCTCTCTGCCAACATGACTTGGCTTCAGAGGGACAAAAAGTAAGAAAACCCTGGGGAATGCCAGGACCTACTGCCCCTAAGGAGCCAGCAGGTGTCCCAGGGCATCCTTGTCCCTTAGCCCTCAGAAGCAGTGCGGGCTCCAGGCCTGAAGGGACCGAGCACAGTCAGAGAGGTCCCCCAGAGATCCCGAGAAGCCTGAGGTGACTAACGTTCTCCTCGTTCAGGTGTGGCTTCTCAGACACAGCGGCAACCACTTCATATAATAAAATTCTGCATTTTAAAAGACAAAGTTTCATTGTAAAGTGTCAATGGCACAGCAGCGATGGAAACCATAAATTGAAATATGGCTGTAGCCATCAATATGTCATGCTAAATATTTTGAGAAACAACTTTAAATTCATTTTTAAAATGTTTCAAATCTTGGCAAGTAATGAGCGTTCAAACTGTAGCAGGAGGGGTAGATATTGGGCCTTTCCCCTCATTTCACACAGCATCGCCTGGGAGGGGAAGTGGATCTGAAGGGTGCATTGTTGATATCACTGTGATGATAAAATGTGGTGTCTGAGGATGACCAGGGCCTCAGGTGGGCGGTTGCTGAGTCCCCTCTGGGACAGGGCTGTCGTTGGCCGAATGTGGGCCTGAGAGCACCGACCGCAACGTAGAAGATCATCTACCTGTTTTTACAGACTTAAAATAGAAAGACAGGTTTTACTCTTTTTCCCCATGTAAGAGTGAGTGGAACATTTTTAAACTGAGAAACTTAAAAAGAATTCCAAGATAAAAGAAAGTGAGACTTGAAATTTCTAAGTAGCTCTGGGCGTCTTCAGTCACAGTCCTCAAGTCATTTCTCATAAGGTGCTTCATCTTTGGTAAACGTGTTCCCGCGCGTAGAAGAAGGAGTCTCACGCACAGTACTGATGGACACAGGGCTTCATTTAGATTGTCCAGATGATTCTCGGATCACGTTCAGCACAGAACACGCTCCCAGAGAGCCGGGCTGGCGCTCCGGGTGCCCAGGATGTGCAGCCCGGCTGGGCGCCCGGCCTCCCTGCTGCGGTTTCCTCCCCTGTGAAGGGTCACAGAAAACCAGTTTTCAGAAAGGCTGCTGAGGGCTGAATGGGTCAGCATTTGTTTCGTCCGTTTAGAGTGGGTTGTGTGATTTGTGGAGCAGGAAGACTCACTGCTGCTCTGTCGTGAGCTGGGGAGTCAGGAAACCCCAGGACTTCTTACCCGCGATTGCTGTGAGGGTCTACATGCGTGTCATCGTCCTCGGTTTTTAAAATACAGGAATTCCCGGGCTTTCCCGTGGCTCCCTGCAGTGGAGAGCGAGAGGGAGACAATCACCGTGAAACAACTTTAAATTCATTTTTAAAATGTTTCAAATCACGGTGATTGTCTCCCTCTCGCTCTCCACTGGACGGAGCCGGTCATCTCTCCACCCAGCTACAGCCCAGGGGACCTAGCGCCCAGTAGGTGCTCCATTGCCCGTGGAATGATAAAGAAGAGATGGACGACGATGCTGTGAAGGATAGTCACAGACTTCCGTTTCCTTGGGCACAAGGTTTTCCCCCTGTGATTTTAAAACCTGCCTCATCTGTGTCCTGAGGCCTCCGTGACTCATTCGGCCTCCCAAACGAGAGCACCAGGAGTGCTGAGTACTGTGAAAGGCCCCATTTTCAGGGAGAAAGTCATCTACCTGCATCCCTGAACAGAAACCATCCTTGAAGGTCAGGCTGGCCCACAAGCCATCAGAGAGCAGGAGTTTTCCGCCCCACCGGAGAAGACCGCCACTCAATGAGCAGCATAAGTCAAGTTGGAGGTGTCCAAAGGTGACCTGCCACACTAGGGAAGAGAGCATTACTTCAAAAGTGGTTCAGGGCTAGGTGGGCAAGCGAGTTTTTGGCTCTTGGCTTGTGACTGCTGGGGTTTTTCCCAGAAGAAAAACCGTTAGGTTGGTTTCCAAGATCTTTCAGGATGAGCATGATTAATTCTTTGTTTGGATGGGGCCTTCAGAAGAAAGCGCCTAGTAAATGTATCTGGGCTCGGACAAACGTCTGCTTTTCCTACTCAGCCTGTGGCTGAAAGAACCTGGGTCCTAGGCCCTGCCTGCTCCCCCGCGGAGGGCTCAGGAAGGACTTATTCTGGTCAGAAGTTGAGGGGGGTGCTCTCCTGCCCCCAGTCCTTTCCTTTCCCCATTGCATCATCTCTGCCCTGTCTAAGTCGGACGGGGGAGTCCCGTGGGAGCAGCAGAGAGCAGGGCGGCCAGGCGAGGACAGCGGACGAGGGGGGCGAGAACTGCTGAGTGGGAGCACCACTGGAAGGCCAGAGGCCCCCAACGAGGTGGGTCTGGGGCACGGGGAGATGGCGTGGGAGGTGGAGGGACAGGTCAGCACGAGGTGAGGTGGGTGTGCCACAGGGCTGAGCTGTGCTGAGTTAGGAAGGCGAGGACCCTTCTGCAGGGGAGACGGGCTCAGCAGACAGGTGCCCAACCTTCTCCTCCTCCTGAAGGAACACTCTCGAGGGCCACTCCGCACACTTCCTGAGAGGGCCCCCTTAGCGCTGGGTCCCGGTTGCCGTGGTGGCAGCCAGCCTGACAACCCATCTTTCCTTTCTGTGAATTCTCTCCCCTCTCCTACTCCCACCTCCGGGGTCACCACACAAACACACGGACCTGCACCCACCCTCTTAGGCCAGGCACTGTTTGGGGAGAACCCGGGCGAAGACAGGCCGTTCTTCCCTGGGAGTCCTTGACAACGGGATGTGTGGACTCCCCGTGGGTCACTCTCCTCACATCCTTGCTTAGGAAGGGAAAAGGCACTTGGGTTCTCTGTAGAAACTAAAGTCTGGCTGGAAACTCCACTCTTCAGAAGTAAATGCATCCTGTTTTCCTGTTAGAAGGAAAAGGTATTTCAAAGACTGTTCTTCACCCAGAATCCCTTATTGGCCCCTGTGTCTACTGTCGGTGGTAAATATGTACCTGGGAGAATCAGCAACGATACAGGAACCTGTGCAGAGCGGGGGCTGTGTGCTCCAGCGACCCATCCCAGAGCCCACACGGCTTTTCCCTCAGTGGCTCTGGAGGGAGTGGGGCCTGAGGAGTCAGTCAACAATGATCTGTGGGGGATATATGCCGTAAAAAAGCACAGATCCTAGTGATGGACACAACCAGGGCTGGGAACAACTGGTTCCCAATTTTCTTCCCCAGGCAACAAGGGGGAAGAGGAAAAATTAGCCAAGAGGAAAAATGGCGGGTGGTGGTGGACTGGAAAAGAAGACACAGGGAGCTTAAAAAGTCCAAGTTGCCCCGGTGGAGGTGTCTATTAGGAAGGAGCTCAGGTCTAGAGACTGGAGAGCAGGTAGGGCTGGCACTGGGTTTGGAAGTCATTGTGCACGAAGGTAAAGCTGTGGAGTAAACTAGATGAGCAAGCCGAGAAAGGAGAAAAACAGGGAGGTTGAATCCAAGGACACAGCAGGACTAAAGGGTCAGGAACCAGGGATCAGCAATAAGACTGGGGAGAACTGACCAGAGACGTAGAGGAAGAAGCCCAAGGGACTGCTCTTCAACTGCTGTGGAGCGGTCAGTAGGTGGGGAAAGACAAGGACCTCAGCATTAACGACTTTGGAGGTCTCAACTGGGGTAGAGGATAGACAAGGGACATCGGTGCATTATTCACTCACCACCACCCATGTTTCCTTAGTAGCCGTCAAAGAAGGGCTCCCACATCACCTTCTAGAACCTACGTTTATTTATCAGCTCCTTCTGACAACCAGACAGATTTCCCATCTCTCCCCCAAACATCATGCTCTGTGGAACACGATGTTCTGTCCTCCATATTTCTGTTTGCTGTATAGAACATGCTGGTATTTCTTGGCTTCTTTGCAGGGAGTTCTGTCTGAACGGAACATGAGCTCTCTGCATTGGAAGACAGCTTCCAATTTGTATTAATGAACTTTGCAGATAGAACCCCCTCCTCCGGACTCTTGCTCCACCCACAGGCCACAGAGCACATGCAGAAGATCTTATTTAAAAAAAAAAAAATGGTAAAAACGTTCAACTGGGGGCAGGGTGTGAGGCTCGATGATAAAGCATTTGCCTGGCATTTAAAAGGCCCTGGGTTCCTTCCTCTGGAAAGGAAGAGGAAGGCAGAAAGTGGACAGGTGGGCATACTGCAAACTGGTGAAAACAAGGAAATTGTTACAAACCCATATTTCTAATCACTGTTTTGTAGCCTTCCAGACAATAATGCTTATTTCAGATTTATAATGACATCATATAAACAGACTTGTCTTGCATGTAGGAAAGACTTTACAAAATCCAGAGAAATTAAAAAAAGGTAAGAGAATTTTTTTTTTTGAAATAGTTATGAGAATCACGGAAGATCAGAAGCCAACCGTGGTGTGAAGCAGGGCACAGGAGGTGGTGGCAGGCTGGCTAGTGTTAAGGCTCTGTCACTGATGGGGATTAGAACCTGCAGTGTGGTCTCAGCTGGCTGTACACATCTAGGCCTCAGACTGCAGAGGACTGCATTTGTGGACGGTGGTTTAGGGGTTTATTTGGTAAGACGTTCCGAAATTTAGTCAAGATATGCTGAACTTGATATTCTCATCTAGAGAAAGATCTGGATAGAAAAGTCTACCGGGAATTAGTAAATGGGGAGGGAGGGCCCAAGAGAAATCAAAGCTGGGCGAGACCTGAGAGGCCATCACCACACCGTGGGACTGGCTCAGATCACCAGCGTAGAGCCCAGAGCTCCACAATCTGCTCTACAATCTGGGGGGAACCCACCAGCAGGAAGACCTACTTCTGTTGGCTTTGCAGGACTATTACAGACCAGCTCTGGATATTGAGAGAGTAAACCCTGGTGCATGAGCTACTGCAGGGTGCTTGTACCCTTAGGGGAACACAGTATAATCAACAAAGGGTGCAAAAGGAAGGGGTGCCAAGTAAAAAACAAACAAGGCATCATTGGAGAGGCCAGGGGAAGATCAGCTCAACAAGTGCCCAGAACCAGCCAGGAGAAAAATGGAGCAGGGACCAATAGATTTAGACACTGACGAGAAGGTGATTATATTTTTTTCTAAGCATATTACATTTGTGATAAGGAAAGATAATCTATTTATTAGTTGTGTGGATTATATATGTTTATTTGATGTTGAAAAAAATCTACATCTTTGATTTCTAAAAGACTTTATCATCTCTTATTGCTCTTTCAACTGAAGCTAGTCTGAGCCACAAAATAAATTGTATCATTATGTATAATAGGTGGTGGCAAAGAAGCCACACCAATTCTCAGGGTGAAGAATGGAATTCTTGTCTCTAAAGAAACGAATGGTAGTGATTTTTGAATGGGATCTAAACCATATAATCATACTAGATCTCTTGTTAGTTTTCAGTTCTAGTCAGTTCTAGTTTTTGATCTAAGGCAGGAAATTTATATCCATCTTTATCATGAGAGGGCTCATCTATGAAAACGAGGTTACTGCTGAGAGTAGGGTTTTATTAAGGGAAGGAATGCTTGCAATCACTTAAACTCATAACTGGGTAAAATATACAGAAAAAAATAAAGTTTAAAATGTTTTCTAAATCAGCAGGAATCTCCACAAAAGTGTGATTTCATAATTCCCTTGTTTTGCATATTAATTTGGAGCTAGGGATGTCCCTGGCTCTGTCCTCAGCAAACAGAACAAAACAAGAAGACATGATTCATGATCATGCTCTTCCATGTAATAGAGCAAAAAGTCACCCACAGATGGGAAAGCGTGGAATTGGAAGTTGTAACCTATGTTATCTCAAAATACCAAGGGGCACTACTAGAACAGACAGAGAAGGAAAGACACTGGAAAGCCAAAGTCAGAATTAGTTTTAATTAGTATTAGATTTAATAATCAAAATTATTCGATCATTATTTTTTAATCAGGGAGAGGGAGAGCACTTGGGCAGTAATGCCTCTGGAGTCCTCAGCCGGGTCTGGACTCGTGCACGGCACACGGCAGGAGGCTTCTGCACCTGGGTTTTCCGTGTGGCTCCCCATTTCTCTGTTCTACTTACATAAAACTATTAGTGGGTCATATCGATGAGTAGAATGTTAGGTCTGAATTTGAGTTTGAATTTGTGAACCTGCTTTTACCTCTGTCCTCAGTGCACAGTGCGCTGTGTGGGCTTGTGCTTCTGGTGCTGTGCCTGCCACTCCCGTACCCGCTCCCCAGGTAGGCTCTCCTTCTTTCCCCACACCTTGGGAACATGAGGCAGATCCCCAGTCTTTTCCAGTCATTTTAGGATATCAGACGCTCTGATTTTCGAATCTCAAGGAGGATGTTAATCCAGTGTCAAAATTTAAGTCTTTTGTTCAATTAAACTTCTCTCTCTGAGAGCTGAGAACGGACCTTGCTCTCAGCCAACCTGCAGGACCCTCTGCTCTCTGCACCCTGGGGACACTCGAGTCTCTGATGCTCCTTTCTCCTTCTGGGCGGGAGCTTTTTGCTGGCACCGTAGCTCGACTGGCGCTCCAGGCGCTCGCTGGTGATCCCCAGACCAACCCACTGGCACCTCTTTCTGACTTAGGCGATTCCCTCTCCACATGGCCTCGTAGGAAATGCATGGCTCCTTTAGCAGATCCCAGCCTTGTTAGGCCAGAATCCCCTCCCCCAGGGCGCAGCCTTTCAGGTGGAGCACTTTAGGAAGAGCTGTCCCCTGGCCACTCTACCGCCCACCCACCAGGAGAGCCTGGGAGCAGCTGCTGCCCCTGCCCTGTTCTGACCACTGTTTCCCTGGGTTCCTGGCCACTCTGGATTCTTTTTCACAGGGGCCTCTAAACTCCTGGGAGGGCCTGGCTTTAACCCAAACTCCTCGGTGTGCCCTCTGGTGGACAGGCCAGGCGTCTGCGTTTCAGCCCGCCCAGATGGCTCCAGTCCCAGGAGCCTGGCTCTCCTCCCTCAGGCTGAGGGCCACCCAGCACTCAGGGGCAGTAGGGGACCTCTCTGGCCCTGGACTCTGCGGGACAACTTTCTCCAGGGGATCACCTTCTTCGCACAGCGTGGGGGTGAAGGCCTCTGGCCTGGGTGGTATTTCCTGGAGTCATACGGGGCTGTGTCTGGCCTGTCTTTAGAATATAGGTGGCCCACTTCCCTTAGCTTGTGTTTTAGCTGAAATTTTAAGTCAACGAAAAATTCCATTCTCTCTCCTGCGGTCTGTGGGAGGACAGGCAGGAGTCACCATGGGTCACATATGAAAGGAGCCGCTGTCATTCCTTGGTGTCCAGGGGATGAGCTCCAGGGAATCCTCCACCCAGGGCTGCCAAATCCTGGGCTACTCTGGCCCTGCCATGAGACGGCTGGTGTTTGAAGACAGGCTGCCCCTCTTCCCACGCACTTCCAATCATCTCAGGAGTACTTGGAGGGACTCATCTGTGCCAGTGCTGTGTGAACAGTGGTGCTCTGTTGTTAGGGACAATGACAAGGAGCAAGCCCATCGATGTTCAGCACAATTTAATAGTTCAGATTGAGCTTGGTTGAACTGTGGGTGCAGAAACAGAGGGCCGCCTGCATGTAAAAACTCAGTTCACCTTTCAGGTCTCCACTAGTACTGACATGTTGGCACTTACCCTTATGGCCCCACATTTGATAGTCAAGCTTTTTGAAAAAAAAAAAAAGAATCAGGAAATGAACCCCCAAAGAGTTCAGAACAGGTACAAATAGTATTTAAATACATAAGTCATGTACACACTCCTACACACACTCACACTCATATACATACTCACACACATTCTCTCTCTCTCTTTCTCTCTCTCTCACACACACACACATGCACACACACACACACATACACACACATGCACGTGCATCAGAGTTTGCCCTGGGTCCCTTCTGTGTGTCTAGCTACTCTGACCTTTTCATGTATTATAGCAGATTTAAGTCATTGAATGCTACAAAGTTAGGGTTCTTTTGTTACAAATGACAGAACTCATCTTAAAATAACCTATCAATCAAGATGTTTTTAGTTGCAAACAACCCAAAAAAATCAAATTAACTTTAAATACAGAGAAAGTGTGTCATCCACATAAGTGACATCTTACATGGTTTCAGGCTCCCAGTTCTCCCCAAAACCCAGCACCGTCCATCTTCCCCCCCTCCCTCCCTTGCCCCTTCCCCACCCCACTTCTCTCTCTTTCTCTCTTCCTTCTTCCCTGCAGGATTGTGGCTGATGTTAAATCTCACTTCTCGATGGTTGCTCAGGGTCAGAAGCACCTAACCCTTGAATATATCCCTCAGTTCTGCCGCGGGACACCTTTTTTTGCTAACTGTAGAAACAAGGTTTGGGGCAAATTTTACCCAAAACATGTGACTTAAAAGTGGAGAGGGTTAGCAGGGAGGAAGTGGACTTCAGGGAGGAAATGCAGCTTCCCATGGGTCTCAGCACAGGGACGTCTGCAACTGGGGAACTGCTAAGGGGAGGTCCTGGGTCCTCCTCGGCACACTTTTCCACAGTCACTTGGTTCTTCTTCTCTTAAGCTCTACTTTTCTACCTTGAAGGAAAATGTCCCGGCCACGTGTTGGACAGAAGAGAGCTTCTCTCAGCTACAAAGTTCACACTATATAATTACAGGTCCAGGGAGAAGTGAGCCCTCGCTCTGGCCCCAGTCAGATCACAGGGCCTGGGAAGCACCCCCACTGGCCACGCTAGTTGATGGCATAAGGGTGCCCACCCTTCATCCCAGGGGTGGGTGGCTATGAGCCAGCTTAACTGCTCGGATCCTGCTCCTGAGTGCCAGGGGGTCTCAGGGGCCTGGACAGGCTTGATGTGATGTTTCTGCACAGCCAGGAGCTGCTAGAGACGAGCACATTGCTACAACATGTTGGCAACTGCAGACAGAAAAAAGTGTTTCAAAATCACACACAAAAATGTAAATGTAAGGCAGAGCGCCGCATGCCTGGGCGGCCCGTGTCCATGCAGAGGGCTCCGGAGACCGGGTGTCCTTCTGGTTGGCTTCACTCCATCCCATTGCATGGAGATGGATTCTTGGAAAACAATGTCCACCCCACTCTTTCTCCCCACTGAGGTTGGATTCTCTTGAGCAGAAGGGCCCAGCTGAGCTACAGGAACCATAGCAGAAGATTAATTAGCAGAGAGATAAAAATAAATGCTGCACATCAACCAGTGCTGCGGGAAGGCCGTGACGCCACATTCAGAACTGCCCCCATCGAGCCTCTGGCCTGCTTCTCTTGAACTTGCTGTAGTCCCACAGGCCATTCTGGAGGGTCGGCATCAGGTTAAGAGGGCAGACCCTCGAGTCTGGAGAGCGTGGTGGCAATCACGACCACCACTGGGCCATCCCACCTCTTCCATGGGGAATGCTGGGAATCATCACCTTCCTGGCCTCGGTTTCCTCTTCGTACAAGGGTGGGTGCAGATTGAGCCAAGAGCTTGTCACGGTGCCCACGGCCCCGTATTCAGCACCCCTGCCCCAACTTGCCTTCCCTTCTTCTCTGTCCTGAGCTGTTCTCTTTGCTGCTCACGGTGACCTAGAGGTTCAATGCTTTCTCTCCAGTCTTGGTGGGTCTTTGTTCCATCAAGTCTTGCCTGACTTCATATCAAATCATCCTCATCCTGTTTCAGACACTTCCCCATACTTTTCTGGGAATCCCCAACCTTGGCAAAATTCTAAGTCCCTTGGTCAATTCAGGTTCTGTTCAAGGAACAAATGCTAAATCCCTTAGTGGTGCTTTCTTCTTATCTAAAGAAGAGGTTGCAGGCTTATTCTTTATCTCTGTTTCCTATCAGGTGCCTGGTGGGCCTCTGCTGCTCACTCAGGGTTAAACGATAGTCGATGTTTCCAGTCATGACCGGGCAGTGGTCATAACTCACACCCCTTTTGCTAGTACCAATATGTACAGGGCAAACCCTGTTTCCACCCTGTCGGAGGAGACACTGGGGCAGTGGACCAGCAGGCTAGGTGGGCCACCACGCCCCCCACAGCAGCTCAGACTGTCAAAGCCCCCAGTCACCAGGGCAAGGGTCCTCCCACACAGCCAGGCTGGCACCGGGGAGCAGCTTCCTCAAGCAGGAGCCCCTTCCTCTGCAGTCCTCTCACAGCACGTGGGAAGTAGTTGATTCCCGGAAGTGCTCCCCCCTCATGGTCACTCTGGGGTGTGTACCCCACAGAGGCCCTGATCCCCTGCAGTGACCTCCAGATCCCTGCTTGGTGCTGAGTGATGTGGACTTTGAGAGAATCCAGGACAACCCACTTGTGGAAACACTGGTGTCCATATAGATTCCCATTGGCATATCACAGAGGTGTCCTCTGACATCACAGAAGTCGAGTCTAAGGGAGGGAGAGAAGGAAGAGCATGAAGACAAGTTCCTGCAGCCTGCATGGCAGTCTCCTTCCCTGCACTGCCCCCTCGTGGTAAATGGCGTCCAGGGAGGAGGCCGCTGGGAGCAGGGGAGGCCGAGGAGAGGCCAGGCAAGAAAGAGGCAACCGGAGGGCAATGGAATGGAAAGGAGGGTGCTGTTTCTTTCCCAAGAGCAGCCCGGAGAGCGGCCAGGAGGAGGCTGGGCCCCAGCAGAGGAGGGGGCCACTGTGGCTGCCCATCTACACTGGTCAGCTCTCCGGGCCTTCAGGCTGAAGAGGTTACCCTTGCTTGTTTTGCGCTGCTCTTCTTTGCAGCCTGAGTGTGGCCTGAGTTGATGATTCAGCCACCACCGTGCCTTGCACTCCCAATCATCTCCCGGCATTGTGACGGTCCATGCATAGCCGATGCTTAAGCAGTTGTTAGCAAGGTGGCTCAGTGGCCAGAGGAAGTCCCCACCGGAGCACTGCAGCCTGTCCAGCCACCCTGGAGACTCTCAGACAGGAGAGAGCCTTGCTGCTTGTTCGTGGTGTGTGTCCGTCTAGCTCCAGGGATGTGGAAATCTACAGTGAGCCTCTGCTTCACAGGGCCATGTGAGGTCGAGATGGGAGACCAGGAGCTAGCTTGAGGAAGGAGCAGAGGGGTACAGGGACTTCAGCATTGCATTTACTTCTGAATTTCCTTGTAGCTAAGAAAAAGCTGGAAATACAAGGAATTGTATGAATGAGAAAATAGAACCATCGTGAGGAATACGGGGCCCTTGGCATGGTGTTCCCAGAAGAATATATTCCAGCAACCTGACTGGTAAATAAACACTGGGCCAAAGGCACCCACCCCATAGTCTCTTCTGGTGCACGTGAGCTTGCAGACTTGAGAAAGAGATAACAGGCAGTTCCCTTCTATGCCTGGTCCCCACCCCAGGTGAGACCTCTAGTGGACCCTGGGGTTATTGCAAAGTGTTGGTGACCACATTTTGGATGCATTTCAGGAGTGAAAAAATAATGTATTGTGCAAATGCACCACTATTTTTCAAAACTATGAGGATAACCAGAAGGAGGAAAATATACATTTGAGTAAAAGAATGGCTGAATTTAGACTAGCTTTTGGCTATTATATATTTTTGAATTAGATTCCACTAACAACACAATTATTGGAACTCTGACATTGTAAGTAGGTCCTCGACCTTGAAAAGGAGGCCAGCCACCGCTGGTGCAGACTGCCCGGACAGGGCTAAGCAGGGTAGCAGGCTCGCTCACCACCCCCAGCCCGGTGCCCTGGGACAGCCGCTCAGGTTCTGAGAGGAGCTGCAAGGACGGCCCCAGCCCGGGCTCTGGGGCTTTGTTCACCCGCCAGCTTGTTGGTTTCAGGAGGCCCGAGAGGACTTGAGGGCTTCCCACCCTGAGCACTCTGTTCTGGAAGCTCGAGGGACTTGTTGTGGTTTCAGAAATGACGTGCTCAAAGCTCTGGAGTTGAGTGAGCTCCTGCTCCTGCTAGGGGGTGGAGGGATGCGGCCGTCGGGGCTGCTGGCCCCGAGCGGGGCTGTGGTTCTCCACGGCAGCTGCTCTCCAGCAAGCTCAGGATGCTCCCCGAGACAACACCCCTTTCATGTGGGCAAAGAAAGACTTTATCAAACAGAAAGTCTCAGTTGTCTGGAAACATTGGGGTGACAAGGGAGGAAGCTGGGCACTAAATCAGGGCAGAACACGTTTGCGTTGAGTTGTCCCTCGTCACATGGCACCTCCACCCTGCCATGGATGCCTCCCAGGGACTTGGGGACTGCCAGTTGGTGTGCCACCTGCCAGAGGACCGGAGAGGCAGGCAGAGGTCCCCAAAGCCTCGACACTCTGGATCACCTGTCTTAGCTTGACCAAGGACAGCAGCTGGTGACAACGTGACCACAAGGTAAAACTGGTGTGAGCCCGGCCTCGTGAGGAGCCACGCACACAGGAGCCACGCCCGCGGGGCCACGCCACGTCTCGCAGCCTCACCAGTGCATGGCGCTGTTCAGCAAGCCGCCCGGTGGCCTCCCAGGACAGCCTGGCGAGCGGTCAGCAGCTGAGTCCCAGACTCAGGGTTTTGGGGACACAGCTGTACATGGACGTGCAGATGCGTGAACTGGGACGGCTGGCCCAAAGGCCTCCGCTGTCTGCAGGCTCCCAAGTGCCCTTGGAGTCCTTCCTTGGTGGCTTGGGAGGCGACATGTGAACGGGGAGTGACAGTGTCTGAAGGGGGCGCAGGTGCCAGGAGGGAGGGTGTGTGACAGAGGACACCGGGAGGCAGCTGGCTCACACAGGACAGCTGCAGCAGAGTCCAGCGGAGTGACCAAAGGCGGAATCACAGGCCGTGGCCTCTCCATCCCCCTCCTCACCGGCCAGGTCCCTCTGCCTGCAGGGCCTCAGACTTCAGCTGGCTCCCCGCCCCCTCGCTCTGTCACGGCTGTCCCGTGAAGAGCCCTGAGCAGAGGAGGGCTCAGCACTGACCTCTCTGAGGGAGGCGGCCTGTTTCCTTGTTTCCTCACGGAAAACGGAGCCGGTGCCCCGTCCTGGTGGCCGAGAATGCCTTTTCTCTGGCATGTTAACACTCCTGGAATCGGACAGCAGTTTTAAAGGTGCACGTTTAACGAGGAGTAGTCTTAAAAAAAAAAAATCAAAATGCACTACTAGGTAACGGTGTGTCGTCTAATCAGTGACCTCATAGAGCCCACGTTGCCACTTTTGGTCTTCCTGGGGGAATGTGAAGGAAGGTTGAGTGGGACGTTCTTGTGAAAAGTGGGCACGTATGATGACAGACAAACAAAACACCTGGGACTTCCCCTGGAGGTCTGCCACCTATCAGAGGGTGGTTCCAAAGACTCCCCGAGACACCAGGAGGCTCCTCACCATGGTACAGAAGCCCTTCTTCCCTGAGGCTCAGGGCTGTGGTTCTTGACTGGCCAACCACCTGGTGTCATAAAAATACTGTGATAATTAAAACATAAGTAAACAGGGAGAAAATGCAGACACATGTCCTCAACATTAAACACAAAATAAACTTAAACACACACTCAAATTAAACACTTAGCTGGGCACAGTGGCACACACCTGTAATCTCAGACTTGGGAGGCTGAGACAGGAGGATCACATGTTTGAGGCCATCCTCAGCAACTTAACGAGGTCCTAAGCAACAGAGGGAGATGCTGTCTCAATAAAAAATAAAAAGGGCTGGAGATATAGCTAAACATGCCTGGGTTCCATTCCTGGTACCAAAAAGAAGAAAAAGAGTTGGAAATTTAGCTGAGTGGTACAACTCTGCTGGGTCCAATCCCCAGTAGTAGAAAAAGGAAAACAAAACAAAACTCACACCATGTGCTTAGAGTATGAACTAGAAGTCCAATCCACAAGAGAAATTCCAAATAGTTCATAAACATTTAGATATGTGTAATTCACTAGCAATTAAAGAAACACATGTTAAAATGAGAAACTTTTTTTTTTTTAGTTTGTGACAAAAATTAGGAACAATGTCTATGCTTAATGTTAGAAACATGTGGGGTCACTTTCCTGTACTGTTGATGAAATAACACATCGACAGAAGAGTTTGGCGATATTATCAAAATAAAAACACCAGCCCTGGGGCTGGGCTGTGGCTCAGTGGTAGAGCGTTCGCCTAGCACGCACGAGGCACTGGGTTCGATCCTCAGCACCATATAAATAAAGATATTGTGTCCACCAAAAACTAAAAAAAAATATTAAAGAAACAAAAATAAAAACACCAGCCTTACCTGGAAATGCTCATTTCAGGAATTTGTCCAAGGAAATAATAGAAACGAGGCTCAAAGATGGGTACTCAAGGAATCTCACTGAAAGATTATTTATAATAATGTTTTCATATGAATGTCACGTAGGGTTTGTTGAGTGACTTGAGGTTCCTCCTGTCCTGGAGTCTGTGCAGTGAAGGATGTCCTCTATGTCATCATAGCCACACACACATCACCAAGTGAAAATGAGGACAGACAGCTGTCTGTGCTGATTCTGTTTCTAGCAAAGTGTACGACTTATATCCACCAAGAGAGATTAAGACGCATCCTCCAAGATGTTAGGTGTGGACTGATCTCTCAGTTTTTATATCCTTCTTATTTAATTTTTATTGCAATGAGCATTAATTGCTTTTATTGTGTGAGAAAAAGTATTAAAATATGCACACCCACACCCTGTCTTCAAGGGCACGACATTGGTGTACACAAGCTGGAATGTGACCTGCTTACCAACGCTAGGACTTACAGAGCTGGTGACCCTGCCCCTCTCTGCAAAACCAAAGCCCAATCCCACAAAGAGGACACTTCCCGGCAAGCCCTGCCTTGAGAGCCAGCTCCTCCAATTCTTTTCGGCATTTTTCTACTTAAGATAAATCAGATCAAGGTGACATAATGATTTCTTATCGTCATGTTCTTAATTTCCACTCTGCTGGACACATCCTCTGCATGTGCCTGGGGTATTGTTGGACAGCGAGAAATTGGCAGAAGTCTGATCCAAAACTAGTCCTCTGATGGCAAATACCACGCTCTCTCCATGTCTTACTGTCTGCTTTGGGGTATTCACCTAGGTCAAGAATCCTGCTTTAGTGTAAAACGGTTTGTCTAAGTTTGTCTAAAGCGTTTTGTTTTTTTGAAGAGGCCTCTGATGTGCACTTGCTCGCACTCTGGCCTTCTTTAACTGCTGGAGACTTGTGCACACATGAAACCACCCGCCCCTTACCATGTCATTGCCATCCGTCCTTCCTCTGCCTAGGGGTTGTTGAGACCAAACACTTTAGAGTTTAAGAGCAAGGTCTACAGAGCTGAGTTGGTTGGCCTCTAGCACTTACTATGAGACGATGGACAAGTTACTTTCAAAATCTGTGCCTCCTTTCCCTGTAAAGTGGAAACAGTAACTGTCGTGGCTGGATGTGAGTCACCCCAAAACTCCCTGTTCAAGCAGGAGTGCTTGGAGGTGACTGGCTGGACTGTGAGGGCTGTGACCTGGTCCCTCCATCCTAGTTGGAATGGGCTGACTGGGTGGGAACTGCAGGCAGGCAGGTGGGGCAGGCAGGAGGGTCTCCGGGGTGTGACCTGGAAGGGTGCATGTGCCCTCTCCCAGCCTCCCTGTCCCCACATCCCAGGCAGCTCTCCTCTGCCACGGCCTTCCGCCATGACGTGCTGCCTCACCTGGGCCCAGAGCCATGGAGTGGCCACCTTGGGCCGAACCTCTGAGACCCTGAGCCAAAGCAAACTCTTCCTCCTCTAAATTGTTCTTGCCAAGTCCTGTGGTCACAGTGACACAAAGCTGACTACACAAGAGCGGTGCCTGCCTCATTAATGTCCCCAGCACTAAATGGAATGATCAGCATGAAGAACTCAGAGCACATCAATGCCACCATCATTCCACCCCGCACCAGGCACTGGGCTAAAGAGCAGGCAGGGTTTCTACTCCAGGTTTGCCAGACACACCCCAGGCAGAGAGTAGTGGACGGCGCTGGAGGCTGGGGCCAGGAGGGCTCCCGGGGAGGGTGGTCTCATGGGAAGTGAGCAGGTGAAGGCAGAAGAGGCAATTCAGAGGCCTGGAGGTGAGGGTCTGGGCTGGCCTGAGGCACAGGTGGTTCAGAACAGGGAGCAGCCCGGCAGGGGCTGCAGGAGACAGGGAACTGGAGAGGCTGGCCACGCCCCTTCTCCTTGGCCAACTTTGGCCCTTCTCCCTACTGCGGCCCTGGACTCCACACCACACCTGGAGGGTACGGTTGGCGAGAGACGGCGTTGGTCATGCTGTCCACTTCTGGGGTGGAGGGACAGAGTGCTCCAGATGTGCCTGGTGGGGGACCCAGAGCCTCCCAGCTTCCGGGAAAGCCGACTCTCCAGCCCTGTCAGTGTCCCAGGCCTGGAGCACACAGCAAGGGCGCCGCTGGCCCACTCCCGCCTGCAGCCGGGTTCCCCTGGGCTGGGGGAGGCCGGCAGCCCAGGCTGGTGGGGTTCCTGCAGTCCCCACACCAAGTCATCGTGCTCCGAGGACAGAACACGAGTAAGCCATTCCCACGACTCTCGAGTGTCACGCCTCGGTCTTCCCTGTGCTCAAGGACCGGTCCTGTTTCCCGTGCCCGTGTCCAGCAGCGGGGTGTTTACTTTAGGCCTCATTCGCCCCCAGATCACGCATCCGTGCCTTCGGGCTTCCATCAGCACTTCCTGTGGGTTCAGTGTGGAGGGCGCGTCTTCAGACCCGAAGAACCCCGTTCTGTTTTGAGGTTCCCTTGACGGTGAGTGAGGGGTGGGTCACCATTTCCCAGGAGGGGCTCAGGCCTGTTACCGTACATCCCTTCAAAAGGAGCTTTGCAGTTTGTCACCGCGCCCTGGGGTTTCTCCCGCCTAGCAGTGCTTTCTGTTTTTGCTCTAACATCCTCTGTGAGGTATTTTTGGCAACAGAGCTGGTCTGAACCAGTCCTTTCATTTCTGAGGCAAACCAGTGATTCATCTTCAGCCGGCAGCAACTCACAAACATGGCTCTTGGTGTTTGTTAGGGAGACAGCGGCGCAGGGAACAGGCCTGGGGACGTCCCTCTGCTGGGCTGCTCCGCCTGCTGTCCCCAGCCCTGGGAACAGTGTACGTGTAGGTCAGTCCCCTTGGCCTGCCGGGAAGAAGATGGGCATTGAGAGACCCAGCCGGTGCCCCCCGAGCCTCTGTACCACGAAGGGCAGGTGCGGCATTCCCACCAAAAACCCCTCTCCAGATCTGCGGGGGAGGAAGCAACCAGCACATCCAAATCAGACGGCCGTTCTCAAATCAGAGGGCTGAGCTCTTCCAAGATGCCAGTGTAATGGAAAACAGAACAAAGGTTGGGATCACCTCAGATGTGTTCTCAAGATGTGGGCGCTGGACCAGCTCTGACGACCCCCAGGAGTTCTTGGAGAGCAAAGTCCCAGGCCCCAACCCCGACACGCAGACTCAGAGCCCTTCTTAACCAGATGTTGAGAGCCACAGCTGAGTCAGGATAGCGCCTGGCACTTTGCCAGAAGGAGTGGTTGAGAAGTAACGCCAGTGAGCCATTAAGATGATGATAATTAAGTTAAGCTGTGCATAATTATTAAGATAATGACTGATTGCTGTAACTGGATGATGCTAAATTGAAACAAGCTGTGTATTCAGTTGTGTACATAAACCTCTGCTGTCCGGCAATAAGGCAGCTCCTGCTACCTCGGGTGCCCGCTACTTTTGAGTTCTTGCGGAGTTCCCGTTGAGTTCCCGTTGGTTCTCGTGGAGGTTCCGTGGAGTTCTAGAGAGTTCCCGTTGAGTTCGGGCAATAAAGTAGTTCCTGTTTGAACGAACCTACAAGTGGCTCGTGACCTCCCGGTTATTTGTGTCCAGCCAGATTGCGGCAACCAGACCCCAGGGGACGTGTGTGCGCACTCTGCTCCCAGAAGTTCTGACCCAGTGTATAGTTCACATTCCCGTTTCCCCAGCTACCCTGGCAAGGCCCTGGACTGTCCACTGCCCCACCGGCTCCGCAGTTCTGAGCCTAGGAGAGTCTCCCAGGGCATCTGCTGCCCTGTCCTGCCCTGCTTCTAGTCTTAACCTGGAACTGGGGCTCTCAACTTCACCAGGCATCAGAATCACTTGGAAGCTTTGCTAAAACAGACGGCCACCCCTTCCTGCCTCCGTTCCTCAGTCCCCAGAGGTGACACTGGATGCTGCTCTCCCTGGCCACTATTAATTAAATAAGACTATCATATAATATCATCATGTTACTGTTAAATTCTAAGTCTGCTAATCATGGTTGTGTCTGTGGAAGCTGATGGCAGGTGGACGTGGCCCGGGCAGGCCTGGCCGCAGGTCGGCTCACTGCCTACAAGCCAGGACACTTCCTGGGGAGGGGGGCTCCTGGCAGTCCTGACCTCTCAGGAAGGCTTCTCTCTGCGTCTGTTGGCGTATGCTGAGCTCCCTTCAAAGAAATGGACACAGCGTCTACGTGGAGAGTGTAGCATTTGCTGGCCCCATGAACATAGCGAGAGGGTTCCTGGGGTGGACCTCAAGAGTCTCGAAGGCTGCTGAGTGGAAGGCAATCCCGAGCCCACGTGATTCTAACCTACAGGCCGAGTGAAAGCTGTCCTCAGCGAGTGTTCCGTGCCGCGCTGATCACCGGTTGTGGCGGCCCGAGGACTGACTTCGCCACAGTATCTGAATCTGCGGTTAGTCACCGACTTCGTTACCATTTGTGGTGTCGGCGTCTGTGTCCTTTGCCTTCTGGGTGCGGTCACCACCCCTGGGGCCCAGAGCAGCCTTTACTAATTGGGAGGGGTGACTCACGGCTCCCTGGCGGCGTAGGAGGAAGGGTGTAGGTTCTGGTGCAGGCAATGCCACTCAAGAGAGACCCGGCCTGGGCAGTCACCTGGGCAGTCACCTGGGCCCTGACAGTGGTACAGAGCAGCAGTCTTCTAATTGCACTTCTAGGACCTTCGGAGAGTCTCTGAAGACAGCCCAAAGGTGGCCGGGCAGGTCCTGGGGAAGGCTCCTCTTGCGCTCCAGCCCCCTGCCTGAGGACCCTCCTGCCCGCCCGCCTGCCCGCACAGCTCAGGAAGTGCTAAGAGGCGTCACAGCAGGTGGTAGGAGGAATAGGGTGGTGGGGAGGGACAGGGGCCAAAAGAAGGCAGAGTCCTCCTTGAGAGCCAGGGAACGCGAGAGAGAAGCTCACTGTCCCTAAGCCTTACTGAGCGCCTCCCGAGGTCAGGCCGGGGGTCAACACGAGGACTGGGGTGGGGGGGGGCAGAGGCAGCCACACAAGGCTTCCCAGAGGGGCTCTGAAACCCATGCTTCTGGCTTAGGCCCGACTTTACTCTCCACAGCCATAGAGAGGCTCTTCGTGTGGCCATTTCAATGTCCTGTGTGAGCTGCGTGCTTCCATTAGAAATGCTGAGTGTCCCTGACATCAGGCGCAGTTTGCATCAGTTGTGAACTTAAAAAGCCAGTCACTTTTGTGGGACTGTTTCTGTGTTGCCCCTTCTGGACGGAGTTCCAAGCAGACACCTTTGCAGCAGTGTTAACTAGTCCTGGGGGTCCAGGCACTGAGACAGGGTCTCCCTACCTTTCAACACTGGCCTCAAACTTGTGGTCCTCCTGCCTCAGCCTCCAAGTCCCTGGGGTTGCAGACACAGCCACCACGCCCACTCAGAGGCTGTCTTAACGGCATCTCCAGCCCAGGGGACAGTCCTGCCAGCCAGGCGAGTCCTGCAAGCCTGTGGTAGGAAGCCCTGGCAGTGCTGGCTGGCGTTTCTCCACTTCTCAGCCCAGTACATGTGTGTGTGCCCAATCAGAGTCACACCGTGCTCCTTGGAGAACTGTGACCAGATGTCACATCCCGGCTGTTTCAGGGTCAACCCAGCAGTTGCTCCTCGTTTTGCTCCTCTAGGTGCCAGGACATGCACCCCGCAGTCTGCAGCAAAGAGCTTGACCCTCTTTTTCTTCAAACACGTGTGTGCGTGCGCACGCACAGGCACACACGTGCACCATGTTGAAGATTCCCCCTGGACTTGTTTTCAGCTCCTCTGAGTCCCGGGTGCTCTGGATACACTGACTGCTCAGCCTGGCCCAGGCTGTGGCCTCTGAGCCTCGGCTTCTCTGTGGCCTGAGAGGCTGCCGGCTCCCAAGGGCACGCTGTCTTTGGCCTGGCTAAGCCCTGCTCAGCTCAGAGGCCACACCACCCTCCTGGCCAATTGGGGACACTCCAGCTCTCGGGGGACACTTGGCCATGTCGACAGACATTTTTGGTTGTTACAACTTAGGTGTAACTGCCGGGACACTTCTAAATGCCCTACTCTGCAGAAGCAAGCCCTCCAAACAAGGAACTCTCCGGCCCCCAACGTCAGGGGTATCAAGGTGGAAAACCCTCTCCCAGTAATTCTTGGAGTCCTCTGGTCTGCCATTTAAAAGTCTCTTCCCTCAGGACATCTGTCTGATCAGGAAACGTGCCTAACAGTGCCTGGCGCACAGTAAGTCTTCAGTAAACGCTGGGGTTTGGGGTTGTTCATGTTTGGGCTTTTGTTGTAGGTTAGACTTCTTATGTCACAGTAAAGTTTCTTTTCCTTTCACCTTGGTGAAAACTTTGATCTTTGCGAGGCAAAACATATTTTGCTTTCTAAGTCTTTCCTTTTCGTTGACATTATGGATAATTTGAGAAACCCGATTGTTTTCTAGATTTTACTCACAACTCCTACCTGAGTACCCTGTGCCAACAACTCTCAGAGCTAGTGACAGGCTACGGAGAAAAGAGAGGCATGGAGTCCGTGGCCCAGATGGCTTCTGAAGTCCCATCTACCTCACCAGCTCCTCACCAGCTCTCCCACAGAGCACTCCTCGGCCCCTGCTGAGACCCTGTCCCTTGCCTGCGCACCTTCAGGCCCGCTGGTGTCCCCCCCACCCCGCACCTGAAGCCAGTTTGTTCTTCCCCCAGCTTTCGGGGTGAACTGCAAACTCCCCCCCACCATGGGGCCCTTTCCATCATGCCCTACTTCCTCCTCTGGATCCTTCCTCCCTGTTCCTCCTCCCAAGGTGTCAGGATGGCCTCAGGCCTGGGCCTAGGCAACTCCATTTTAAAACTCCAGTTTGAAACCTGCAGTCTCCCCAGGCACACCTACGGAGCCCTCCAGGGTGGCCCTCAGGCACAAACAGGTCACTTGTCCCCACCCTGACAAGCTCAGAGTGAAGTCTCTGTCCTGTTGCCCTCACCCCAATAAGGGGGAAAGGTAAGACAATCAGGGTGGGGACCCCCAGACCAGATGCTTTAACCCCAGGGCAAATGACATCACTGAGATACCCGGTGGCAGCTGATAGGGATTGAAAGGGTGGTCCGAAGCCCCAAAATTTAGTATAAATGATGGAGCAGACGAACAGACATTCAGCCAGCCCACACGGATGCCCTCACGCTGACAACCTGGTGAGGACCTGGACTGACATCCCAACTCTTCCAGTCTGCCTGGTCCTCTGCATTGTTCTCACCGCTCTCACACTCCACGGCCACGTCTTGACCCTGGTGAGAGCCACAACTTCTCCCCATGACGGCCTCCTCAGCCGGCCGTCAGCTCCACCCCAGGAGAAGGCTGCCTTTGTTCCTGACCTGATCACCACGGTCTGAGTGAGTGGGCATCTGTGTTAGAGTCTGTAAACAAGTCAAAACAACACCTGGCATTTAGCCAGGGGAATGTTAGAGTTCGTAAACAAGTCTGGATGGTGCCTGGCAAAATGCCAGAGGGAGTGGTTTGAGAAGTAACAAAAGCGAGCCATTAAGTGTGGAGATTTCTTATTGGTTCAGTGCTGTATCGAGTTTATGCTAATTAGATAAGCTATGTGGAATGTATAAATACTGCTCCTGTCCTGCAATAAACGGCTCCTACTCCTGCTGTATCAACGTACACAAGTTATTCGTCACCCCCCGGTTATTTTGCTGCAGCCGGACTCCGGCACATCTGCTGGACTCAGAGCCCACGGCTGAGACTTCTGATCTGACACTTGAGCTCAACATGCAGAGGGAATGTCTGTCACGAGCCTGTCATGAGCAAGTGCGTCTGCAGTGCTTAGAATTAATCTAGAATTGTTTGCTGTGGATTGTCATTTCCTTGACTAAGAACCAATAAATGGAATTGCGTGGAGTGATCTGAGTGCATAAAGCACTGAAAAGGGCAGAAGCCTGGGGACATTCTTTGTTTCTCCCCCTCGACTGCGTAAGTCGCACCTTTGGCCAGGCACAGCTCTAGCTGTCTTTCCGTCCCTCCCCACCTTCAGACTCCCCCCTTCAGTCCTCATCCCTGTCTTCCTCTGGCCAACCCCCACTTGGGCTTCCTTCTTTATCCCAAGGCTCCAGTGGTAGCTCTCACTTACTGAGAAGTTCTCGATTAGTAAAATAGTCCCTGAGTGTGTGATCAAAGCGTTTTAGTGAACTTACACACACCCATGTAACACTGTCCTGATCAAAATATAGAGAACTCCCTCACGTCCCTGTGGTCCACCCCCGCCCCGTTCCCCAGGGCGACCTCCCTCCTAATTCCCACCACCAACATGGGTTTCCTGCTCTTGTACTGGGTATTCAGGGGTCACGGGGCGTAGGCTCTTTTGTGCTCAACTTCTTTTGTTTAACGTGATGGTATCATGACTCATCTGCTGGGACTCAGAAAGTGTACTCCAAAGTGCGGTGCATTGGCTGCTGAGCTGGGGGCTGTCTCAGAGCTGAGCTCCCGGGCCTTTCCAGCCGTCTGTTGATGTCTCCATCATTTTCTCTCCTGAAGCTGAGAGTGTCTTCTCTGAAGTCTCCTTGTCTGATTAAGGAACATCCCCTTTCCAGAAAGAATGCAGTTACTGTACAAGCTCATTAACCTGGAAGGACTCACCACGGAGAAGGGACGGAAAACCAAACACCTGGGACGGGCCTCCGTGCTGGGCCTCTGCAGTTCTTTGGGCCTATTCATCTCCCCGACTACCTCTCGGAAACTGTCTACAGACCCTTGTCCCCTGCCCTATGAAGAGGGCATTTTAAGTCTCCGACGCTGGACCCTGTTCCTGCGGCTCTCATAACGTACCTGTGATTCTCCTCTGTCAGCTGCCTACTGGCCATTTATTTCTTACAGATTTAAAGACAGATCTCCACGGGGGAAGAATTCCTTTTGCCCTGTGCGTCCATTGTCAGTTTTGGAAGCTCCTTCCTTTTCTTGCTTGACCACATCACATACAGTTTGGTTGATTCAGTGCCCTGTTGACGGACATTGAATTCCATGCTTTGGATACTGAGAATAAAGCTGCTATGACCATTCCTAGCATTTTTTGGTTCATATGTTTTCACTTCTCTTGGTAAATAGCTAGGAATGGAATTAGAGAAATAACAAAGTAGATGTATGGTTAACTTTTAATAAATTACCAAACTGGTTTTCAAAGTGCCTGTATCATGCCCAATACAAGGGACTTACATTGCTCCAAATCTGCCCAGTATTTGGATTGCCAGTCTTTATGATTTTAGTCATATGGCCTTCACATACATTTTCTTAATGCCTAACAATCTCAGAAATCTTTTCACGGTGTGTGTGTGTGTGTGTGTGTGTGTGTGTGTGTGTGTGTGAAGTTAGTGTCCAAGTCTTTTTCCCATTCAAACATTGATTATATTTTTGCTATTGATTTGTAGGATATATTATTGATATAATCCATTTGTCAAATATAAATATTGAGAATATTTTCTCTTGGCCTTGTGCTTATCTTTGCATATTCTTAGAAATATCTTTTGATGAGCAAAATAGTTTTTTTTTTAGTTGTAGATGGACACAATACCTTTATTTTATTTTATTTATTTATTTTTATGTGGTGCTGAGAATCAAACCTGGTGCCTCACCCATCTAGGCAAGTGCACTAACACAGAGCTACAACCCCAGCCCAAGCAAAATGGTTTGGTTCTGATGAAGTGCAACCTATCAAGCTTTTTTTCTGAGGAGTGCTCATTGTATCCTAAAAAGGCTTTGCTGACCAAAACATGTTATTCTGTTTCTTTTTTAAGTTGCAAAGCTATAGGCTAATGGTTGACTGCAAATTAATTTTATGTGTGGTATGCAATTGACATTGAGCTTCATTTTTTCTTATTGTTCTTTCAATTTTCCTAGCACCATAATTTTAATAAACTTTTCTTTCCCCCGTGAATTGTCTTGGTGCCTTTTACAAATAGTGATGTGTCACCTAACACTGAGAATTCATTCTGAAAAATGCAATGCTAAACAATTTTCTTGGTGTGTATATACAAACTAGGGTGGTTACAATGTTGATGGGCTGTATGGTCTTATGGGACCACCATTATATATGTGATCAGTCATTGATTGAAATTATTATGCAATGCATGACTGTGCGAATTTTTCATTTATGTGTGTCCATTTGTGGACTCTCTAATCTGTTCTTTTAATCTACTTGTTTTCTTTACAATAATGCAACATTGTTTTGGTTGTTGAGGCATTATAGTAAGTCTTGAATTCAGGTTACATGAGATCATTAACTTTGATCTTTAAAAATAGTTTGACTGTTGTTATTTTGCATTGCTACATAAATCTTACAATCAACTTGCTAACCTCTATCAAAAAGAGCCTGATGGTGCTATGAATGTAATTGTATTTGCATCAAATTTAAAGATAAAATTGGGGAACTTGTCTTTTACCGATATTCTGTCTTTCCATCCATGAATATAGTATCCTCTGTGTTGTCAGCTTCCCTTCTCTGTGAAAAAATACCTGAGAAAATCAACTTAAAAGAGGAAAGATTTATTTGGGCTCATGGTCTCAGAGGTTTCAGTGCACCGGCTGCTGCTTTTAGGCCTGTGATGAGGAGGACACTACGGCAGAGGCACATGGCCGAGCAAAGCTGCTCACCCCAGACACTGAAAAAGAGGAAGTGGGGCAGGGGGCAGAGGACAGAGCTGGTGACAAATGTGACCTTTAAGGCCATTTCCCCAAGCAGGCCCCAACTCCTAAGTTCCCACTACCTTCAGATAGACCATTAAATGATGAGTCCATCAGTGGATGAATTGATCCACTGATGAGGGTAGAACTCACGAACCAGCCACCTTCCGAAGGCTTTGCCTCCAGACACTGCTGCACTGGGGACCAAGCCAAACACAGGAACTTTGGGCTCCAGATACAAACAACTCCTTCTCCATTTACTGAGATCCACTTTCAGCAATGTTGTATAGTTTTTAGTTGAGAGGTCTTGCTTGTCTTTTATTAAACATGTTACTAAGCATTTCATATTTCGAGACAATCATGAATGGGATTTAAATTTTTTTCATTTTCTGGTTTTATGTTGGTGTACACAGAATTAATTTTGTATACTGACATTATATATTGATAAATTTACTTATCAGTTCTAGGAGGTTTTTAGATTTCATGGACTTTCTATGCGCAGTAACAATTTAACTGCTTCCTTTCCAATATTTTTTACATCCTTTTGTTCTTTTTTTCTAAGAGAGAGAGAGAGAGAGAATTTTTTAAGATTTATTTTTTTTAGTTTTCGGCGGACACAACATCTTTGTTTGTATGTGGTGCTGAGGATCGAACCCAGGCCACACGCATGCCAGGTGAGCACGCTACCGCTTGAGCCACATCCCCAGCCCTTCCTTTTGTTCTTAACTACACATTTTTGGACTTTCAAAAACGTTTTGGGTAAAACTGATGATAGTAAGATCCTTGTTCTCTTAGTGGAAAGATTTTATATGTCACCATTAAGTTTAAAGTCAGTAACAGGCTTTTAAACTTACCCTGTTGGAATGCAGAAGTTTTCTTCTCTTTTTAGTTTGCAAATATTTTTGTTGTTGTTAAATTATGGGTTGGTGCTAAATTTTGTCAAATGCCCTCTCTGCGTCTACTAAAATAATGATTTTTCTGTATTCTATTAATATAGTAGATAACTTGAATTTTTAATATTAAATGACTCATAATTTGCATGAACCATAGTTCATAGTGAAGTAGTAAGCTTTTACATGTTGCTGGATAAAGCTGACCTTTTAAATTACTTTTTCCATCTATGTTGGTGAAAGACATCAACCTCTAGTTTTCTCTTCATGAAGATTTCTCCCTGCCTTTGTAGTCGATGTTATATTGATCTTGTAAAATGAATTTGGAAGTATTCCCTCATCCTGTGTTTTCTGAAACAGTTTGTGTAACTTGATTTCATTTCTTTCATAAGCTCTCAATAGAATTCACCAGGAAATCCACCTGGGCCTAGAGAGTTCCTTGTGAAACTTTTTTTTTTTTCCCCATACAGTGCTGGGAATCAAATCCAGGATTTCACACCTTAGCCAAGAACTCTACCACTGAGCTACAGAGACCATTTTTACAACTATGGGTTATACTCCTTCAATAGACACAGGATCTTCAGGTGTTCTCTTCCTTCTGATGTCAACTTTGGTAAATTTATCTTTTAAAGAATCTGTCCATGTTATATAATGTATTTGTTTACTGATATAAATGTATTAAAATGATATTATTTTTATAATCAAGTGCCTGTGGGATAATGATCTTTTATTCACACTGTTTACCTATATTTTCCTTTTTAATTCACCTGTCTTGCTTGAGATTTGTTAATTTTATTAATCCTTTCAAAGAACAAATTTTGAGTTTAATTTTCTGTACTAGTCATTTTTCTTATTCATGGATTTTTTTCACTTTTCATTATTATTTTCTTCCTTCTACCTGCTTCAGGTTTATTTTACTCTTCTTTTTTTTAGCTTCTTGTGATGAAGTCTTAGGTAATTGATGTCATACCTTTTCTTTAATCAAATGTATGTATTTAATGCTAAAAAATTTTCTCTACCTGCTGCTTTAGCTGCATTTCACAGTTTTGAAGTGTGTTTTGTCATTATTAATTTAAGAGATTTTTCTAATATCTCTTGCAATTTCTTCATTGACTCATAAGTTATTTGGAAAGCTATTTCTTAATCTTTCAAATAGTTGTAGATTGTCTAGATGGCTTAATATTAATAATTCCTAGTTTCATTTAATTGTTAAAAAGGCACATTCTCGGAGCTGGGGTTGTGGCTCAGCAGTAGAGCCCTCGCCTCGCACGTGCGGAACCCCGGGTTCGATCCTCAGCACCACATAAAAATGAATAAGTAAAATAAAGGTATTGTGTCCAACTACAACTAAAAAATAAACATTTTTTTTAAAAGGCACATACTCTAAGATTTTGAAAAACTTTTTTGAGATTTATTTCAAGACTGAGAAAATATGGCCTACTTTGATGAAGGTTCCCTGTACACTTAAAAAGAGTACTTTTTGGAGTCACTGTGTGGTGTCCCATGCAGAATGTGAGCTCGTTGACAGTGTCGTGCATCTTCTTCCCACTTGGTGATCTTTGAACAGGGTCTGTCACTTCTGAGAGGACTGGATTTGCTGACGTCTCCAGTGGTGACTGTGGATTGTGTGCTGTTTCCCTATTTTGTCAGGGTCCCTTTGTGCACTTCAAAGCTCTGCACTAGACAACTTCCAGGCCTTCCTGATGGAACAAGTGTGTGGCTGTGAAATGTCCCTGTCATGCCAATGCTGCTGGCCTAGGGTCCACTTGGTCTGAGGGTGACCTTGATACACGCCTCCTTGCGCTTGTTTTCATCACCTCCTCTCCCCCCACCCCCCGTCCTTTTGAACCCCGCTGTCTCTCTATTTAAAGTGTCTCTTGCAGAAAACATGGCTGTGCCCTGTGTTTTCCGCAGTCCTCTCTGCTGTCTCCTGGAGGATTTCAGTTGATGTTCCTTTGACATAATGAGTCCTGAGGTTGGATCTAGTCTCTCATCTTCTTCTGCAGGCCATCTGCCTTTTGTTTGTGCTCCTTATTCCCTACCTTATTTTGGTTAATTTAATGTTTCTATTAGTGAACCTTAATCCCCTAATTTTAACTATTTCCTTTTAAAGTTCTTAATATATCATAGTTGGTGTGGATTTAACGTGTACCACTTCACCATAGATTCAAAAACCACCACTCCCTCTTGTATGCTGTTACATATTTTCATAATCTTCTCAACAAGGTGTTATGATTTTTGTATAAACAAGTACTTGAAGGAAGTTAAGAGAAGGAGAAAACATGATTTTTACATTTACTCACATATCCACCGTTTTCAATTGTCTTCATTTTTTCTTTCTTCTTTTTTCTAGAAAAAAAAAAGTGTAACTAAAAGCTCAGTCCTCGTCCTTGACACCAATCCACTAATGAAGACAAGGTCTTGAGAAAAAGGAAAAAATGGTCTATTTCTTTGCTAGCAAAGGAGACTCCTGTCCCAAAGGCTGTGTTTCTGCCTATCTGCAGGAACAGGGCCTTTTATAGAGCTGATTCAGAGAGAAATGAGATTAGGGAGGAAAGATCAGGAAAGAGAAGATCAGGGAGGAGAATTTCAGGGAAAAGAAGATTGGGAAAAAGGAAAAAAAAAAAACATGCAAGTTTCCAAGCCACAAGGGATCTGGTCAAAGCATCCAGTGGAGCCCTGTTACACAGGGAAAAGGCAGTGTCATGGCTTCGCTAGCAAAGGAGACACCCAGGAGAACCTGACCCTCTGTT